>NW_022639455.1:770475-844209 GCF_010583005.1 Odontomachus brunneus | reverse complement strand
GTATATATATATATATATATATATATATATATATATATATATATATATATATATATATATAGTTTCCTCAAACCCCACGCAATTATTTATCGCAACGACGATAATAACTGAACAAAGACGAAGAAATCGTAAAGAAACGTCGTAACGACACGCCCGAGTTGCTTTCCTATGCGTAATAGCAATAATTAAATAATAATCGAATAAATTAACTAATAACCGAATAAAGAAGTAATAATACTCAAATATTAAATGATAGTAATAATATCTGCTCGACAATCGTGTGATAATATCCGCGAGTGGATAATAAAGAAATAATGATGATCGAATAATAACAATACCTGGGTAACGGCTCTCACAAAAACTCTAGGCTCAACAAAGGCTAGGTAAACCGATCGTCATAACGTCCCGCTCGGGCCGTTGATTGAGTGGCGCTGGAGAAGGGAGGGCGCAGCCGGTCATACAAACACGCGTGCGTGATTACGTCGCACCACAACACTATCAACCGTCGAGGCGAACGTATTGGGAGTTGCCGCGTTATTTTCTAGATTATTCCGCGCCGATTTTTAATACCGCGTTTCGACTTCGCGACAATTGAAGCGATAATTAAGACAAATTAAAATGCGTACTCCTCACGCGAGCAGGTGTTTAACGTGACAGGTAATTACCGCGTTTTATTTACTTTCTTACTTGTTAGATAGAAAAACATCGCGATTGAGTTCCTCAATGCCAGTCAAATATTATCATCATCCATTTAATATTCGAGTATTATTACTTCTTTATCCGATTATTATTTAATTTATTCGGTTATTATTTAATTATTGTTATTATGCATAGAAAAGCAACTTGGGCATGCCGTTACGACAATTTCTTTACCTCTTCTTTAATTAGTTATTATTGCCGTTGCCTAATTATTGTTATTCATTGTTATTACCGATTATTCGATCATCGTTATTCAGTTATTATCCGCTCGTGGTTATTATTACACGATTGTCGATCAGGTATTATTATTACTACCATTTATTATTTGAATATTATTACTTTTTTAGAACAATTATAATAATATATGCTCGACAATCGTGTGATAATAGCCCCGTACGGATAATAACTGAATAACGATGATCGAATAATCGGTAATAACAATGAATAACAATAATTGAGCAACGGAAATAATAATTGATTAAAGACAAGGTAAAGAAATTGTCGTAACGGCACGAGTTGCTTTCCTATGCGTAAGAGCAATAATTAAATAATAACCGAATAAATTAAATAAGATCTGAATAAAGAAGTAATAATATACTCGAAAATTAAATGGTAGTAATAATAATATCTGCTCGACAATCGTGTGATAATATCCATGAGTGTATAATAACGAAATAATGATGATCGAATAATCGGTAATAACAATACATCGGTAATAACAGGTAATAATGGATAACGACTCTAACAAAAACTCTAGACTCTACAAAAACTTAGGTAAACCGACCGTCGTATCGGCCGCTCGGGCCGTTGACTGAGCGGTGGAGGGGGAAGGGGGCGCGGCCAGGCGCGCGGCTAGGCGCGCGTCACGCCATAACGCTGTCAGCCGCCGAGGCGAACGCATCGTGGGAGCTGCCGCGTCATTTTTTAAATTATTTCGCGCCGATTTTTAATACCGCATTTTGACTTCGCCACAATTAACGCAATAATTGACACGATTTAAGACGCATACTTCTCACGCGAGCAAGTGTTGTGGACTATATTGCAGCGGGTAATTACCATGTTTTATTTATTTTTTTACTTGTTAGATAGAGAAACGTCGCGATCGAGTTCCTCAATGCCGATCAAATATTATCATCATTTATTTATTATTCGAGTATTATTACTTCTTTATTCGGTTATCATTTAACTATTTTTATTGCGTATTGGGAAGTAACTCGAACGTGCCGTTACGACGATTTCCTTACTTCGTCTTGCTGTCGTGTGTAACTAATTGATACTACCGGATATTATTATATAGATGTTGATCAGATATTAATATCATCATCCAAATGAGTTTCACTGATTTAAATTCTTAATTACGATAAATTTGATAAACTGGAAATTCTCTTGTTTGAAATCGAGTTCCTTAACGCCTCCATTGTCGTGTGAAGTACTAAATTAAATCTGCTTTCTGTTGCAGAGACGAAGCAGACGACCAGTCAACTCTTAGGGGCTGCTGCGCCATAGGATCTGGCTCGGGCCGAGCGGGGTTAGCTCGAAGGTGAGCTTTATTAATTAACATTTGTAATTAGAAATCCGAAAAGTTTGATAATTCTCTTGCTTGAAATTGAGATAATTTTAATCGAATCAAAGATCGCGTTAAATCGTAATTATATGAATTAGGGAGAATCTTTTCTGAGTAACATAACCACTTGAAAAATTTTGATTTGTTTTGATTAAGAGATTTATTTACAATGTCGAGAAAAAGAAAAGTGGAATATTCCAAGTGTGAATGCATCCCGAAAAATTCTTTCAGCGTAAAAAATATCGCGCTTATTTTTTTAATCCTTTAAATTTCACTTAAATTAACATCAATGCACGAATCTAATCGAAATGACATTTTTCTGTTCCAGAAACGAAAGCAGAATGTGGCTACTCTGATTGGCGATTCGGTGAGTCAAAACAAGAATCATATTGATAATAGAAAGACAAAAAGTCTTTTGATGTAGTGCATGCTTATGAATCAATGCGATTTACTTTGCTGTAGTTGTAGTATGCGTATGTGCCGTCCAATAAAAAACACCTTGCTCGAAATATTTGGAAAATTGCTTTCTCAAAGAATAATTTAGTAATACATATTTTACATAAATTTGGCACATAAATTTTCAAGTAGTTTTCTCCCAATGTACATATATTTATTAATTGATTAACTTAGATTGATTGGTTGACGATTTTCGTCGAAAGAAATTTTAATTAGTCAAACCCCAAAACTATCTGGTAGATGCTTAAAGTATTGAGTATACGCTCTGAACATTAAAAATTTTGTAAAATTATTCAGTTTTATTGAATGCGATCTTCCAGGTGTCTCGAGCAATGCGCCAACGCGCAAAAAAATTGCGCCACAGAGATTGCGTCACAAAAAATACGCAATCACATCACCCGCGGCATAGACCGCTGATCGTTAATTTTCTCAATTTTCTCTCACGCGTGAGCTGCGATTGCATTTTATAAAGTAGAGTTCGTGCTTCGTTATTATATAAACTGCTCGCAAAATTAATTTCACGATTGTGGGAAAATTTTCAGGTTTCAATTTTTCGCTTAGAGTTTTCTAATGCGGGACACAATAGGGACAATGCTAGCGAGCGTTAATCCCTCGCGAAAAACGCGATGTTCACAAGTCAGACATGCGAGCAGTTGTTTTTTTTTACTTACGCGGCGCGCGACAAGTTCCATCGAACGAAGACAGATGTCTCACGCGGTAACATTTTTTTTCGCGTGAATTGTGAATAGAATCTTTATCTCTATCGTCAAAATTTTGATAGTTTTTTTATTTTTCACTCACACTCGCGTTCGCGATTATTAATTTGATAGGTTTGTGAATTTCGCCGAATCGTATTTGCGGAAAAGTCGCGAGTGAACTTCGCAGAAATATTACGGAATTGTTATCCGCAAAAGTATTGCGGAATTGTCTTCGCAAAAGTATTGCGGAGCTTTTGTCCGCAAAAATATTGCGGAATTGTCTTCGTAAAAATATTGCAGAACTGTTATCCGCAAAAATATTGCGGAATTGTCCTCGCAAAAATATTGCGGAGCTATTGTCCCCAAAAATATTGCGGAATTGTCTTCGCAAAAGTATTGCGGAGCTGTTATTCGCAAAAATATTACGGAGCTGTATTGCAGCCTATTATGCTGCACCATCGAAACGTTACATTAGGGATATTGCGTGTTGTATGTGAGAATTTTGCACAAATTACTTCCCCCACAAAATCGAGAGATTTCGCGAAATCTGCCTTCGCGTCGCGTGTTTCCTTTGTTTGCGGATTCCGTTTTCTTCGTAAGCGATTCGCGTTGCGCGTGTATCAAAGCGATACACTACAACTCGATCGGACTGTTGCTGAATTCATCGCACATACTCGTCGTTCATCCAAAAGGCCGACATTTTCTCGAAGACACAGTTCGCGATATTTCATACGCAACGCGTAACTCGGAGTGTATCCCATGAGAGACGGGATTTTTTCATGAAACCTTCGTTAGATTACCGTGGTCGGGAGTGAATTACAGGCGACGTGGGACGCGAGGACCTTTGCAGTGTCAGATGCAGTGACAGGATGGCTGGTGGACCCTGGACACCGTGGGACGACGCGCAATGGTGAGCGCTCAATTTAGACGCTCATATAGTAGACACAAAGCGTCACTTTACGTAGATTGCATGCACGTAGACGTAAATCGCATTGGGTCCAATGGGAAGTAAAGTAAGAATTGGAATTTGCAATTCGCCGGAGTTGCGTAAGAATGATCCAACCAAAGAATTTAGCTCTGAGATTTTCACAATAGTTCAACAAGTCAAGCATTTCCAGTTCTTTAAGAGTACTAACTAGCACAATCCTTAGAAAAATGTGCAAAAAGACGCGACTGGTATAAAATAAAAAAACTGTTTCTTAATTAATTTCAAGCATCTATAAGGCTCGAATTTTTTGTTTGAATTAAAAAGATATGAATGGAATATCCATTGATAAAAGCTTATAATTTTTTAAATTGGATCATTCTTGCATAACAATGGCCAATTGAAATTTCGATTCGGCAAGCTTCCTTCTCGTCGGATTATTTCTTGATGGTACATTAAACTGATATATTGTATTTCAACATGTCATATTTATATGTTCTGTATATGTTATATATGCTTTTTTATGCTCTCTATATGTTTTACATACTCAATGTATGCTCTATATATATTATTTGATTGATATACTTTATAATTTGTTATGTCGTATTATATATGACATACTATCTCTTCGGAGATATTTTTTAAGCATACGCGTTTGTTGTTGACAAGACAACAAATTAAATTTCGACAAATTAAAAACAATAAATTAAATTATTAAGCCGAGACTCGAAACGAAGTGTTTCGGTTTCCCGTTAAATTATTAAACCGAGATTCGAACCCGAAGTATTTTCAGATTCCGCTGAAACATTAAGCCAAGATTTGAATCGATGTGTTTTGAGGATCCAGTAAATTATTAAGCCGAGATTCGAACCGATGAGTTTTGTGTTTCTGCAAAATTATTAAGCCGAGTTAGTTAAGTTTGGGATAATTTTTTAGTTTCTTAAAGAAATTTTCGCGATTGCAAAGGTTTCTGAAAATGACGTGAAGTATGCGTATTTCGCTCTGCATTGTCTTTTGGATGACAATGTACCTTAATGTCACTCTACTCTCTCAGTAACGCTCAGAATCTTGAAAATAATTTTCCAATATCCCAAAGTTGCGCCCATAACGTTAGATCTATCGTAACAATTCGGATTCTCGCATATGCGCAGTGGTATCTATCCTGCGCAGCGGCCGAAAGTCGATCATGTTACTGCAAGTTAGGTCATATTGTGTTAGCATGTAGAATACATTCTAGGATAACTTTTCACCGTCTTTTAAAGTAATTTTCGTCAAATCAATTTTTTTACGAATTTTCGGAGAACGGATGACGCTACGAGTCTCATACTCTAAAACTATAATTCTTAAGCCTAGAACAACTCAGAACAAAAAGATCTCGGTTGGAACAAGAAATATAGTATAAGTTTACTCTTGGTCTGATAGACTGTTTGCCAAAAAACTTTTTTTTAATTTTTCGGGCTTATAATTAAACTTATTGATTTGTGCTTTTGGAACTATGTTTGGAACAACTAGAACAATCTATATCGGTATCGGAATGCTTTATTTTCAAAAAATGGGGTGCCAAGTCAAAAATATTTTTTTCATTTTTTGGACTTATAATTCAACTTACGGATTTGTCCTTTAGGAACAGTGTTTGGAACAACTAGAACAATCTATTGCGGTATCAGAATGTTCGGTTTTCGAAAAGTGAGGTGCCAGCTAAAAAAATCATTTTTTTTGTTTTATTCGAAAACCGTTTCGAATGAAGCAATATCACTTTGGAACAATGTGGTACAAAGTCAGAACAATCTGGAACAACTTTCAAAATTATAAATTTAAAAAAATGGGGTGCCAACTTCATAGACTCCTCTACGTAGGAGATTCAAAAGTTTTTTTGAAAAATCATCTACGTAAATCTTGTTCAGCTTCTCGTTGGAATGATAGATATATGTACCTCTTAAGACCTGAGATAGCAGCATTATAAACATATAGTCCCCGTAGATAGATAGGAGATCCTGATCTCCTCCATTAATCTTCGAGATTATGATTGACGAATTATTATTTAAACAATTCCAGTTTAATATTAATAGTTTTTATTTGAAACTTGTCTTAAGTGAGATAGAACTCAGATTTCAATTCAGAGTTAAATAACAGTTTTCTAGTTAAATCGATTAGAAATATAAATGTCACCAATCCATATGACCCGAAAATGATCTAAAAAACTTGGATCTGATTCTGAATATAAATCTGAGTGTCTCATGCATGAAATAAGGTTCAGGTGACAACTATTGACAGAAATGATGCACGCTGATCTTAAGATTGCGATTGATAAAATATGATTCAAACAGAATTTAAAAGATATTCTACGGGCAATTTTGTAGCGAGAATTAAAAGATCGCGTTGCGAGACAAAGCGAAAGAGCGGCGCTCTTGTTTTCCTCCTAATGTTTTCGAAATTACAGTAGCCGAGATAAAGGATTGGTCAGCCAGTGTCGGGAATATTTCTTTCCCGGCGGTACAAATTCTCTCTCTTTCTCCCGGCGGAGAAAGCGGGCTCGCTCTCCTGTGAATTATTGTTCGCGCGGAATTTATGTAGGGAACGTGATAAACTATTAAAAATAGCCGGCCGCGTATACGACTGCTCGTCGGGCATACGGGATCGCGGCCTCTCGTGAATATTTGATTTATAGAGACAACTTACTTGTCTCGTCGCTCGCGCTTATCAATGTTTAACCCGCCGGCATGGCCTTTTTCGCGCCGAATCGAGACGGACCGACTGACATCTCCATCTCGGCCACCACGAATCGGACCTGATCTAATCGTGGAATAGGACACACGGCACGACGAGGAGAGCGCAGCTTTAGGACATTAGTCCGATTCTCCGAGGGAGTTCCTCGCAGAGTGGCTTAATTAATTTATCGGACCGACACGATGTCCCAGTAATTCCAGTCGAAGTTCATTATAGAACCTTCGGACACTGTGTTCTCACGCCAGTGACTCGCGCCGCAAGCACGATCATTCCTCGAGTCGCGACAACTTGGAAGCAGTAGCGGGAGGGAGATGGGAAGAGAGCGTATCATTATTCTCGCCTTCTTCAATCACGATCGCTCGTTATCGCGAATTACTGCCGTCTCGATCCGTTAATCACATCTCGCTCGATCACGAGGCGGCTATCTCTCTCACTTCTGCATAACACCGATGGCTTGGTTGAATTAACCAAATTTCTGGAGAAATATGAGTAAATCAGAAAACTCCGGTTGAAGCTATCGGGATTCTGTTCGTGTTAACCAGAAGTCTCGTTGACTTGAACAGAATTCCGACAGCTCCGACCAGTCTTTCCGGTTTATTCATATTTCACCAGAAATCTGATTAATCCAATCAAACTTTCTTTCCGTGTAAGGTTCCGCTCAAATCTGTGTATACTAAGAAAAATTCTTTGATATTTACATCTATAATTATAGATGAATTATAGATAATTAGAGATTATAATCTATCTATAACTATAATCATACAGAGAAATAATTACTATAGATTATGGTCAAGAAAACCTATAGTCTTATAAGTATAAGGTATGGTCTTTTTATTAAAGTTTTGTTTATTGAAAGAAGCGTTTAGTTGGTTCGACAAAACTTCTGGTGAAATATGAGCGAACCAGAAAATTCCGGTTGAGATTATCAGAATTCTGAGTTAATTAAAGAAATTTCATTAACTTGAACAGATTTCGGATAATTTCAACTGGAATTTTTTTGATTCATTCGTACTTCACTGGAAATTTAGTTAGTCTGACGAAACTTTTTTCCATGTACTACAATGTTAGTAATACTAACCTCATATGCATATTACTACTGCCATTTTTGGAACAACCAAATGTACGGAGAATATAGGTAGGACGAAAAATAATTAAAATTTTAGTTAGATCAATTAATTTTTTCTCTCTGAGAGTGTAGTCATTTCCGAAAACTGTAGTCAGTATCTTTTCATTTTTCAAGTGACCCGAGGCGCGCGATGTTCGAATCGATCGGGACGACGGATACCGTCGAAGATAATTAAATGGCAGTGCAATCAGCTGCCAACGATTGAATCAACAGCTATTTCGAATAGCTTTTTAGCGATGTAGCCGTTGCAATCACGTCGTCGCGAAGTCTCGTCGCTGCACTCTCGTCTAATTTGCTCGAGAATGTATCAATCTTCGTGGACGATCTCAGCGACATCTTCCATTTGCGGTCGTTGACTTGCAACGGAAGCGACATTACAGCTCGAGAGAAATAACGCTCGTTAATAGATTTATTCATGAAGCGCGGAGTCTATTTTTCGAGTTTTATGAACGCTGCGCGTCCCCTCATAATCTCCGTACACGTTATTTCGCGCCATATTAAATCAATGTAATGCGCGAGCTTGAAAATGAGATCTTCCCTTCTTTCACCGCCTTCAACTCTCTGTCTCTTTGTCCGTTCGCCGATATGGGGTTGTTGTCGTCGCTGTCTCAGAGAAAAGGAAAGAGAGAGGCGGAAAAAAAGAGTACTCGCATTCTCTGTCTTATCGCGAAAACAAATGTTCTTAATTATTTCGCGACAGTTCGAGGTTTATTAGGGCACTGCTGTTCGTCGTTTCTGTTCCCCACCCAGCGCCGTCTCACTCGCGTCTCGCGCCGAGTTCTCTTGAAATTACATTGTAGCGCTGAATTAAAATACGCGCTAGCCACGAAATCACCCTCGTTGCCTTTGCTTTAGGGGAGGGATCAGAACCGAGAGAGGGGTATCATACCCTTCTCTCCGTTATTTCCTCTTTTATTTTCATTTCACTCGCTGTCTTATTATACACAGCGCGCGATATTACACAACGTTGTATAAAACCGCGGAAGATAATCTCGCGTAAGATGATTTAATCCGAAATGTAATTTTTTCTCCCGCCGCGCTAAAAGTGTCTTTCTACGACTTTGAAGATTATCGTGCAGTTTCTTTCAAGAGGAAGGCGACGGCAGCCGAGAAATTCGCTCGGTTTCGCACCGGAAATCGCGCGATCGCGCGATACCGTTTAATAACGTTATGATAAGAAAGTCAAAGAAGGTCTAAGAGGGTTGAACGGTCGGCCTCTTCGCTCTGGTATTTTGATTGAATGTCTAGAAGTCTTTTATTTTTTATCATAATAAAGGGCAATTAAAATAAAGGTTGAAAGGAAAAAAGAGAGAGAAAGAGAGAGAGAGGGACTGATAGATTAATCGACAATTGCGCAATCGATCTTAACCCTTTGAGCGCACGCATCTAGTGAAGAAAGGCACGAAAGTCACGCAGGTGCAAGTTTGCACCAACGATTTTTGTCGACGATTTTTCTAACTCGGCTTCGCGCGCGCAAACCAATCAATTTAAATGTTTCCTTTTTTTATGTAAGAAGAGAAGATCAGAAGTTTAACAATGATAGTACGTGAAAGACGACAAGAAAATAACAAAAGACAAACTTATTTATATTGAAGATTGCGAGTAATTAATTGCTTGTTTAATGTTCCTTCTTCGCTGATATCAATCGTCAGTTGGACGGACTTTAATTAAATTCATTGAAACAAATCGTCTGTTAAACATGTCTGTGTTCAGATCGACCACTAAATTCGGCAAAATTTAACTGATATTTTTACAGCTCTGTTTGTACTTGATTATTCTTGATTATATTCCGTGGGAGTGACTATTTGAAGAAATCGACAGATTTGCGTCACAGAGCGCTCGAAGGGTCAAGCTCACTGATAACGCACGCGCTAATTACTAGGGAGGGGGGGGGTAAGAAGTTGTGGATGATTCTCTTGCAGTCCGCGACGCTGAATTACCATCGTGGCCTCGGGCGCCGAAATAGGTGGCTTCGATTCCAACGGGGCCGACGAGAAATCTCATTTCCGGCCTCACCCGCGCCCTCTCGCATTCGCTCCTCTTTTCTGGAGCGCCAGCGTGGCCAGGATGAGGGATCCGCGCGGGCCGTTTATCCGCCGCCACCGTTCGCCATGGCGGAATCCCGGGGATATACTTGGCGGCGAGAAACGCGAAAAGTCTTTGTAACAGGACACGAACGACCGCCAGCAAAACCGAACATGACACGTCCTCTTTTACTTGCAAACGAGGTGGCGATGTCGCTTCCGCTTCCCCTCCCCCCCCTCATCCCTCTCGCAAAACTGGAACAGGACACTGATGCATCTCTGTCGAGGTTTAATCCCTTTAACGTCACCGATGTACGCTCGCGTGCGTTCGCGAAAAGGGGAAAAAAAGAGAAGAGGAATCTCCCTCGTCGCGATTTAAATAAGATTCGAGATATCGGAGGTCGGGGCGGGCGAGAACTGGATCGCGAGAATTGGCGACGTTCGTCGGGCATTAACGCTCGTCAGATTCGACGGCATCTCGGGAATTATAATGAGCGCTGTACTGTGAAGTTAAGAGACAGAGAAAGGAGCGCGCGGCGAATTAAGTCTCGACTCGGCACGTAATAGACTTTTGTTTTTCGAGGCAATCTCTGATGCGACTCTGACACGACCGTCATCGTGCGAAAATTTTAATGAGCAACCATTACATTTTCCTTTGTAAGGTATCGTTATCGTTAAGTCAATGCGCGCGCTCATCGACCAATACTTCGCACAGCTTGTTCAGCGTTCTTTCCGTCAGATACTCGAGCGGTCGACCACGGCAAAGTAAACATTTCTCACGATGTAAATGGCCGACATGATGTATTCTCTGTGACTTGCTCGTAGCCCGATGTGCACTTTCGCAGAAGATCGATTGTAACAGTTCGAATTGAATTAAGCGAAATTTATTTAACTCTGAAATATAGAATCTCCTGAATTTGGATTCCAATAAGATATTCATGTCACATGTTTAGAATGACCCAAGAGGTCATTCCTTCTAAAATTAATTTTTTCTGTTTTCCTATTTTATTTCTTTATTTTTTTATATATATTTCCCATTATATTTATGTTTCTTATTATTAAACCGGTAAAGAGTGCATCACTATGCACATACTAAACGGGTGGTTTCGTTGCGTTGGGTTACTATGCCTGGAGCTATTGGTTCTAACAGATGATCCACTGTGAAACCACTGTGCTCCAAAGGATAAGGGTTGTATATAGCGAGCTCACTGTTTCACAACTTGTTTTTTCAAGAAAATTTTTATGCTCTTCAAATCAATTTTTTGTGTAAGATGAAAACACCAATGCCCGGACGCATATCTATTCCTATTCCTGGATGTTTCTATTGTTTTCTTTAAGTACAAATACTTAAGCTTTTAAAACATTATATTAGATGTTTAAAAAATATATATATAATATATTGAAAGTTTAATTATGTATTTGATGAAGTGGTCATGAGGCTGAACTTACCGATCGTGTTTATCGTTTAATTTACTTAACTTTCCAGCCAGACATATTTATTACTCGTATTATTAAGTTAGAGATGAACTTTTGAGAAAGCATTTGTATTATGGAAATAATATCTCGTTGTATTCACTTACAGTTTTCACTGTCGATTAAAGTCCGCAGTTGAAATTCTCACGTTGGTTTGCCGATCTGTTTAGATTTTTATTGAATTTGACTCTCGACTGTAGTTTACATAACGAAATTTCCGTAACTCTGAGTCTCGATCCTTTCCGTGGTTATTGCGGCAGACAATTACGTATATAAAAATTGCTAAGGAGATTACGTCGCGCGCAAGCACCCTTCAGGTTTGCATGTTCGCTTTAAAGGACATCGTCGTCGTCGTCTACCGGGCAACTTAATCAATGAATATGCGAAACGAGAGCTCGCTAATTTGAAATATAATTCCCGTAATCCCTCTTTCTCCGTATGACTTTACATGGGAAATAATTACAGTGCGCGTGGTACGCGTGGTATTTTGTAATTATAACAGGAAAATTCAAATCCGCGGAATTACGACCGCGTGGAATTTTTAAACGCGCACGTGTGAGCGCGCATCGCGTGTTCGGCCGTCTGTTCACCATTTCCTCCTGTATTTCTCCATGTGTGGCGGACTTTAAAAATCTCGTATCTCGTTAAAAACTTTTTATCCCGCAGCTTTTCCTCGTGTTTAAAGAGGGGAAAGCAGAAATAATAGTAATAGCCATAAAGCAGAACTTTCCCTCTCTCTCTCTTTTTCTTCCTCTGTGAAAAATACAGACAATAATAATAATAATATATGGAGATACGCGTCGATTACACAAACTCGCGTATATCCTCCTCTCAAAGTTCGTTCGTCAGTTCGCTCTATTTTTTTCCTCCTATTGTTAAATCATCCCGTTCGTTATGCATCCGATGGTGAAATGCATTATTCGAGGGGAGAAAAATTATATACGCATTAAAGGATTAATTATTTCAGCACTTACTCGGCCGAACGTTGTCGAAAGTTAAAAATATCGGCGCGCCGACACCGCCACACGAAATCACTAATTTTGATTAAATTGAAAACGAATCCCTCGCCGCGAAAATTCGCACAACGAAAGAAACACGTGACCAGTTAGCAGGCAGCATATAGGAGGAAGTTGGCGGAGGGAGGAGGGGCGTAAGGGGAGGCCAATGAAATTACTGTTACTCGTAGCAACTAGTTTAATCCTTTGAGGTGCAAATTGGTGCATCTAACCGACGCGTTGACCGATATGGTTTCATAGTCAGATCGATACGTAACACTGAAACTGGATAGCGACGAAGATGGTGTGCCGTGCGGCCGGGAAGACTCAAAGGATTAAACGATGGCCTAGAAGCGGATTCACGGTTTGGTTGCTTTACATACTGCCGCTAATGAAAACGATACGTCCGTTCTCGAATTACGTATTAATGGATACGGCGTAGCGTTTCGCCGAAATATTGTATATCGAAATTGCGAGAAAAGCGCGCCTCTGCGTGCGCGCGCGCGCGCTTCGCACACAAAGGCGTAAAGCCCGTTTGCGATTGTTACTAACTCGGGTAGAGACCAAAGTAGCGATCATTCACGAATTTGCGACGCGCGGAAAATTGACTGCACGAGGGTGCGTGCGTGTACCGGACGTCTGAAAATTCGAGACGTGGCCCGCAGATAGAACACATCGAGCTGAACGAAAGAGCGCTGTACTAATATGATTAATGTCGCGAGCTTTGCCGTCTCTCGTCCGCGAGAGAGGAACAGCGTCGAGGGAGACATCGTTCGTGGCGTGTTTATTCGGCGCGATCTAACGGCACGGGTGTATTAATTAACTGTTGACCGTTTAATAGGAATTCGATTCGATAGTCGCGCGCTAATAATGCAGGTGAAACTGGACGCGTTTTCGCGTGTCCTCGTATAAATTCAGCCACGCCGGCCCGAAGCGGTTCCATTCGATTCGCTCGCTCGCACGGGCAGTTTTCCCGCTGTAATCGGTTGATTACACGAATCATTTGCGCAACTTTGCTCGACGCTGGTGTCGCGTCCCACTCTCGAAGCTCATTAAAACGCGAGGACACGTTCTTTTTCCCCACCTCGCTTCGATGCTGCCGGCTATTCTCGCCGTAGCGGCTGCTCCCTCTTCCTCTTTTCCGTTTTCTCTAAAATTTGTATTTACATTTTATCTCGTGCAAGGGTCGGCGCGCCCGTTAAAATAATTAGTGATACTCTCTTGAGCACAGACATGCACCTGCACATGGACATTTTAATTGCGTCTACTCGCGCTAATATCTCAGTCCTCGCAGGTCGTGCAAATCCGCCATTGTTCTTGACAAGCGTTAAGTCTCAACTCTGGTTAATTCGGCCAACTGCCACGGTGAACTCAGTTTTCCTGAGCGTTGAGTAAACGACGTTATAATTCTCGCGAATCAGCGGCTCAGAAAACAACGTCGATCTTTTTTTCGCCACTCTTTCCATCGCGATAAATAAACGCAGTTTGTTGTCCGCCTCCGCTGATTCTTTGGAAAATTTCCGTACTGCCGACCGGCTTAATGCAACGCAGCGTGATTGTAAAAGCGGGCGAGGTTGTAAATCTATTTTAGATTCACAGACCCAGAAATGTCTCGACACAATCGGCTGTCCGAGAAGTAACAAGGTAATTGTTGATCGTTAAAAGTCAAAAGAGAAAGAAAGAGGAAATCCAAGGATAAGATATTTAGAAAACGCTGCTATTTTCTTGGCTACTCGTGCTATTGCTCGCGTTTAATTCAATTAACAAATTTTTACTTCGCAATGAACGAATTTTATTAACAGCTTTAAACAATGATAGAGCAATGGAAGCAAAAAATAAAGAGTCAGCCTTTTGGCTGAGTTGGGATTAGTTATACTGAGGAAAAGATATGTAAAAAGTAGTAAATATTTATTTGATTGATATTAATAACGTATTTACGCACGCACACGTAAATCTCAATTCTTTACTTGAATAAAATAATCATTTGCTTTTGTGAAAAGCTAAGGTTTTCTTGAGGTTTAAGGAAAATATGTATTTTCTTATTCGAAGAATAAGATATTTTGTACTGGTACAAGCAAAAATATTATTATTAGTACCGACTGAATAAAAAGTTAATTATTTTCATATTTGCATATTTCAATATGTAATCAATATGCATCAGTTCTTACATATTTCTCTCTCTTTCTCTTTCGGTGCATTGACATTTAGTAGCGAGTTACTTTTCTTTGCGCACGATCTCCCCTACTAACTACGCGACATTTGTACCGCAATAACCGTCAAATATTTCGCGCATTCGCCCCCGTTTTGTCACGCGTATCAGCGGGAGGGATCCGTTTCGACGTGGCAGCAGGGAAGATAGCGAGTCGCTACGCCGTTCCGTCTCGTTTCCTCTTCCGTTATCTCGTTAGAGAACCCGCGGTCCCCATCAGGACGAAAAGGGTGGGTGAGGGCGAAGGATACGACGCGCTCGATGAGGCGCACATTCACCGTCGGCAATTCGCGGCCATTGGAGCTGTGCGACTTTAAGCTGCGCACACACTTTCGGGACCGAAAGTGAAACTCTTCGCCGCTTTTGCACCGCCACGTCGCGGCGACAGTGCTAGCAATTGCAGCGGGGAATGCATCTCGCGGAAGGTCACCCGAGAGTTCGCCAACCGGCTTCGCGTTTCTTTCCTCCGTCCTTTTTTCCTCTCTCTTTTTCTCTCTCCCTTTTTTTCTTTCTTTCTTTCTCTTTCTCTCTTCGCTCCATTTCGCCGCCACGTTGGCGACGAAACGTATTAAGAGCGAAGCGTATTAAGGGGGAATGAAGGTTGTAAAGCCCCGGGCAGCTTTTTGCCGCGACAATCACACTCGGGCCGGAAGTTTCGTGCTCAGCCCTCGGGCCGTTGAGTGCGCGAGTATGGAACTTGGTCTCTCTCGCAATGGCGCCCGTCAACCCTTCCCAACGGAATGTCCTCCAGTGCCTCCTATGGAAACTTCCGTATCGGCGAGTGAGGAAGACACATCTTTCCGAGCTTTCGACGAGAATCGTTTAATTTCGAAGACGTTTCGCGCGCGCACTCGGAACTTGCGAAGGGAGTGGAGTTTCGCGAGCCTCTCGGCTTGTGACTCGCGGCTGTCAGCTCTCCGTGGAAGCGAAATCTTGAATTTTGGAAATGTCGGGAACTATTCCTCACGAAATCTCATTGTCCCATCAAAGACCGAGACAGTTCTCTCAGCCAGTTGACTTTGATTTAATTTGTTCTTGTTAAAGAACATGCTTAATGTCTCGATGCTTGCTCGCGTGTGATTTGCTTGAAACTGCAATCATACGGGGGCCAACGTACGAGGTCAACGACAAGCTCAACAAGCTTGAAACGTGGCTTGGCGAGACGTTATTTCGACCAGAGAGAGGTCATTGAAATTTCGTGACGCCTGCCGCTGTATCACCGTGAGACATCACATCGGGAGACGCGGAGAGTCCCGCCGAAAACGATCATTTATCGTGCCAACTTCGTTATCTGCCTCTATCTTTTCTTATCTACGAGAAATAAATGAAAGCAACTCTCAGTCCGCGCAATTCATAACGGCGCGGTAATGATTGCCCGTCACGAAAAGCCCGCGCCGTTTTCTGATCACGTTATCGCCTAGCAGCGATGATTGTCCGACATGAAAAGCGCAGACTGATTACCGCTCGTGATCTAACGACGTTCCGGTGACTGTACCTTTCTGCTTGAAAATCCATGTCGTCATTCGCTGCTTTGAAAAGCTCGCGCATGCATCTGCCCCCTCTCGACAATCAGTGATCGTTCGATCTATTTGATCTCGAGTATGAAACAGATATTTCCGTAAATCTTGCATGTCTGTGAAAAATTACCTCGTCAACTTGGTCGACGTCAGTCCGTTCCCGAGTGTTACGTTTGACAAGCGCTGGGACCACCCCTCCGGCTGTAATCCCTTCGGAAGTTCGGAGTTGTCGAGGTTACGCGGACGCACGTGGTTTTAATCGATTAATAAGTGCACCCTGGCTCGCGCACCTGTGTCGCGCCAATTAAAGAGGCAATAAGAAATTTCCGGGACGCACGAGAACGGTTGTTACTTCCCTTCGTCGTCGTCGGAGCGCGTTCGTGAAATTTCACGCGCCGCCGATCGAAGCAATCGAGTGATTTAGCGCCGAGTGTTACTCACGCGGGAATGAGGTGGAATCTTGTTGGACCGTCCAACGTGATATTACCGGTGATCTGCCCGGCGACGTTAACATTTCCAAAATACCCTCGTGCGGAACGCAAAAGAGAGATCAGATACGCAGACGTGACAACTCCTCCCTGATCTCATCGCCTCCTCATCGCCAGTCCTCTCCCTCGTCATACGAATCTCGCGGTCGAGCAAGTCTCTCCTCCACGTAGCCGCGCGAAAACGCACGCGTCGAATCCCATCAGATTTCCAAGCCGCCGCGCATTTTCCCGCATACATCCACTTATGATGATTCTGCGGATGTATGTGGGCTACCATCGTCATCGTCTCGTCGGTACCGGGCCCGCGGCTATTCCACGTCATGGGATCTCGGTCTGTTAAGCATGTTGACAACGTGTAGCAGCGCGCGTTCTCGTCGTTGGATGCTGTGGCCTGCGGACCGCGCGTACTGATCAATATGGAGGGGAGCTTGGTTGAAGAGAGCGGGTAGGGGTTAGTTTCAGGGGATGCTTCGAGGGGGTTTGCGTCGGTGGCTGCCACGGCGGCGGCGGCGGCGGCGGCGGCGGCGGCGGCGGCGGCGGTCCACGGGGTGGTGGTGGCGGTGGTGGCGATGGCGATGGTGGTGGTCGTCCCGGCGACGACGTCGACTACGTCGAAGGTCTATTTGTGTTGGTGATGGTGGAGGCGGTGGAGGCGGCGGCGGCGGCGGCGGCGGCGACGGCGGTGGTGGCAGAATGCGAGAACCGCGAAAGGGGAAACGAGCTCTCTCGCGGCCTTACCGCGCGCAGCTTTGGCCGGAGGGAGAGCGAAACCGTCGCACCGGTGGCGGCTCAGTACGTACCGCGACGTGGACGCGTCCGTACCGCGCACTCTCCGGCCCTGACTCCTCTAACTGGGTCAACCCCTCGAACGGGATCCTCTGTGCATTAGCCCCACGAGGGGGAGAGAGAGACAGAGTGTGTGTGTATATGTGTGTGTGTGTGTGTGTGTGTGTGTGTGTGTGTGTGTGTGTGTGTGTGTGTGTGTGTGTGTGTGTGTGTGTGTGTGTGTGTGTGTGTGTGTGTGTGAGCGCGAGAGGGTGCAAGAGAGTGAGGAGACCTCGGCGCGATCGTAGTAGCAGCGCGTCCGCGGTCAAAGAGCACTGCCAAAGAGGTGTCCTCGTTTTTCTCTCTCTCTTTCTCTCTCTCTTCGTGTTCGCCGTCGACGAGAGGAAGGAAAGAAAGGAGAAAGTATAAGAGAAGAAAGAAAGAAAGGATAAGGGGCAAACGTCGGGCCGCGCCGTACGTCCGGTGGTGCTCCGAAGTACGTAAAGCCGAGTGTTCTCTTTCTCGCGCGCTCTCGAATCGCGGGGTTAATTCTCCAGGAACCACGTCGACCCGCGCGAATACCAGCCAACGGATCCGGACGGTGTTCGTGCGTCCTGGCGCGTTCTGGCGTACGCGTCTAAGCGGATAATGTTGAGTGACGAGTCGTCCGTAGTGATACGTTAAGATATATTGATGATAAGATTCGTCGATAATCGGCTAGGTGCGCGGTGAAAGGCTCTCGAATCAGGGGTGGTCCCGAACATAGTGCACGGATTAAGCTAATTAGTATGAGTCACGGGGCGATAATCCTTCAGAGATGAGTCCTTATCGACAGGTGCTCTCTCGACAGCTCGTTTCTCGCGAGAGAGCTCATTTCAAGTGGCAGTTTCTGAGATAACGGAAGCCTCTTCGCGCGTACGCTCGTCGTCGCGGCGTGGGATTACGTAGGGCGCGTAGGTGGATCACGAGGAGTGATCTATTTTCCACTTGCGAAATAGCGTTTCCTCTTTCTCTCTCCCCCCTCTCTCCTCTCTCTTTATCTCTGTCTCTTTGTCTGTCTTCCTCTATCTCGCTCGGTATTCGAATAGTTTCCTCTTCGTCGTGTCACCTCTATAACAACTCGAGCATTCGTCGCGATTGCCGGCGCTCTGACAACTGTTGTTGCAAAGAGCCGTCGACGAAATTCCAAGTGACGTGTCTGCGAGACGAGCCCGTCGCGAGTGTTTGCGCTGCAATTTTGCACCCTGACGTCTGTCGCGTTCGACGCTCGGCGCTACGCTCGTCCTCGCAACCAGGTCAAGTGTGCCCGCACCACCACTACCACCGCCGCCGCCGTTGACCTTCACGCTGCGGGATTCGGGATCTTTTCGCCAGCGTCGTCGCTCACTGCATCAACCATGCTCGCGCATTTCCGTCTAGCCTCGTCGTTCAGCTTTTGCGAGCTGAACGTCGTTCCCGCAATAATTGATCGCCGCGTTCATTAAGGACAATGTCCCAACCCCGACGTCGACTCAGTGCTCCCCGCTGCGATCCAAACATCCTGAGTTTCTGTGACTCGTATTAGCGTTCGTTGCTCGAAACTTGTCCCACGTGAGACTCTCAGATTTGAATATACAATTAAATCTGAGTTTCTTTATTTAGGTTATGCTGTGTATGTGACATTATATTGTTATTGTGCGCGGTTCAGCTGAAAAACTCATATCTAATCGTAAATTAAAATCCGAGTATCTCACCCGAGGCAAGCTTCAAGTAGCGACTCTCATCAATGCGAACCCGTCACGCCCGTAGCCATCTCGCGAAATCGTGGTTACGTGGGAAGCAAATTGTGCTCGACGAGAATCGACGTGCGTGAGATAATACGGTAATTCGGACGCCGCGAGCTCGCCAAAGGCAATTTTTAACGCACGAGAGCAACGCGATCGTTAATGTATTCTGCGGCCTCGGTGGGACGTGTCCCCCTCGTCATGACATTGGAATATAAATTACATTCCCCTGGTCGTGTCCGCTATTACGTGGCCGATATCTTGGCGAGCCGGGCTTCAGGCTGACATTAAAGCGTCGACACGGCTCGTCCGGTGACACACTTTTTCGCCGTCGGGCCTGCTCCTTCTCAGCCGAAACGACGACGTCGAGTGATGTATTATCGACATTAGATACGTCATTAATGCGTCACTTGACGTCATCCTGCTGCTAAGATCGGCGTGGTTTGTTCGTTCTCCCACGTCTGGCCTGCTTCTCTCGTGGACGCTGTTGAAGTTGTCACGCGAAATCAATATACGCGTTTTTCGTCGCAACATGGCATGTCGGACGCCCGTCATGAATAGCATTTTCCAAGTCGTAAGCGCAACGTATCCTTGAAAAATTCACGTCGCCTCGACGTCGTGCCTCCACCGTCATTTCTTCTTCTTCTTCTTCTTCTTCTTCTTTTTCTCCATCCCGGGAAGTCATGGATGCTTCGTTTCTTACGTTTTAATCCTCTGAAAAATGCACTTGGCAGCAAGCCGCCGCAAAGTCCACGCTTATTCCATCCCATGCGATCTCGAAGCAGATCCATCCAGTCCCGAGAGCGACATCGCCACCCGGAGGATCTGACGGATGTTCCAAACGCACCCTGTATGTTTCCCTTACCGCCGCGACTCCCTTATGCATCCGGCTAGGGAATCCGAGACATTTCCGTGGTCGTTTCCAGAGTAATCTCTGGAGATATACCGCGGGTATAACAAGATACGTGCCCGCTGCAGCCTCTTGGATTGCCCGCCGCGAGTGTGAATCTGTCGAATCGTCTGAAGCAACGGATTCTCGTTGAAAGACGTGCGATAATCCACCCGTGAATTCCTTCGAACGAGAATGTACATGAGCGAGAGAAGTCACAGCGGAACGTAATCGCCGCGATGTAAGCGTGAACGCGGATCGTTAAGAACCGGGCAATCGTTAATGACTCGTCGAAAACAGCCGGCTGCCAAAACGGATGCTAACGGCGCGATAAAATTTGAATACTCGTTAAACGTTTCTCGCGATTTGGCACGCTCACCCGCGCGACATACTCAACGGGGATGATTCTCACGCACGACACCCCATTCACTTCGCGGCGCGAACATAAAGGCGGGCTATTGACGGAAGCGGCGAGCTGTAATCGACGGGGATATATTAAACGTTTTACGCTTAACTCCTCGAGTGATATCCCCGGAAAAGTTTCATAGCAAAACGTCAAGTTTTTTTACTTATTTACTTAAACTATTATATTTTTGTTATATTTTATTTTATTATATTTTTTGTTATGTTTTATTTTATTATATTTTTTGTAACTCATAGCAAAGACAAATTAAATACATCCTGCATCTTACTTTTCAGAATTCTTCAAGGAAAATAGCAGTAAAGAGAAGAAGAGTCTACTTTCCTGAGAAAGAAATATTTCAAAATTTATTTTGTAGGATATATAGTTTCCCTACGAAAATGATCTTTATTTCACAGAAATAATCAATAAAGTCACCATATAAATGCATTGAGAAAAAAGAATTGAAAATTTATTTATGGCATGTAAAGTTTACTTCTGTGAAGTAAAGTTTCTTTCTCTGTGAATGTATATCTCACAAATAAATTTTCAAGTATTTCTTTCTCAGTGTAGATTTCTTTTCCCTTTATTTCTGTTTTCTTGGAAAAACTTCAAAGAATAAAATATACAGGATATATCTATAATTTGTATCTGTACTTTACACTGTGAGTAAATCCTTGAAAATTTATTCGTGGCATGTAAAATTTATTTCTATCCGTAAAATCTATATCTCACGAATAAATTTTTAAGCATTTGTTTCTCGGTGTATGCTCACGCAAGAAAGAATCCGGGAATCGCACGGTCATTTGAAATCTAAACTGCTAAATTCGCGAAATAAAAAAAAATCACTTGCACAATGAATAATGCGTGAGGAACGGAGGCGCGCCGTTTAATAATCGAGAGCGCGACTACAATTTTCTATTTTTAGTCGCGAGGACGAATGTCGCGCAATTAGAACGCGCTGCGGAATCATCCGTTTCAATTTTAATTCCCACCCCTGACCTGTCCTCCGTCGCACTCGATCGACGTCGGGTGTCTGTTAAATTGTCTGTTACCGCGTGTGGTTCGCGTGTCGCGGCCACACTGAAAAAAAAGATTACGACAATTTGGTAATAATTGTCCAGCCTGTGTTACAGGTACTAAAATTTAGTACCTGTAATACAGGCTGGATAATAATTGCCAAATCGTCGTAATCTTTTTTTTCAGTGCACTCACGCACGCACGTACGCGCGATCAATTGACGCGTATCCATCGATCGGGTCAATCCGCATCACGGATGCGTAAAGAATAGCGCACGTTGGCCTCTCCCATCGAACTTGGGATTTCTTTCACGGGCGGCTCAGAGTCCACTTGTCTGCCATCGATCAAAGCGCGATCTCGCCAATTCCACGGCGAGAGAGTCCCTCTTTGAACTTGGGACTCCTTCGAGGACACTCGGCTGCTCGTGTGGCTGAAAACAATCGCGATCCTCTCGCCTGCCTTTGAAGATGATGTATCGCCCGTGGCCCTGCACGCGACAGACACGTCGAGCGTTTTCGCACACGCGGCCGTCGCGATGAATGGCCGAGCGTGATGAAACGACTAATGAACGGAGTGATCACGAGGAGCCCCGCGTACGCGCAAATAATCGTTTATTTATTCGATTAACCAACACCGTCGTCGCGTTCAGAGCGAACGTACCCGAGGCGGTATTTTTATGGATATTTTCGACCTCGGTATTTTATTTGCGTGCGTGGGGGGATAAATCGGATATAAATTCGCGATCGATGAGCACGAGGATCCGCGTCACGGAACGGGACGGCTCGAGCATCGTTCCGAACTCCGCGTTTAATAAGTTCGCTCGTGGACGTGGTTCACGGTTGTTATTGAAATCGATGGTTATTAAGGGCGGTCGGTTTAATACATCCTCTATTACTTTCCACGTAGCAACTGTACGTCGCGCACCGGGGGTGGCACGAGGAGGAGAGGGAGGAGGAGAGTCGAGGGCGCTGCGAGGGGGAGTCGGGGAAGGACGAGGTCGAATGGTGAGAGCGTGACCGGAATAAAGCAGAGCGCTAGGACGACGGAGGAGAGTAGACAGGAGGAATTAAAAAGGTGTGCGTGCACACGCGCGCGCGTCTCAAGGACGACCCCCGATATCCCGTTAATAGATAGTAGAGGATAATGCACGGTGATAAAGGATAAAGGATAAACTCCGCAGACTATCCCGGGATAATACTCCTATTTCCGAAGGATCGACCGTTCTTTCATGGACCCACGTCCATCGCTCCACTGTAGAACATCCTGGCGGAATGACGTCGCGGGATAATTGAGAGACTCGCTCTCTCTCTCCCTCCCTCCCTACCTCCCTCTCTCCAGAGAGGGTTCCAGTGAGAGTTTACCCCGCGTCCGCGCGAGAGTTCGTGCGCTCGGGTGAACGAGGATAATTCTGTGAGGATAATCGATCCGCCGCCGCCGTCGATCCTCGAACGGCTCCTCGACGTGCCGCGCCGACCTCGACCTCGCGAGTTTCAGTGACATGCCGTTCGGTATTAAAGGGCGCAGTGTGACATCGCCGAAGGACGCTGCCGCGAGACGCCCTGGGACAACGCGAATCGTCGGTGGTGAGTACCTCCCCGCACCGAAGTGCACACACTCCGCGTATGGATCTAGGACGCGGTAATATTATTTGTGTCAAGGGAGGGTCGCGCTGAGAGGTTATCGCGAAGGGAATATTTCCCGCGGAGACAGTATCGTACTGCGCTGCCGCTGCCGCTGCGCTACCACGTCGCGCTGAATATATTTATTCGAGAGACCGACACGTTATACGAGCGCGCATAAATTTTTACTTTTCTTTTCGCCTTTCCGCAAGGAGACATTGTATCCGCTGGAATCCACGAGAGCCGCTCCCTTGAACGAGGCTGTGTGGCCGCGATGCGCATCTGAAATGTGCACAGGCGGATTCGGGCCGGTCCTTACGGAGGCTTAAGGCCTCCACCAGGGTGCAATTAAATAAAAGATGCAAACAGGACGTCAATTTCTCTGTCTCTCTTTCTCTTTTTTATCGTTTAGCATTTCTACTTTTCGTGCTTCATATTTCGCACGTGTATCTCTTTGTGTGTGTTAATCTTTACTTTTTTAATTCTCTTCCATTTCCCGATTTCCATAAAGAAATTTTACACGACCACTCTTGCGGATCCATTTGATCGGCGCGATTATTGATTGCTGACCAGATCAACGGATTTATCCCATCGCGAAAAACTTAATTTCCTGCATTCAATCATATTGTGAGAAAGAATTACTTGAAAACTTTGCTGGATATAAAGTTTATTTCTGTGAATTAAACTTTATTTCTGTAAATAAATTTTATATCAGACGAAAAAATATTTCAAGAAAGAGAGAAAAGAGGGGAAGAGAAAGAGAGAGAGAAGAGAGAGAAAGTATTCTTTTCTCAGTGCACAGTTTTCAGGACGTACAATCTGGATTTATCAAACTCGGATCATTTTATTGAAAATTAATATTTTTCGGCACATTTTCTCCCAGAGATATAAAACACTCTCAGTTATAAAAAATACTGAAAGAAAAGATATCTGAAAAATAAAAAAAATATTTGTACAGTGGGTTAGTAACACATATTTACTAAATTATCTCGCTAAGCAGAATAAAAAATTTTTTTTCATGAAAAGCAACAGTTTAATATGTTTCCTCATTTGAGATAAATTTATCTTCTCTCTATGAAAATATGTATATTACTACAAACAAGTGAATATATTATTATCTGTCAAATAAATATTTCATGTTTCTCTTAGACATTTCTTCTTTCAGTGTAGTAGCGCAATAACATCGAAATCTGCAAACAGGTTTGCGCTGTTTTGTAATTTTCCCTTTGCGAAAGTTGGTGAGCGACCAAATGAATCCGTTCGAGTCTCACGGACGCGACATTGTACGCGGATCGTTTCGCAATTTTATTTTTTAACGGAGCGCGCTGCCAAATGCAGAAAGAGAGCTCGTGATTCGTCTATGATAATGCGTCAGTTGCACTCATAAATCCGCGGGCGGGGAAATGCCGCGCGACCTTTCAGCGAGCACGATTGCTCGACGGAAAATCTCGAGAATTTGTGCGACGTTTTGCGAACGTTCGCGCTACCGTGTATCGCCGATTCACCCGCACGATAAGTATCACGGATGCAAGGCAACCGGAAATTCCCGCAATCTGCGATCCCACGTCGCGTCGATCCTTTTACTCTCTCTCTCTCTCTCACTCTTTCCCTCTTTCTCTCTTTCTCTCTTCCTCTCCCCCGCCCTCCTCTTCCGAATGGATTCTCCTCTCGTCGTTGTTGCTTCACCATTCTTCCGCATGCATTTTCCAGTTCTCTTCCATCAAACCTTTCCCTATCACGCTCGTTCATTCCTTCCGCTCTCCCGTTGCGCGCTTCTGCCGTCATTGTTATCGAAGAATATAGCGACCGACGGTGCTGGCCGATAAATTCGATGTTAAAAAATTCACTTTTATATATATATATACATACAGGGTATCTCAAAACAACCTTCGAAGCTCTCAAGTCCTAAACTGTTTTGTGATATTTACAATAATTAACAAGATATTAATTAAAAAATATTTGTGAATGATCACACGAGATATGATAGATGACGTCTATAGTGGTGACGTCTGTTATCGTGTGCTTGCACATTAAATCAAACTATTGGTTTACTCAAGTCTTACATTGACTACAATTAAATTAAAAAAGAAATCGTCGATTTTTCGTGATTTTTTTCTCTGCACAAGAGACTCGCGAGTCGTAGCGACTTCAAGAAGACGACGACATAGAAACGTATCAAATGCGAAAAGATTCCAATAGAACAAAGAGTCCTATCATTTTTCTAATAACTTTGTAGATTTTTAGTTATTAATTAGATGACGTTAATATATTATCGCGAGCGACCATCCGCCAATCTTTTTTAATTATTATTCAATCCGTACTATGCCTTCACGAGTGCTTCGAAGGTTGATCTGGGACGCCCTGTACATATATCTTACTCTCCACGACGGCGTGCATCGAGTCTGATGAACATCGTAGCCAAAAAGATCGGTCGAGGGGGAAACATGGGTTGGGAATGATTTGAAAAATAGACTTCCTCGAAACGAAATTATTTTGCAGAAAGGCTGTGAAACATAAATTTCTTTTCGCTATTCTTATCTTATTATCTCGTAAACGTTTTACGTTATTACGTATATTCTTGCAGAAATAAATATACATGTTCATTGATAATCACAAGTTTGCAAAATAAGGATGTTGTTTCAGTAAACACTCGTGTGTACTCTTAACATTATTTCTTTGCACGTTATCTATTTTCGCGAAGGAACCCCGGTAGTACGTTATGTATCAAAATCGTGTCATATGTTTGCCCATTCGTTTTACCGTCGGCTTACTTTTTATTCACTTTTATTACTTGTCCTGTACTTTTGTTGCTTTTGTTGCTTCTCTTTTCCTTTTTCTCTTCTTCTTCTTCTTCCTTTACTTCCACCTTGTACTGTTATCTAAAAATATTCATGGGAGCAAGAAAAGAAGAGAGGAGGAGTTATTGTATGCCGTGAAATACTTTTCTGGGATCAGCCACGTTGATCCTTTTACTGCTGGTTCGATAAGTCTCGAACTTTGGCACTTTCGTCGTAAGATTTCTTCTCCGTCGTTTCCAGGAATCTTTTCGCATTTGATACGTTTCTATGTCGTCGTCTTCTTGAAGTCGCTACGACTCGCGAGTCTCTTGTGCAGAGAAAAAAATCACGAAAAATCGACAATTTCTTTTTTAATTTATTTGTAGTCAGTGTAAGACTTGAGTAAACCAAACTAATTAAAAACACCGAATTATGTCCACGTATTTTATTATAACATTTCAGAGATATCCAGGTATTTTCCAAGGAAGAACGCAGTATTCCATTAATAATCAGCAACGTTGGCTCTTCTGCTTGAAAGCAATAAAGTTCATTCTTTCTTCAATTTAATAAAGAAATAAATTTCCAGACGATTTTTCTAGCAAGATGGAAAGATCGTCGTCCAAATTTGTCGCGAGTGCCCGCCGTTATAATTAACACGTTCGCGTCCAGCTTTCTCATTTTCTTCATTCATTGTCTCCCCTTTTATCTTGTTATCTTAGTCAGCGCGACGGCGACTGAAAAGAGAAAAGCCATTGTACCATTCCCGAGGAGAAAATAATTGCACCTGGATCGACGACACTAATTCTTTCACCTGCGATCAGATAAACGTCGAGCTCTCCTCGGAGCTTCTTGTTGTAAAGCGGAATGGAAAACTCCCGTTTGTTGAGTTTTATCTTTTTTCATCTGCGCAAAGGAACTTCACCGCGCGAAGAATATCTTCGACGAGAGTAATATAGTTACAAATCTCTGTGCTTGTCTGAAAATATTCGTCGAGTTTCCTCCGCTTAAACATCTGCGAAAGTAAAACAAAGAATGCCAAAAGCATCGTTGCGCGTATCCCCGAGGATCAGCGCCGTCGATCCTCTTTTATTTCTATCGGGATAAATCGCGAGGATGCGCCGCGTAGATTCGCCGCGCAAATTTTCACGCAATCTTTCATCTGCAAATCTCCCAAAAGAAGGAGTTGTCGTTGGAATTTTCATTTATTCATTTTTCTCTTAAAGTCGCGTTGCAACAAGAACCACGGTCACGTGATAAACGCGTTTGCCCCGATTTCCTCAAATCACAGTTAAGACATCATCCGCCATTTCTAGAGAGCGAGTAAGTGAAAGAGAAGCTGCAGCGTGCTTCTTTTCAGTCACTTCAGTCTTAGAGCTTCTCTCTCATTCTTACTAGAATTTCTTTTTCACTCCCACTCACGTTAGCCCTAAAAATGCGGGACTGTTAGGACACCATCCGCCATTTGTAAGGAGGAAGTGAGCGAGTGAGTGAAAGAGAAGCTGCGGTATGTTTTACTTCAAACTTACAAGTAAATCTACCCAAAAGATACGCTCCGATTTCTTTCTAATTTGGTACCAACGAAAAATATTTAGGTCATATTTCTTCATTTTGACCCACTTTGAATTTTACGGGCAATTTATAGCCTTTTAATGTTCTCACTTCTATCATCAACAAATACTAAAGTGCATAAGAAATAAAATTGAATATAAGATATAGTTAAATAATTTTAACAAAGTCGGTATAGCTGAGACACGAACCATTTTAAATTTCTTTAGCCGAGATTCCAACCGAAATATTTCAAATCTGTGCTAAATTAGTCAAAAATGATTCAAATCTCGGTCAAATTATTTGTATAAATAATCGAGAAATTATTTGTATAAATAATTTTTCTTCAATTTTTTACTTTTTACATGTTTTGTTTAGACATTTTATTATTTATACAAATAATTTTACATATTTGACTTCATATTTATAATCAGCAAACCAAAAACGCCTATATCTTGTATTCAACTTTATTTCTTATGCATTTTTGTTGATGATAAGAATGAGAACATCGAAAAGCTATAAACTGCCCGTGAAACTCAAAGTGAGCCAAAATGAAAAAAATATGACCTAAATATTTTTTGTACTTCTACATTTGTGTCAAATTAGAAAGAAATCGGAGTGTAACTTTTGGTTTATTTATTTTAGATTTACTTGTTAAAGCTTCTCTCTCTCTTTCTCTCAATCCCGTCATCCCTTAAAATGGCGGCCAGGATGCAGGCCAAACAGGAATCATCACGTTTTATCCTATCTGTGACTAGAGGAACTTGTTCCGATTTTTCGTCTCTCCCTTTTTGCCCGACACAGGCTATCTAAAAATATCGTACCTCCACAGTACATATAGGACGCGCTACGCGAGAGATGGAGTCCTCGCCGGACGTTTCTTTTCGTCTGTGTCCGCTAAATCTTAAACTTTGACGTTTTTACTACGTAACTCCTTTGCCACCGCGTGCGCATAAATCCTTTCGACTTGCCTGATTCACGGAGGCTCGACCGGGAGACCTGTGTTTCGCGCTGGCGCGCGGCATCACGGCTCGCTAGGCATATTGAAGCACCCTATTTCGTTTGTCTATCGTGGACGAAGCACCGCGTCGAGATTGTGCTTACGTCACGGATGAGGTGCCGCGATTTTCCTTCCTCGTTTTTTCCCCATCCCGACACATCGAGACGTGTTTTCGTCGAGCGCGTGCAGTCTTGTCGTTTGACGGAAACCACTACTCGACAACTTCGCGCGCGCACCAGGCCCGCGTTCGATAAATCACGAACGCTCGAGCGATAATCCATAAATCTCGCCTCGGTAAACTCTCCCGTCCGTCGACTTTTCGATGTCTTGACCGCAGCGTCGACGTCTCTGTCTTGCTCATTCTTTTTTCTCTTCTTTTTCCCTTTTCCCCTTTCTCCCTCCCCCCTCTCTCTCTCTCTCACACACACACATTTTCGTCCGGGATTCGTTTCGCTTCGGCTCCGCTGGGTCTCACGGGTGAAAATATTTTTACGGGGCAGAAGTTTTCGAGCGCGCACCACAGCGTCGTCGACGTCGTCGTCGTCGTCGTTTCGCTCTTGTAACTATCAGTCCGATAAATCTCCAACTTCGGGAGCGAGAGGCCGCCATGTTCCATAAATTTGCCAGGCCGTTCCTCGCGAACTCTCGTTCCGTCGATGGACTTTTCCGCGTCTTGACCGGCTCTCCATCGGAGCGTCTTGTCCATTGCGCGATAACGCCAGTCCGTGCCGAGATTCACAAACGCGTCTTCCACCTTTCCCCGCGATCTCTTATACACGTATGTATGTTTCTCCCGACTAGGGTAACCAACCGTCCCATATTTTGCGGGATTACACCCCGAATTTCGGCTCTCTATATAAACATCTCGAAAGAATCTTAGGCGGGATGACATTTGTCTCGATTTATTTTTCATTACATAATATAAATTATATGAAATTTTATCATTACGTATTATTTGTATGATGAGAGAAAAAGTACATTTCATGTTGGTTTTTTATTACAATACTTTTATGCTCCATTGACGATTGATCTTTTATTTTACTTCAAGAAATTTGTCAGTCTAGTTTTAGATTAATGGTTTGCATTCAAGCAACAAACAGGACGCTATGAACCAAAAAAGAGCGTGTACACGCGTTAATATTACAAGGTATTTTGCAGCCTGATGTACCAATGACAAAGTCCCGATTTTTTTAAGTTGCTATCTCGAAATTAACTGATTAAGGATTGATTACCCCCTTCCCCGCACCTCCAACGCTCGACGTCTTCTTTTTTCCCCGCTTCGCTCGTACTTGGTGTTTTCTCACGTCGAGGAAAGGCTCGCTCTTCCTGTTATCGGGTCGCACTTGCACGACACACCGTAGTCGAATATTGCTTATCGCTCGCCTCCTATCTCTCGGTTTTTTCGCAGCTCCACTTCGGAATCCGGCTTACGCTCGCAGTTTTCGCCGGCGAGTATACACCAGCGCGACAAAATTTCTTCGGCACGCGCGTAAATACGCCGCGACAGCAGGAACGCGCTGTTCGGCCGCTGCGCGACGACCGAACTTCCCATCTCTGCGATTCTTGTAACAAGCCGTTCCCCCGACGACAACGACGACGACGACGACGATGTAGAACCTGCCGACGTTGGCAGCGTAAATTCGGGAAAAGTTCGCGCGTTTCGCTTTACGTATGTGGCCCGTTACGTGCGCTGCATGCGTGGCAAATAGTCCGGCGAGAGCCGCCTGTCGGATCTGTATGCGATGCGCTTTGGGTCATCGGTAACATATGCGACGCGCGATAAACATATACACATCCGCGCAAACGAACGTTCGCCAGATTTACGACGACATTGTCGCAATGATATAGACGTTAGCGGTGATGTAGAACGGGTCTTAAACAGACCCGGGAATCATTGGACCCTTCCATTCGAATAGTCGAGACTGAACTTTTAATCGATAATATAATTAGTAGTAGGAGCTAGTCGCTGAATGTCAGCACGAATAATTTTCAAACATATAAACAGAGAATTTATTTATAGAAAATTATAGTTTTTTCTTATATAAATTCCTTTCAATTTTATTATATGTTTTTTGTAGAGCAGGAATAAATTGTCAGTAGTATTCGTCTCTTGTTAGAAACAGCATATTTCTTAACAGCACATTTCAGTTCCTGAAATGTAACTAGTGCGTGTGAGATAGTTAATTATTGTAGAATGTCAATCCTCGGTTACAAAACTTTATAGTAATTTTTGCATGCAAATTTGCTATAAAGTTTACTGTAAAAATTTATTTTGTGCGCTTCAATGATACAAACGATTACTTATTGCCGTTCTCGCCATGTTGAGTCTTAAACAAGCTCATTTCAGAATTATTCAATCTTCGACTATTCCAATATTCCACCAGTATTTGATTTTTATTCTTAAATTAAGTCGACAATGTAGCAATTATAGATAACATGACGCGTAATAAATAGGTAGGTTCAAATATATGGCTCGCTCATTCGTGCTCATTATATGTCCACTTGTTAACTTATAAGCGAAAAATATTCCTTTCTAAAATTGTGTCTAAAATACACGAGAACTGTATTAAAATTTCCGCGAAATTTCGTATGGCTCAGATTCGAACAGTACACACGGGAAGGACAACTTCGTGAGTGTAACTGAATTTTCTGGAAACCAGATAAAAAACTCGGTTGTAGGAACAAAAATTCCTGTAGGAGGTTTCTACTCCGGCAATTGCTCTCAGTTACCTCAACCTAGTTTTAACGCAGCTGAATGTTCAGACGAATGTTTTCGGTGACAGTAACAGAGATATTATTTTTCGTCAGCGAATTTTTCCTCTGGTTCCCACTCAGTTACACGAACTGAGATGCTTATTTCGTGCAAGGGGATTCGAATAGCTTGCATAGCTCTATCTTCAAGACAATAATGTAGAACTGATATTTCGACGGGAGTATAGCCAACTCTGGAGAGATCGAATCGAAATCGCGAATTGCTACTGATTTTCTCCTGAGGATCTTCTCCTCAGAGGTCTTTACTTTCTCGCGTGTTCGTGGAGAGCCGCGCTAAATAAAGTTACTCGGACGGTATTAGGCCTCATCTCCGTTTACCTTTCGGAAGCCGGAAGGAAGGCCGAAGGAATTCGAGGACAGTAGCCTAATTTACGAGACGGCTTTACGTCCCGGCGGGAAACTCGAAAATGACTCGACGTAATCCTCGTAAATTTCGCGAAGCACCGTCGAAAAAGGAAAACAAAGGGAGAATCTCGATGGGGTTTCTCTCTTCTGCCTACTTATCAGCCGCAGACGCTGCCGACTCCCGCGGGGATGATTTTTCTCTCTCTGGACAAAAGAGTAAAATTTTTACGAGCCCCGCGGCCATTGGGCGTCGGGAAAATCGAATAAACCCTCTGACTGGAGCTCGTGATTAGATGGAATCGAATCCTAGGCTGCCTTTCGTCGCCCGTAACAGCTCTAGAATTGCGGGAAACAGATTCGGGATTTTGGTATCTACGTAATAACAGTAATACTGCCCATCAAACGATCAAGCAGTTTTCTTTTAATTTCGATTGCGTAGAGTAAATAAAAAATAAAAGGGGGAAAAATAAACATCTGTTTTTATTTTCGAATTCCGATTAAGATATACAGGGTGTTGAAAAATAACATTGTACAAATTTATCTATGTATTCCTCAGACAATTCTAAGAACAAAAGTTCATATAAACATATATCCGAAACGGGATAGTTTTTTAGATAGAGGGATTTGAAAATTGCAATTTTTTTTTATAACGATAATAACTTGAAAATTAATGACAATAATTAAATAAAATTTGACACATGTCTGTGCTTAAATAAATCCTTCTGAAAATGCCAAAAAAGTTTTTGAACAAAAACTAGAAATAAGGATAATAAAAAAAGCGTGAGGTAGTTTTAACCCTATCTTTGTGAAAAGAAACAAAATTCTGTTTGAATACCAGATTTTAAAAATTCAATGTTTTTAAGACAATTTATTATTATTATTATTTATATATTATATTATTACAAAAAAATTGCAATTTTCAAAGCCCTCTATTTCAAAAACTGCCGTTTCAGACACGTTTATATAAACTTTTGTTCTTAAAATTGTCTGAGAAACACGTAGATAAATTTGTGCCACGTTGTTTTTCAACATGAATTTAGATGCACTGAGAGAAAAAAGAGAGAAAAAGACACTTAAGTATTTATTTATATAAAGTTTATTTATACACACACACACACACACACACACACAGAGAGAGACAAATTTTATTTCGCAGAAACAACTTTATATCCTATAAATAAATATTTAAGTGTTTTTCTCTCAGTGTATTGTTGAAAATAACTTTTAGCGATTGGTCTGTTCATTTTTTACATAAACAGTCTTTGCAAGAGGCTGAATATATTATCGAAATAATAATGCCGACCTTTGATCTTTGATTGCTGGCTGCACCGACAACACAGTTTGTCAAGTAAACCTCGTGAAACATTGATTGCTCCGTTAAAGTGACTGCACACAGAGCTGAAAGCTCTACGGGGTGATCTTTTCGATTCGGTTGTAATTTCCGCTTTTTCGTGTGTATACGCGAACAGTAATGAAGCTCTGTGGTTTCCTACATGTATTTCATTGTATTATATACGCGGGTAGGTATATACGTCCGCGCACCGACCGCGGGTCAAACGTCACAAAGTACGCTATTTCTGGAGCAGTGCTTATCGTACTTCGCTCTAACCCCGATTTCCACGCTGCGATACGATACGCACACATCACGCGAGACCGCGCTCTCGCAATTTCACCTTACGTATATCAATGCGATCTCGAGCTGACACCTCGGGAGTTTATAATTCCAGTAACGCGCGCGCAGCCCCTCGATATCAAAATGATGAGAACGATACATGCCTGAGGAACGCGGGAATTTTCGAGAACAGCCAAAATCCTGCGAAATAGAATTACACTCCCTATAAATTCCTTGGAGTAAGATTTCACTAGAAAATTCATTCAAACTGAAATTGTGCCACTCGAAATCGCAAGAGTTAACGTTTAACTTGAACTTGGAGTAAATTCTAATGAACTTTAATAACCAATTAACTTTTATAATAAACTCTTATGATAAAATAATTCTTATAACAATATAACTGTTTTAATGATTTCTAGTAACGTACAGTCGGAGACTAAAGTATTGTCCGTAATTTTTTAAGTGAATTTGTGGATTCATTCTTGTTGTCCAACGAAAGTATTCTCCCTTTGGAAAACGAATTCTCTCATTGGACAAAATGGGGAGTTTACAAACTTACTCCAAAAATTACGGATGGATAAATTTTAGTCTCCGACTATACTTGGGATACTTGTCGCAACGACAACACGTCGCTATTTTTTATTATTAATTTAAGAAACGAGAGAGAATTTTTCTCTGCATTAATTTACAGTGATGAATAACGCGTAGCTAGTAATATAGCTGATCGATCTATCGAACATGGATATATCGATCTATCGAATGATGCGACCCTCTCGCGGTATAGAGGGCGTCGTTGGAGCGTAGAAGCGCGCCACCGTTTTATGTCTTGGCGCGCGCGTTACGTGAGAAGTTGCGCGTGCATCGTCGATTTTACGTCAAGCAGTTTATCGACCGACATCGGTCTGTGCGTCTTTTGCCCGTCGGAAGTGAGTCTTCTGCGCGGAAGCAAGTGTCGAAGATGTCGAAAAAACAATGTGCGATCGTCGGGACATATCGTAAGGACGTTATTAGTAAGTAGTCTCCTCGCTTTTTCGTAGATGCAACCAATGGCTGCGTTCAGCAGAGAAAACTGTTTTGCAACTGTTATAAAATTCGTGAATCTGATTGGTACATGCTCTTGGATTCAACCAAAATTAAGAGCATGCTCTTGGATTCAAGCAAAAGAGCATACTCTAATCAGATTCACGAATTTTACAACAGTTGCAAAGCAGCTTTCGCTGAATGCAGCTAATGCTTGTCGCGACGTGTCGAGCCTCTTACACTTGCCGTTACCGTCGAGTCACTCGCAAGCTGTGATAAAATTGTCAGACTTATCCGACAGTCCGTCAGATACCAGAGAGAGAGAGAGAGAGAGAGAGAGAGAGAGAGAGAGAGAGAGATTCGGTGATAATCAGAAGGATAGATAGATAATATGACGACCCAGAGCACAACTCTAGATAACCTCGTGAAATTCCTCATCGACTTTGTCGCTTCATTTACTCGTGATTCGAGCAGCATCGTGACGCGAGGCGGCGCTGTACCGCGGCGACGTGTGCGAACGAGTTCTCCTCGGCGCGTTCGTCCTCTTTATGATCCACGTTGTCGTTTGCAGGAAGTGCCGTATGTGCGTGAAGCTCGTTGGTTCGCGCCGCGTCCGCTTGTCTGCCTTTCATGTCCCAAATAAAACTACCGGCAGCCACCCAAAATCACCCAACGGATACATCGACAGCGGTGCTCGTGTAACGAAGCTGCGTCGGACTAGAACGGGCATCGAGGGAAAGTGCGATCACTCGGCATGAAGGGTGAGTCCATTTTCCCAATTCGCCGGGCCCAATTTGTCGGGCCAATTTGTCGTTTGTTATTCATGAGACGTAATTCAGGTGATCTCCGACAGTTCGCAATCGCCCGTCGTGGCCCCAAGCCAGCAACAAGCGTCGCGAAATCGTCCCGTCTGTCTTGACATTTGTCGAACTGTTCGCCGAATTTCACGACGGTCCCGGACATTCGAACGGACGGTCGGTGGATTCCGTCCGTGAAAAATGACATTTTTGACCGGGAACGATTTAGTAGGCCTCCGAGGCCGACATTTTGTTTTTGTCGCTGTTGTCCGGTAACAGATGGTGCACGCAGTTGAGCAGCGAGACAAGCAATCAAAAGCACACTCGAGCACTTTGTCGATGTAACCGCGTAGCTCCCAGGAGTCATGCGTGAGCGCGAAACGGACGCGCGTCGCGGAATGATCGCGCGCCGTCGATGCGAACGCAGCCCGCTTGCTTGTTTTATGGACGTTCCATTTGATGAATTACATCGCGTGACGATCCATTTTTCGTGCAAATAAATTTCGCGGTGCGCGATTTAATAACACGCGCGATGATAAAAATCTTTGTCCGCGCGCGGTGTCGCGTCGCGACTCGAAAAATCCGTCACACGCCTCTCTGTCGCGTGTTTGTTGACTCTGTGCGTCCGCGTCGGAAAGGGGCAGCAGATCGAGAACGTACGCGAGATTTTAATCGTGTAAAGCTTATCGTGTGTATCGGACGATTTTGCCTGAAATTTTCTCCGTTTCTCTCGACTCGTCGTCGTCGTGCCAAACGGTTGCAGTGTATCCGTTATGACGGGACAAAATTCCGCGCGACGACGCACAGTAATGAAAGGGTAGTATCGATTACGAAGCGGACATTCGCGCGCATCACTTAATTATCGGAATTATGTTTGGAGCGTGCTACCGAAATATCAATCCAAATGCGGGAGAAGCGTCACCTGTTCACGGTTTATACCGTACAGATCCTTGAATCAGAGACTGGCCATAAGAATGCTTCTGTCAAAGTCGTGCCAGAGAGAGAAGGTGAAATATTCCTTATCTCACTACTCAACCTAGCCTTGCTCTGACGTGCTCATGTATACGCATGACGTTGTCATGCTGTGAAATTTGTTACTACAAGTATCAGTATTGTAAAATTGGGACGTTTTCACAGAAATAAATGAGTACTCATCAGTGAAATAATCCTTTTACTGATTCAATTAGAAACATTTTTACTGATTCACTTTAAAAGAGTACACTACCGGAATTTATCAGAAAAATGGTTAAATATGCCGTGCACCATTCTGTAATAATTTATTAACGGGAGGCTATACGGTAAAGGTATTTCCAAGAGATCCTGAACGCTGGCTCCTATGACCACAGGAATTATCCACGTAGAAAAAAGCATTAAATAGATTTTTTACATATTACTTTGGTGTTTTATATGACAAAAAAATATTCAATTTTCTTGAAACGTTTATCGCTTATATTTGTCTTGTTAAAATACATGAACTATTAAATTGAACTATTACACACAACAAATATTATATTGAAACAAAGCTCTCGTAAGATTATTGTGGTTTGAATATGAACGGGAGTTGGCAGAACATGGTGGACCAACCGAAACGCGTTGCACCTCGAGACCAGTCTCTGATTCAAAGGCTTAGCTCGCACTTGTCCTGCGGTGGCTTAGGCGTTTCCCGCGCTCGGAAGTATGTATCAAAGTCCCGGCAACTCGCGCAGGAAGTATATATCAAAGCGAGTTCATGAAAATTTCCGGAATTTCGCGTCGCCTCCTTGCGAAAAGCGCGGCCAAGCCTTTGCCTGGCGGCGGGCATTACGCGGCCATAGAGTAACAGCTGTTTTACATAACCCAATTAGCCGACGACGTGTGCGCATGCACACACACACACACACACACACACGCACACGTTGCGGAATTAAAATCAACATCACGCCGACACGACGCCGTTGAAAATCGCCGCTGATGCGTCGATCTTTAACCTCGCGCTCGACGTTTTTCGCGTTATGACGCGCGATCACCCTTGCTTGATTTTCAAACAGATTAAAAATCTGGCCGGTCGCCGTCTGCGATATTATCCGGCAATTTGTAGAGATCGTCCGCCAGGGCTCGCTAATTAAGAAGCGAGCTACGACTTGTCATTCATTATTCATAAACCGTGAGCCGTCCAAGCGGCGCGGTAGGCTTTATTAAAACGTCAGTTCGCGAGAGCAATTTGCTAACGCGACGCTAATTAGCAGCCGACGGCTGTGTTGTATGCCCCGTGGGCGGAAGAGTCAACAGGCGAGCGGATCGGGAATTTTACCTGTAATAAAACATGTCTACGTGATAGGTCGAGGTGAGCGCGTCACACGCGTTCACGGATATCATTCGCTCTAGCGTGCTGAGAAAATGAATAATTTTACCTCGGACATGCCACGTGAAATTAGATTGTTTGCGCACGCCTTCGTCGAGCGGGAAATGTTAGAGTTACGGTCGCATGTATGCGAATTCGACTGTTTTGCTGTTTCCAACAATTAAATTTCCTCCACGTAGGACAGTAACCTCTGTTACATTTCGAGATTCTTCACTGAATTCTTCAAACTCAGTGGTGTGTTCGCGCGATTAATGTAGCGGTAAAATTTTGGCTAGGGACACACTGAGAGAAATCCCTCGGGTATCGGAACAAAAACTTACTGCTTGATAATCGTTAGGGAAATAGATCGAACGGTCAACTTGCTCTACTCAAACTAAGTTAGTCATGTCTCCATTACAGAAGCATTAGAACAGCAAATTGAAAGCAACAAATCATTTGTACCCACTCCACAGGGTCATTTGCTATCCCATGTCAACGAGCCATTTGTCGCGGATGTTGGCGTCTTGTTAAATTAGCAAAACCTTTTCTCTCGTTGCACGGCTGGTGTCGGCAAACAACAGCGGCGGACATGCGTTCGCGCAATCACGTACATGCGACGTGTCGTCGGAATAATCGAATATGAAGTAATTGGCACGATCGCAGTCGCGTCCCGGAAGCGTATTAATCGAATCTTGCCCCTGCCCGTTATAATTAAGATCCTCCGCGTTCTCATCGGCCCCACGTGGCGTATTCGCAAAATTCGGGACCAGTTTGGAATTAGCTGACGAGTCGGTGGCTCCTTACAAAATCTGCCTGCTGAATCTTTGAGACACTTAAACAATAATGTCGCTTTCTCGATGTACATACGATGGCGAACTTTTCTTAAGGAAGCATTAAAATATTTAAAAGTTCGATTACTTTTATATTCTATCTGTATTCAGTATTTATTTGCTTACCTCGCACACTGTATTTGCGAATGAACATATTATGGTTACTAATTAATGGCTGGATTTAGGAATAAATGTAGATTGAATATTTGGAGATAGTCGAAAATCGAATAATTCTGAAAAAAGCTTTTTTAAAACTTAATATGGAGAAAACGACAAATAACCATATCTATCATTGACGTGCAAGGAGAGAATTTTTATAGTAAATACTTTTATAGTAGAAATTATCATATAGAATTTTATAAACGAGGAATAGATTGACATTCAGTAGACTATCCTTTTGTTTTTTATGTGCTATTAAAATATTTGCTGTTTCTGAAATGTACTACGTTTAAAGTTTTGAAATTTACTATTTCTTTAGCATAGTAAGTCTTTTACTGATCTTTTACTGATTTTACAATGTATTCCTCTATTACTAGAAACCTAGTAGAACTGGAAAGAATTTATATAAAGCAAGAACTGCAATATTCTCTCCGTGTGCAACAACTTGCGCCAAGTACAATTTCGAGATTCTTCTCATTAATCCTTAAAACTTGAAATTTGTATAATTAACCCAAGAACTTTAAACATCAAAAAGTTACGTAAATCCTAAACATGGATAAATTTCACACACACACACGCACATACATCGTGTTTTTATTTTCTCGTAACGTCCCTAAAAATACTAAAAATGCAAACTTTGATATTTTTTTAATCGGTATAGAAAGCATCGAGTAATATAAATCTATAAACGTTTTTCAACGAAGTTGAGAGAAGTTATAATGAAAAAATAAAACGCATATTTTTGAGAACAGTTTGAAAAGTCAATTTGATAAAACAAATTTTACCTGTGGTTTTAAGGTTCATACAAACCTAAAATTTCTACTCGATTACAAAAGCGGGAATTTCGCGAATTTTTCGCGAATGATAAAGCGAACGTGGTACTTTGAAAATAAACGCGAGCGAACGAGTACAAAACATATCGGAAACTAATTACCCTTCGAATCGAAAGCAAGGCAGTTTGGCAGTCGAGTCGATTAGATTCCTACGAAATTGCATCGCCATGTATCGCGATTAGCTTTCAGCTATCTCAACCGGGCGCAGGCTGAGCCGCCGATGCGAAGTGCAAATGCGACTGATCCCACGATTAACTGTCACCCTTATGCGACGCGGTTATTTGTGTGCGTAAGTGTATGCGCGTCCGCGACACAGACGGCATATTGCGCGATCGCAAATCCGATAGTGAATTATCCCGGCGATAGCGGGACTCGCTACGGCTCGCGCGCGTATCGCTCATAAATCGCCTCGTCTGCTCTCGCTGTCGCGATAGGAATGCGCCCGTAAAGCCAAATTAACGTCGCGCGGATTCTTTTCGGTAGATTCTGATCGCGCGCAATGTAACGTGCGTAACGTGTCCCACGCACAGGTGTATCGTCGTAAAACACGCCCAAAATCCGCTTTCGTTCATGAGTGCCGATCCGTCGCACAATCGTTTCTCGGCGCGAGCTTCATTCGTGAGAGATTTCGCGATCGGCGCTGTCGTAAGCGCCAATTGAAGCGCCCACGAGCAACGAGCTTGATTCAAGATTAATCGAGCCTGGTCGCTTAACACGTTGAACGCCGCGCTATGATTCGCCATTAATTGTACAAAAGTCCGAAAACGATACTTTAATTACTGAGGACACGATATTACCAAAGATCACTGCACTGAGAGAAGTACCTGGAAAATAGGAAATATTTACTAATTACGTTACATGATAAATATTAAGAAATGTTATTATGTAGCATGCAATATAAATATATTCAGAAATATTCATTTTATATAGTAATATATTCACTTGCATTAATACGCATATTTTTACGTAGAGAAGAATTTCTTTCTAATGAAAAAATATATGTTTTCCTGAAGCCACGCGTTGCTTCTCACGAAAGCAATTATTTATTCTGTTTAAACGAAAGAATTTTGATACGAGTAAATTTAATTATCGGCACGCAGCGAATAGATATTTTTTAATTTTTCAAATATTCTCTTCTCAGTGTAGAGATACGATCAATAGAGGTAATTTAGTCGGCGAAATAATGAAGAAGGGAAGAATGCGTAACTCGAGATACATGTACCTTTTACCTTGTTTCAGCAGCTCTTTATTAACCGTAGAGCCAATTATTTCATATGATAGAAACTATTATATGAGTTAGCCAATTTTGAAGATATGCAATTAATTATATTTTACAATATTACTTAACGAGACACGGTGGTGTCAGAGCATCGGCCACCGCGACGACGGCGTGCAACGTGCTAATCGCTCCTCGAGCACCTCGTACGCTTCTCAAGTGAGTGCGGAAAACTCGTGCACGCGAAGGTTTTGGCGAAACTCTCGCCGGGGAGAATTATTTTCAAAGCATTCGCTGCTACTACTTTGCGGTGAACAGGTAGTTTCGCGACGTGCTTTATCACTGTTTGTCTCACAAGATACACAGAGTCGTTTATCCAACGAAGTTGGAAACACGCGTATTTTCTTTGCGCCTCCCATCGAAGTTTATCTCTTTTGTGTCGCGTTGGGCGCGTGTATTATTGGCTAGAAACGAGTATCCAGAGATCACGAACTTGATAATGAATTATCCCCGACAATATATGGCAGTCATGGCTGCTCGCGCCCGGCGGCGATAAATTGTCCCCGTTGTTTTCCGTCGCGTAATATAAGCGGCGCGTTTATGCATGTGAATTTACATCGTTTTAATTACGTCTTCTCACGACGAATATTTTGTCGAGGGAGCAGGGAGGCAAGCAGGAGGGCGAGGAGAAGGGAGGGGGATAGAGAGAGGCAAATGCGAACGTTGCGCAAATATTTGTCTCGTCGACTCTCGAATGTGCCGCGGGGCGAGTATAGTCGCGCGCGAATTTTCCGTGGAAAAGACGCCGAACATAAACCGCGGAGTTGCGTGCCATCCTGTTTTACGATCGCATCTCGTCACACGAGCCGTACTTCGAAGGCGAGGTATCGATGAGAACCGTGGTTATTTTCAAACCGCGTCGCTATATAAAGAAAACGCACTCTCTCTCTCTCTCTCTCTCTCTCTCTCTCTCTCTCTCTCTCTGCTCCCACCTCTCTGTTTTTCCCTCTCATCACGATGCAACGTGCTTCCGCGTTGCTTTTATAATTATTTGAATTTAAGATGCAATTTCTACAATGTAGTTTGCCAGCCGCGCGGAGAAAAACCGCACTCGCAAGTTATTTCTTTTTCCTCAGCTTCGTTCCATATTCACAAGTCGCGCAGTTTTTGCGAACGTTCGCGGTTCCAACTTTAACACGGTTTGCTGGAAAATCGTGTCTCCTGTGTACTTCGCGCTCGCTCGTGCATCGTGAGGGATCCTATTTACGCGTACGCGCGACGTTACTGTTTACCCCGCCGTAATTACGATCTGCGGGTGTCTAAGCGAACGAAGATAACGGCGGGACGAACTTGACTCGGCTGTGAAACGAGAAAAATTTGCAGTCCGAGTAAGTTATCGCGGGGGAGAGAGAGAGGGAGAGGGAAAGATTGACACGTCATACGCGTATCGATTCCGAGTGCGAGCACAGACGGATGTGTAACGTCATCTTCGGTTCTTTGGAATGAGTTAGCGGGCGTCGACACACTGGAAAGAACTCTTTGACAGAGACGGATGTGCGGATGATCAATTCTCATATCCAGAGATAATAATATTACCGTTGGCCTAATATCCCGCGTTACAGCCCAAGATTCGCATTCGTCAAATCGTATGACACTACACACACATAATCGGAACAACGCATTCGCGCGCTCGAAACTTGGAAAGTCGATTTGTGAGTTCGCGCGCTATATATTTATATATTAAAATATTAAAATATCTCTCTCTATTTTATATTATTATAATATATTAAAATATCTCATAGTTCCTTTTATCTCTAATCGAATATTGAAAAGGATTGTCGTTGACGATTCTCTCTTTGTCGAGAGATTCTCCGTATGCGACTGTATTTAGCACAACGAAGACATTGCGCGGTGAATGATACACTGTGTCGAATTCTCAATATTACTTCCGGGTATGGTTCCGTGTAATGCCTCCCCTTATTAACAAAGAGTCGGTGGCGAAGTTATGCAATAACTCCGTTTCGCCGTAGGCAACTCCCGGGTTCTAGGAGTTCTCGCAACTTTCGAGTATTACTGGCTCATAACTTCCCTCTGTCGGCCTTTAAATGCCTCTTTCAGTGGCAGAAACGACGGTATGTTGAGAGCCACCGCGACTTGCCGTCGCCCGACGTTGTGTCAATTAAAATTGCCGAAATGAGAACTCTTTTCGCGCGTCAAGAGCGCAATTACAACTACATAAGAAGCGCGAGTGTAGTGCAATTAACGAATTTTAATGATTTCGCTGATCAGTCTGGCGTTCTCTGTGTGTATGTGTATGTGTATGTTTACGCGATAAAGTTTTTGCCGCGCAATTATGCGCCACTGATTATTATTACGCGGCAGGCTGCGGCGTCGTCTCGTTGTGCACAGCCGGGTACTCTATAATCGCGGCCCAATAGCGTGCACTAACATTTCAAAAATCTCATTAATTGGCGCCGCGAAACTCCTAACGGATTGTGCTTAATTTAATGAATACGTCATTTAAGTTTCGGAATAATCGAGAGGACTCTAAGCTCCCTGCAAGTAAACGGGAGTTTCGGCAGAAGGAGACGGCGAGAAGGAAGCCGCTGCTGCCGTAGCAGGTGTTAATGGGCAGGATAATCCTTTAGTTTTATCCTGCAAAATCCCTCGCCCATGTCCCATCGCTAACTATGTTATCCACGTCTGCCAGATGTAATACTCGCGCCAGTTCGGGACTAATTTGGTCTCGAGAACTTTCAGCTAATCGTATTATATACATATATATATTTGGGATATATATATATATATATATATATATATATATATATATATATATATATATATATATCCCGAAGAATACGATCGCGCATAGGATCGCTGCAATTAATAAGACAACGACGCGTTATCATTCCATCCTCACTTATTATTCTCTGCTTATTACATTATTCTGATTGCATATCGCATTACATTTATTACACATGTTCTCTCACCAGAAATAGCACTGAGCTCTCGATAATTACTTGTTCAAGAATTCTGCTTCAAGTAGGCGAACGTAAAAAATATTCATGGGTCGATAGAACGTGTGTTATTTACTAACACATTTTCGCTCATAATGGGGCGACGTTCATCTCGCAATATGTTGCGCGTACGGAATATGTTTGGCGAAGCGGAAGATAAATCTGAAAGTTTCGACGCGAGCGACGGCTTTTAATTACTCTCGAGTAGACCAGCAAGCGCGGCACAATACTCTGGACCGCGTCGAGTGCATTTTTACGGTCCTCCTTCTCGCCCTGCCCCACGGCTCGTCGTTCTTTCGTTGTCATTTCGTCTGCAAGAGCGGGGAAGAGAGGGAGAGGAAGAGGGAGCGAGGGAGAAAGAGAAAGAGGAGATCGATATTCTCATGAAAATTCAAACGTCGCGCGCGCGAAATGGCCGGAGATTTCGAGAGCCGGGCGTAACTCGAAATCCGCCACGATAAAGTTCGTCGCGGTAGCCCGCGAGTGCTGGTTGAATATCGCTTCGTAAATAATCGATAAATCGTTACAGCGCTATCTGCCCCTTTTTGCAACCAACCGCCCTCTCCTCCTCCCCCCACCCCGGAAAACGGGGTTAGTCCACCCCCGTGTCCCGTACGTGCCGGCTGCGGCGGGATGGTGTGTTTTAGAATCGGTTCGTGACCTTCTTGCGTACGTTCCGGATCCTTGCCCTCCGTGAAACGCGCCCTACTTCGAACTTCCCTCCGCGATCAAGATGCTAACAAACGCGACCGAGTGTTCCTCGCTACGATGCTCGCGATCGTAAAATCAGGTCGACGTTAGGCCACGGATCGTCGATATCATTGCGCGCACGGTGATTCCGTGGCTTGAAGTTGTCGAAGGGAACGACTTCGCGCTTTGAATTTAATTAGCATACAAACAACGGCCCAGACTAGCAGGGGAGAGAATGGTTGACCTCTCTAAAATAACAGTCATGGTAGTGCACGGAGAAAATATCGCGGTGAAAGTTGCAGCACAATCTTTGTGATCTTCGGCCATACAAACGATTACGCACGAAATTATGATATATTTGTTGACAAATGTTACGCATTTTTGGCCTTTTACCGCAAAATTATCGCAATTGTTTGAGTGGTTCTTACATCGTACGTATCAGATCGTCAAATTTACTTATATTTTTTTATATTATTCTATAGCATCTATTATTAGAGCATCTAATATTAGATTAGATACTGTAGTTTTAATATCTAAATTATCTTAAAGTGACTTATGTTCTGCGATTTTAATACAGTCCAACTTTGCAAATGACACTGTAAAAAGAGATATAATTTTAACGTAATTTTTACTACAATATTTTCTCCGTGTATGACATTATTATCACCAACCTGCAGTAGCGCTCTTACTATAAAGATAGTTCTCCTAACTATAATTATTTCACTGTGCAATTACAACCAAGTATCAAGCACATGTCCCTCAGTGAAAATTTTGCTACATTCAAGACAGAATAGGATGGAAGTGGAGATAAAATTATGTCACGATTTTTCTTCCCTTCCTCTCTTTCTCTTTGTTTATTCTTTCATCATAATTTGAATGATTGATATCGTTCATTTATTCTCTCCGCTCATTAGCTCCGGACGATTTCGTTGTTGCTGCGTAGCATCTTTTGTATTTGTGGAATCGATATCCGTGTGATAAAGCACGGTTTCCGCGTTATAAATATATTATTAGCCGTATACGATATTTTCCAAAGAGACTCGGCTTATTTTACCATGACAGCTTCTTCTCTCTCCCTCCTTCTCTCTCGTATTACGCCACGTCTTTGCTGCCTTATTTTTGTTATCTCTGTCTCCCTATGAGGCGAAATAAATTCATTTGTTTATATATCTAGTCATCCATTGCCATCGCTCGTTTCTCGTGACGCGATTAGTCGCGATCTCATTATTCGTACATGTGCGATTCGTACTTTTCCCATCTCTCCCCGGCGAGAGATACAGAACGCCACGCGTGAGTGACAAAGGCCGTCGTTATGAATTTGCCGCACTGTCGCAATTTTTATCATGTCTTTTCCCCGCCGTCCCATCTGTCGCCAAATCACGTTTTCCCTCGTAAGGCGTTAATTAGCTGGATCAGCGGCCGCATTCATTCTCGCGGATCGATTAGTACGGCCACGTGTGTGTACTCGCTCGTGCGTGGCTCTCTTTTTCAACGCCGGGCCACTTCACCGACCTGTTCCCCGTCGGCGGCGCTTTATTAAGCCCCATTCGTGACCAGTTTTTCATTCCTCGCCCCTCGACCGTGTTCCACGAGATTTTCCGTCTCCATTCTTGCGCCGATGCAATAGCGGTGGTGGCGTATAGCTCTCTCGTGTGCACGCAGGAAATGTCCGGGCCGGTCGAGCGGGTACGAATAAAATGAGCAAGAAAATCGGTGACTCGAGTCAGGGGCTCGATAAAGCGAGAGACATTTTGTGCATCTCGCGACCGTGAAAATAAGATTTATGGGGATCGAATAAATGGGGTGTGCGGGTGCGCGCGACGCGACAAGCGAAGGAGCGCCATTTCGGGAAAGTCGTAAAGGGCGGACGTAAATGCATAGAGGGGATAAACATTCCTCCGCAAGTTGAAATAGAAAAGACGTGACATTCTTGAAACATGACGCGTTTATTACGACGCGATGCGCCGACACCGCTGAGTACATTTCTTCCTCAGTCTACGGGCAAGAACGTAAGAGAAATGACGCGCGAAGGCATATTCGACGCTCCAAAGTGTAATCCAATGAATCATGCGATAGTGACGGTACACCAAACCCCATAAATGCAGTTCTTACATACATTGTATGTGTACGTGTGTGAATAAACATGATGATTTTGATCTCTTCAGTGATTTAAAACGACTCCAGGGCAGGGTTTTCTTTTTATAAGTATACCTAGATTATTTTTCTCTTTATTGCTATTTACATAGGAAAATGTTAGTTTGTAATATGTAGTATTTAATACTAATACATGGAAAAAAGAATGGTTGTGTTAACTATGAAAAAATAGTAAAATATGGCTTTTCTTTCTGGCTTCAAAAATTCTTGATTGCGCTGACCTATCGATCCGTTGCATAAAAAATGTGTTTTTTCAGCGAACGAATCGCAGTGCTAATGTATGATGTCGCATAGGTCAACGTAACCAAAAATTGATTGCTGAAACCAGAAATAAAAGCTATGCTTTACTATTTATTAAAGCTACGATTTACTATTTTCTGATTTTTACAAACATTCTTTTTTTTGTGTATAAGTTTAATGAATACTGATATACTCAAATTAACAGTTATTGTTTCACATATAAATAATACATGTTAGAAGAATCGTTAAAAATTTTAAGTTTCAACAATGTTATAATTTCATTTGGATATTGTAATAGTTTCATAAAAAAGTGTGAATATTTTAATAATAATGACATTTTCCGACATATTTAGAGATATCATATTTTCAATTCAATATTCTGCACTTTCCATTTATGAAAATTATTTCTGAATAATAAAAATTTTGTTTTTCTTTGTTGAATCATATGAGAGAAGTGTATTTTTATGTGTGGAAAAAACAATTCCGTTAGTGTAACTGAACTTTCTGAGCTTAGGGACTAGATGAAAAATTCGGTTGTAGGAACTTTGTAGGAACAAGAAGATCCCCGTAGGAGGTTTCCACTCAACTAATTGCTCTCAGTTATCTCAATCTGAGCAATTAACTACGTAGAGATCACCTACGAGAGTCTTCCTGTTTCCACAACTGAGTTTCTCAACTGAGTTTCTGTCCCCAGGTAACAGAAAATTCAGTTGCACTAACGTTTTTTCCCGTACAGTAGTTAAGCGCGGGTTTTTTAGTGGCGCATTTTACATTTGAGTTCGCGCTGCTCGGTGTTGGCGTACTCGAAGACGTTCGATCGAAGCGGAGAGACTGGTGAGAAGTACAAGCGTACTTTCCAGTTGCCGCATTCCGAGGTATTTCGATCACTCGAGTGATAGATCGAGTCCCTTTACTCGCGTACAGCGTCTCACGAGATATTGCGGAGTGAGTTCGCCAATTGCTCGATCCGTATCTGTCAATAAGCATAAACGATCGTTTCATGGCCGTGCTGTAATATCGACGCAGGAAAAAGTCCGCGAGACAGTGTTCGATGGAATTTCAGGCTCGTTATTAGAGAACGTTCTTTGGAGCGTTTCGCGAGCACGTGTAATTTTCCCATTAATCGTTCCTAGCTTATGCAAGTGCTGATAACTTTCATTACGACGTCAATTTCGCGATGTTTTGTTTAAGATATATTAATTATAGTTAAATTTTATGTGTATGTGTGTGGATATACATGATGAGTCTCTATTCTCATATTTTGATCTCTTCAGTGGTGATTTAAAACGACTCCAGGACAGGTTTTCTTTTCATAAATATATCTAAATTATTTTTCTATTTATTGCTATTTCCTTTGAACAATTTTGTGAAATAGAATGACAAAACATATGTAATTTGTATTTGCTGTGAGTTACGATAGTTTAAGTAAGTCAAAAGGAACTTAATATCTTACCACGACACTTTTCCAAGTATACCACTTAAACAATTAAAATATCTCTATTGTTTTTTGCGTTAAAGATAAATGTGTGACAAATAAATTGTGTGGTTGAAAGGAATAAATATTGTTGTGTCTCAGCCAACCATTCCAAAACAATTTATTCTTTACCCATTTTTCTCTAATATAAAAAAAGCAACAGTGATATTTCAAAATTTAACGTGTTCAGTTGCTCATCCTATATAAATAAGTACAACCATTTATTTCACGTGTTCTGAAATATAGAACAATAAAGCGCGAATGAAGAATGAATGTTTAATAATTGGCAAAAAGAGACGGTCATGATATTCCTATTAATCGCTCGTCGCTTGTGAAAGTGCCGATAACTTCAAATGCAACATCAATTTCGCGATGTCTCGTTCAGAACTTATTAGTCATGGGTAAATTGGATATGCGGGGGTCGGTCACACATAATGTCAGATGTGTCTCTGTTGCTCTTTACATTAAAGAAAAATGTGTGAGGAATAAATTGTACGGTTGGAAAAGATAAATATTGTGGTGTCTCAGCCAATCCTTCCAGCCGCACAATTTATTCCTTACCCATTTTCCTCCGATGTAAGAAGCAACATAGATATTTCAGAATCTAACGTGTTATAGGTTGTTCACCCTGTATGCAGATAAATATAAAGATTTATTTCGCGTGTTCTCTGAAATATGGAACAATAAAGCGCGAATGAAAAATGCACGTTTAATAATTGACAGAGAAACAGCAGCACGAATAGCGTGTGTGAGGTAAGCGTAACGATAACGGCAACGACACAACGCAGAGAGATAGATCGACGTTTATTGACTGAATTTCTCGTATCTGCCTCTCGTAAAGCCTCGCAGTGAAATAAACACAAATAGAGCGCGTATTATATCCGCCATTAGATACTGATAAAGCTGACAGCTTGATCCGACACTTCGGCCGGATTTTGCAGTGGACGCGAGTCAGAAATTCGCCGGGGATTCGATTTCGTAGGGCGAATTTTACACCAGCCACCGCATTAACTCCAGATATCGCGTGTCTCGCCGCTTTATCGGCGCATTTGCATATCGCGAAAGAACGAGGTAACGTTGATTATTGCGAACGGTCGCGCAGTCGCGAGGTAAGATAAAATTGTAAAAAGGATCGCTTCTATCGGCGCGCGAATGTAGCGTGTAACGCGAGCTGCGATCGGAACCTGCACTACCGATCGTGTGCGTTTGACGTTATTTCAGCGTTATTCTGTTTTCTGGTTTTTTTCATTTCCCAGAGAGCATACACACACACATACACACAAAGAAATAAAAACAACACGCGACAACGATAACGCCGCGGTATTCTCTCGACAGGAAATTCGATAAATATTAATTCGCGACGAGCTAACCATCGCCGAACTGCGATTCGCGGCGCAACGCGACGTGGCGACAGCTCCGCGGCCGCGGCTTGTAATGACCGTTAATTAATATCTCATAAGCGCGTAAATAATGCGCGCGCGGCGGGCCGCGCGGCATTTTTGGAATTAAACGCAATACAATTAAAAGTCGTCGTGCTCGAGTCGATAAATCACTCGGCAATCCCGCCGCTCGCAGCGCAGCCGTCGTAGCCTAGGCCGCGTGATCTATCACCGTGCAGATGATATATCGCCCGACAGTGTTCTCCACTCGAGTGCATTTTTGTTGCCGTTTCTTCTATTCCATCGTCGTCGCATTAATGATGCGTCCCTCTCTCTCTTTCTCTCTCTCTTTCTTGCTTGAGGGCATTTCCGCCGCTCCCCGGCGCAGGGAACAGGTCTGTCTCGCGATTTCCCGATTTTCCTTCCTCTCTTTTCGCCTTTTCTCAATCCTATTTTTCCAGATTGCCCGTTTTCGCGACTTCGGTTCGTGGCAGGTGCTCGCATTTAAAAAATGATTCGCAGATACAATTCTAAACGGTTATGAATAGAAATTATCGCTGTCTTCCTGTATCTGCTAGAAATTTGTGGTACACGGAGAACATATCGCAGTAAAAATTATAATACAATTTTAGTAGAATAGACCGGCATCATGATGAGAATTATAATAAGATATAATAAAAGTGACCATGAATATAGTAAAAATTATCATAAATATAATAAAAATTATCATATATTGATACAAAACATATGCAATGTTTGCTAAACATTTATTCATTTTAACTAAATTCTCGTATCTAGATAATTTTTGTTATGCGACTACCAGACCATTTTTTTGAGTGCGCGGAATTTGCACGGAGAGTCGCGGAACGCCAGAGAGAGAGAGAAAGAGAGAAAGAGAGAAAGTTTAATCGTTCCCGCGAGTGGATCCTCCGTCGGAAATTTCCCGCCGCTTTTCATTGTTCTTCCACGGCACTGGCGCGTTTTCACCGAGGACATTTTTGTAATGTATTTCTATTTGCGGTTTCAACTAGACGCGAAGGACGGCTTTGCTTTCGAAACGAGCGCGGCGCCGTTGGGCGTCGTGTTTATCGTGTATACAACCGTAAAGGATTATTGCGATTCGCGCGCGGTCTTGCCAACGCGCGAACGACGCGACATCGTGGTGTTGCTAACGGCCGGCGAGGTAGCGATGCGTGCCAATGCGTATCGATGTTTATCCTGCACGCGGATAAACTAACAACAATTGCATTTCGGACGCAAGGGGAAAAAAGCAAGGGGAGAGCGGCGTATCGCGCGCTTTCCGCGAAAATTGCTCCAGCTACGCCTTTTGTTGGCTCTCATTATTAATCGCGCGCTTCAATTCGCATATCTCTCGCACGTGTCGTTCTCACTTATCAATAGAGCTGCGACAACATTTGCGGCGATTAACAAGTGAAATTCTACTACTTCCGCGACCCGTAATTTATTTGCGCATGCAGCATCCGCACGTACCTTCCGTGCCATGGACTTACTTCGTTACATTTTTTCAAGTAAAAATTGGAATATTTTAACCCTCTGCTCACTGTGACTCTGAAGTCACGATTCAGTTTCATCATTGTTTATCTCCAATATGAATATTGTTTCTGTCTTGATCGATGTGACGTGAAAGACACAATATGGTTGCTTTTTTTAGTATGTTGGCAATGATAGTAACTGCTCAACATGACCTCAAAGTCACAAACCTATTTTGGAAAAATGAAAAATTGGAAAAGTAGAATTCTCCTTATATGTGTATTGTACTTGAATTTTGAACATCCTATGCACATGACAAATTTTTTAAACATGAGAAATTAATTTGGACAGTGGAGGATTAACTAGTTGATCAGCTCTTTATCTCTTTTCTCTCCTCTCTCCAAACATTCTTTCAACATCTGAACCATTAATTTCTCCACACGGAAAAATTTCATTTTACTGCAAATAAAACTCGGTTTGCTTTTCTTCTTCGGCGAGCAATGCCATAGTTTGCCATAGTACACATTATCCACCTCCACCGCCGTCGCTATTATCGATAAATTACTCGTTAATTTTTAAATAACAAGGAGAAATTATGGAACGTAACAAAATGAATGATATATCATATATGACTTATCATATAAGACTTATTTTTCTGGTTTATTGTTTCCTCTTGCTTATTAAAATTTTTATTAGGATAAGTAAACAGAAATTTAACAGAAGCACATTTTTTATTGTATAAAAATGTTTTTTTAGTGTATTATATTTGATATCAAAACGAATATACCAGTGAATTGCATTGAAAAATACCGAATGGGCAGATTCTGTTCCTTGTTATTTAAGGATTAATAGCGCAGATCGGTGGGGTGATTTTACTGTGCGTGCAAATTACAGGTGCAGTGCGCGTTACTATCGCGGGGGGATTCGCGTGCAGCGCGAATTTGCGCCGATAAATCGCGGCGTTTTGCACGAATTTTCGCGCGGAAAATTTCAGTGTATATTTTCCATCGTATGAGAGTGACCGTTGGCGGATTCAATTGCGGATATTTATATTCCTTGAACGCGTGCACGAATAATGGCATCGATGATCGCTCGATTTTGCCACGGCGATATTTTTCCCCATCTCCCTTATTCGCTCACCGCCCCCACTCCTCCTTCTCTCTCTCTCTCTCTCTCTCTCTCTCGCGTACCCGTAAACGTCACGATGGATTTTCGTCGCGCACGAAAAAGCTGCTGAATACTTGGCCAGCGAGCACCGCGTCCCTTCCCGTTCGCTTCTCCTCGTCGAACATGAACCCGTTTTAATCCGATGATCGCCGCGGTGTAAAATCATTGCGCGGGCGCGTGTGCCGCCCCGGGAAGGCAGCTTTTCCGCCAACTAGAAAATATTCCGGCGCTAGCAGAAAGCCGATTAGCTCGATTAGCGCGAGCGACGTGCGCCCATAATGCGATCAGCGGACGGCGTGAACGCGCGACCGCGATGATTTTTTCCAGCTTTAGCGATAATTTTTCCGGAGCGCGCTCTCTAAATCAGCCGCCGCACGCGACACGCTCGGAGCGTAAAACACGCGAGCAATTCAATGCGCACGTGCAAACGCCTCTTCTCGCGCGCGAATACACGCCGGTATGAATAATTCGCGGGCCCTCCGAGAAGAATAACGGAAGAGAGCCCCTCGAAATTTTTCACATCGCCGTTTGCTCTCCCCGCTCTCTCCCCCCTCTTCCTCCCCGTCTCTTGTACCCCTCGCGTGCTCAAATATTATTCTCAGGGCGAAGGTGACGCGCGCACGCGAATGATTCACTGCTAAATTCATTCGGTGGCCGATAAATTTCTCGCCGGGTACTCCTCGCCGTCCGCCTCCTCGCGGAGGGCGACTATGTAAGCCACGGTAACGTAGCGCGGTAAAACGACGACGGTGCGCGCGCTCCCGGAAACGTGCTGCGGGTGTATACGAGGGGCGCGGCCCCTCCGGACAAATTGGCTGCGGCCGCGGTGAGCACGGCCGCGACAAATAGGCGCTGTTTACTTATGTAGGTCGACAAACAAAATAGGTGTCGCACGCTTAGCCAGCAGTCGTCGGGAACGCTTTGGCGCCGCCGCGGACGACCCAAAGCGACGATACACCTCTGCATCCGCTGTGAAAGCAATTTTCCGTGCGTTAATTTTCAACCGTTGCGCGCAGAGGGTTCTTTTCGCAGAAGAAGAGAGAGATAGGGTCGCAACGCGAGACCACACGACGCAAGCACAGCCTTTTCATTGTCCGTTGGGAATAATCTCGTCAAGTGCAAGGATAGATTTTTATTCAATTTTCGCTCTTATTAACGTTACGTTCTGTCAGAACGCGCGGGATCAGTTATTAGTTTTATTAATCGGAACAAAGAGTGGATTCTTCTAGCAACGGAAAGTGGAGAGCGCACGTCATGTCAGGGCGAGCGGATCAGCGGGCCGTCTGTGCAAGTAGATCTGCCCGTGTTTCGTCGGCCGGTCGGGCTCAACGCTATCTGTTACCACTGTAAGATGAGCTAGCGTTAAATGACGACGTGCTAACTGTTATCAAGTTATCGCAGCCGTAGTAATTCACGTTTCAGTCCGCGTGTAACCTCGTTACTTCTCCGGCCATCTCGGACTCCTCCCACGTTTAATAAATAATCTATATATGTGTAAAAGAGAGAGAGAGAGAGAGAGAATATATCTATTTATTCTCTGCGAAACCCTTTGACCGATCTGGACCAAATTTTACAGTTACTTTTTAGGATCCTGCGGAAAATATAGACTACTATGAAACTTGTGGAGAAAGAAGGAAACCTTATCTCTTCCTCCTGATTCATCCCCTTTGATACTTTGCGATAACCTGGGAAACGCCGGTTAGTATTCCATATTTCGCGAGCAGAGTCATCGTCTCGTTCGCTGTTGCCACTCGAGGTCCCTTCGGTCGTTAAGTAACTAACGTTTTATAACGAGTTAGAAACTCCTTCACGGGCCGGCTTGTCGCTCGGGATTGTTCGCCGAGTGACGTGTAATAGAGCACGTTTGCGCGGGGTAACCGCTAGCGGCAGTGTCGTCGAGAAGTGGAAATAGTTGGTCGAGTTGCTCGAGTCTGGTAACAGCGGGAAATAGTCGAGAGCATCTTCGTCGGGGGGTGCGCGACGACGACGGTGTTGGCAATGGTGTTGGTGCGTTGATCGGTGGAGTGCAGCGCGGATCCATAAGTCATGAGGTTCAGCACGTTCAACCGGCTTTCCAACAGAACGAACAAGCAAAGGGAACGAGGAAGAAGCCGCGAGAAGAGAAGTGTTTGCTCGTGACTCGCATCCCTCTCTCCCTCTCTCTCTCTCTCTCTCGCTCGCTCGGTCGCTCGCTCTCTCTGTCGCTTTCACCACTATTTTCTGTCGCCACCCTCATCGTCGACTACACCCCGTAGGTTACAACTCGCGCACCTCCAATTACTGACCGATCACCTACTCGCCCTCGTTTGGAACAGCGTTTGACCTGCGCCGAGCGTATTCTGTGGTTGCTGCCGCGCGTACACCGCGTTTCGACGTCGGTTTCCTCGTCGGTGTGATTTCCCGTAGTAACGCGGAAGGACATCCCAGCACCGTAGAGGTGGTGAACTCGATCGCTCAACGGAGGTGTTTGTCCCCCAGACATGTGTTTGTGAGTAAACTTCACTCGCGCGCGCGTCTCTCATGTACGAGGATATTCTGACGGTATTTCGGAAGGCAACAGCGTCTTGTTCTCTTCCCGGCGGTGGGACGGATCGGACAATACGCTAAATCACGGTCGAAGTGAAGCCTAACGGACGCCAAGTAATTTGCATGATGCACAAGCCGCGAAACCACGGAATTATCGAAACTCTCGGCCCACTGCCTTGTCGAAAGCGCTGGGAACGCGATCATCATCGCCATCGACTCTACGTGCACCGCCGATGATTATTGAGGCGTAATGCGTCGATAGGACGCGTACATACATGTACACACGACATGCTCCCGCGTATATGCCCCTGCGTGCGTGTATGTGTGCGCAGTCCGTTGTGTCCATTTTCAGGATAGCGCGCTTTACCTAATTCAATTTCGACTGCACGTTTGTTCGGTGAGTAGACGGAGCGTCGACACAATGAAGCCTCGCGTGGCCCTCGGACGTTGCTTTTACCTGCCGCGGCCGCGGAACTAATTGAAGAACTATATAGCACCCTTCGACCGCGCGCGCTCGTGGCGAAACCGTTTTCCCGGTCGACAAGACCGTAGACACGGCGTGCTAGCCGTTTTTCGTCTTCGTTTTATTTCACCCTGTGACGCTACGGTGCTGCAGCATCCCTCTGTCCGGCACGCTTAGGGTCGGGAGGGCAACATGACCCGTTACGAGAGTAATTACGTTGAACGATGAAGATTCCTCCTCCCTCTCGCGCACACTTTTCTCCTTCATCTTCCCTTTTATGTCGCGTGTAATCGGCGATTCGAAGGCATCTGGGAGCCCCGGATTCCCACCGGTTTCCGCAGACTTTTGCACATAGTGCCGGGATTTAGGTGTCCGACCGCACGAGTGCAGGTGGAAGTCGTTAAACTGAGAGAACTCGCGCAACTCTCCCTAATTCCCGGGAGCAGTCCCGTATGCATGTTATTTCTATTAAATATCGTGTTTGTCTACACGACACGTACATATTATTGTAATCGCAAGGGTTGAACGCTAGAGTTTCCAAGATAACTCTTCGGAGACCAGCGAGAATCCCGCGGGTCTTTTAAAATTGACGATCCTGGGCGTCGCGACAGTTAGTCGCGAGACTCCACTGCTGATCGGAAGGGACAAGGGAAAGAAAGTGCGACAAAACATCCAATTATTGATTCCTTTTAGTCACTGACATCCCAACAGAGTCTGGTTTGTCTTACGGTCAATTTTTCTTGGTGGTTGTTCGCAGCTTTAGTTGCGCAGTTCTCTTTCAAGAAACATTAAGTGCTGACAAGAATTATTTCTGTTTCGAGAAATACTGAGTGCTGACAAGAATTGTTTAACTACGATGTTGATCGCATTTGAAAATCCAGACTTTCCTCTAGAGCATCAGTAACTAAGGCGATATCAGTAATTGGGTGTCCCACCTTAATTCCGCACACTATTTTACATATCCATTAATTATACTGGGTGTCTGCATTTAGTCTGCAAATACAACTGATGGAACTGAATAGAAAAATGACTGAACATAAGCAATACTTTTTCCTTTTTATACAACCAAGGTATAAGGAGCCCGCAGTCCAATATGCCATAGAAAGGTCCGCGCGTGCATGCCAGATAAAAATCGCGTGGCGTGCCGTTCGCGAATTTCGCGACGCGACGCGATCGGCCCGCGCGCGCGTCTAATCTTGCGCCAGCCGTTATCTGCTTCTGCACGAGCGCTAAGCAAAAATTAACGGTACGTCGAGCGCGCGTACGTTAGCGCGTTCTCGCGCTGAGAGATTAATTGCGCAAGCTCGCTCGGAACAAGCGCGCAACGGACGAACGCCCGGTACTTCAATTTGTATCGCGTTTACTTCCCCGGAGGCGCAGAACCGACATAACACCTCGTTGGACGTCTCGGGGCTTTTATCGCGCGCCGCCTCGCGACGATTTCGCGCCGTTTAATTGGAAATTATGTGGCTCCGGCTCGTTACGTATTGCCGCCGCGTGCGGTAAACAATTCGAAAGTATATGGCGCCGCGACGCGGCTACTTCGCGGCAATTTGTCACGAACCTTTGGGGGAAAACACTTTCCTCGGTGACGTCGAGTGAAAGAGTGCTTCCTCACAGAGCACATCGGCGGAACGAAAATTCTCGCGATTACGATTGTCGTTACTTCGTATAAAGTTCTCGTTATCAAATGTTCTCTCTGTTTTCTCTCTCTTCTCCTCTCTCTCTCTCTCTCTCTCTCTCTCTCTCTCTCTCTCTCTCTCTCTTTCCCTCAGAAGGAAAGATTTTCTCTCGGCGTATCCGGCACGTATTTACAATCTCTAGCAACAAATCAACAAAAGCAAAGGACATGAAAATTCGCAGAGTCGAGTTCGGAATTGAATCGCACCGCAGCCTGACCGCACACGGGCGTGTTTATTGCGTTTAATCAGCGTATTTGTCGGATACTCGACCGCGTCGCATTTTTGACGATTTACCTGGCGCATTGTAGATTTTCTATTGGACTCCTGGACGCGCGACAGACCGTTATTCGGCCTCGCCGAAAGTGTGCGCGCGATTTCACGCGTCCATGTATGTACGCACAAGCCGCGAATGAGCGATGGATACCCGCTATCGATTTCGGTCGGCGTCCAGCACACACATACTCATACATACTCTCTCTCGTTCTCGTTCTCTCGATATTCGGTCGAGTATCGAGGCGGCCACCTCAACGTCATTCGAGTCGGCTGATGATGTTTGCGCGCACAACAAATACATCGGTCATATGTGTAACCAGATCGCCGGGCCTTTCGTGTGGGGTAATCTTGTGGCGTGTTTTTTTTTCCTTTCCTTTTTTCATTTTTTTTTTCATTTTACACAAACGCTCGCGAACATGCGCTAAAAGGGGGTGCCAACATGAATAACCCGCAACTGAGTTTGCCAATCAATTCACGTATACGGTTAGTTATAGTTTTTTCATTCTTTTTCGCTCTCCCTGTTTCTCTCTCTCTTTCTTTCTCTCTCTCTCTCTCTCTCTCTCTCTCTCTCTCTCTCTCTGCGTTTCATACAGAACAGTTGATATTTCCCTCACCTCTCTATGGACGTGAGTTCATGCGTTACGCGTGCGTGAAAACTTCTATTTTTGCATTATATTGCCGCGATATCGGTCAAATATCAAATATCTTTCATCGCTCGCTCCATCTGCGATATTATATCGCGCACGGTGCCACTCTACGCGGATGTATATTTTGCGACGCACGACATGTGATGAACAAATTCAAAAGTCCATATTTCGTGAAATTATGTTAGCGAGTGCACTGAGAGAATTTTTTTGTTACTGAGAGAATCTTGTGATAATATTTGCTATAATATTTTTTGTAACCGAGAAATAGACCCGCATTTCGCTATAATTGATTATGTTCTTATTTCATATATATTATTTATACAGAGAAAAAAAAATTTCATTCATTCAAATCCTGCTCGAGTTAATAAGATTCTGGTAACTTTAATCGGAATTTCTGGTCCGTTCATCCTTGTGCAGAAACTGAAATGTGCTATTAAAAAATGTTATTTGTTACATTTATAGCAAAATTTATTATATTCTTTAGCAAGATAAACTTATAATGCTATTTATATTTTAGAAACTAGAATGTGCTTTTAAAAAAATCCTATGTAGATGTACACTAAAGTACCTATAAAAAAGTATCTATAAAAATGTAGTGCTGCTTATATCTTAAAAACTAAAATGTGCTATTAAAAAAATTCCACTATGTTTCTGACAAAGTTTACTACGTTCCTTAGCAAGATAGACATCTCTGCAGCACTGGAAACATAGTAAAATTGAAAGGAGTTTGCATAAAATAAAAAGAAAAAAACTGCAATATTCTCTCTGTATATATTTCCTCCCAATCTGCCACGAGTATCTTACTTAAAATCAACGATCCCTTCTTTCCTTGCATAACTCACGAAGGCTTATCCTGCATATTACATCAGCGTAAAAGGCCAGCCGCTTGTGACGGCGTATATGTTTCTATCGCCATCGACATAAATCCGCTCGGTCCGCGTTCACTGTGCGTTTATCGAGTCACGAATAAGATATATCACTGTTGCGCGCGTGATTCTACACACACGCGTGCTGTATTTGCCGGCGACAAATCATGAGGCATCAAGTCTCTTCTAAAGTCCAACACCGATCGGCGCGATCCGATTTGCGCGATATTACCGTGGAATTCTACATCGTAGAGAGATCAAAATTGATCTGCTGACTTCGACTCGTAACTTGGCGATCAGGAAAATTAATTTTCACTACGTCGTGGCAGTTGGTGGCGCAGCGAAACGGAAAGATTTCTCGGCCCGTAAAACGGAAGAGAAAGTTTCTTTCTCTTCAAACGCTCAACGCGTGCTCGTTCGCAGTCGATAGATATCGATCGACAGGCGCGCGCTAAAAGCCCTTATTTCTCATCTTTCTTATGTCGATACGTTCTCGCGGAAACGATTCGGAAAAGTGCGAGCGGAATACGAATGGAATGGGTGAGCGGGAGCGAGAAAAGGAAGGAAATTTAAGGTAATCCGAGCTCCTGCGCTCCCTCATGCGACTCGCGGAAATATCTCAACGATTTTTTCGCGTTGATTTCTTCGTCCAGATCGGCGACCCTTTAAATCCTCCTTGAGATATTCACCTCCAGGAGCCTTGCCGGCCCGGTCTCACGCCCGGTCGCCCTCGCTTTTTCGATCCGTCGGAGAATAGGAGTCGGGTGGATGAAGAGGGGCGAACACGACATAATATTTTAAAACGCTGAAGGGGAACAGAGAGGGCGGAAATCTATTATCGTCGGCCTTCCTTGAGAGTCCACGGAAGGATATATGGGATCATCGTAAGAATGTTTCTTCAAGGATCGCCGGGCGTGATCGGGCTGTAATTAATGGGGTACATCGCGCAGCAGTTCCGGGACATTACGACGCGGACATTATGGCGCGACTATCGGACGTGATAATCCAGTTCAAAGGGGACGCGCTGAAGATCGAGGGGCCTAAACGGAATGTACGACATGTAGCCTTCCTCTTCGAATTTTTTCTCGGTGTTCAATGGGTGGCAATCAATTCGCGACGCTAATTGAGCCACGCGCTCGAGTGAAGTGCTCGGGATGAAAAATCCCACGACTGTCGGTACGAATGTACCGGTATCGGGAACGCGCGTCCTCCTGCGCGAAGTTTGAATAAGCGACGCGTATTATTAGCTCCATAGAGCCCGCTGTTCAGCGAGGAATCACAATTCCCGTCACGATCGTTTCTCGATCGCGCGACTCCATCTCTCGTCCGTATCGTTCGGCTCGGTGGCTTCGGATGGGGTAGCTCGGCCTCACCGTGACGAAACAGATGGCCGCCCTCGGATCGGATTATCCCGCGGGCTGTGATGCAAAGCCATAAAATTTGACCGCGAGTCACTCCTCCCATACAAGCTCGCAAAACTAGCTGTGCCGTGCTACGTGAGCTATACGTGGTACATATCGTATCGATCGGCGAATTGTTGGAGTTCAAGGCTCGGTATCTCGTGGCTACAGGCCGAGAGTCCCTAGCATGTGAATGGCGGCCTCATTAATTAACGGGCAAGTGAGCGGGATAGGTAAATAAAGAGGGAGAGAAAGAGAAAGAGAGAGAGAGAGAAAATGGATTATTTATTGTGCGCTTTGGGATACTATTCCTTCAAATGCTGTGAAAGAAAAATTACAATACAAAAGTATCATAGGATGTAATAAGAGTTTGAGTAGAATTTCCAAAAATTAGGCGTGACATGAATTTATGTAAATAAACTTAAAATCTAATTAAATAATGTGTGTTTTATTCTAAAATATACTGAGAGAAAAAAGTTTGATAATTGTCCATCAAACCTGAATAACAGGCGCTTTATTGAGATAGTTTTGACTAAACGTGTGTAGGTGAATATAATCTGATGATTTGGTAAATATTAATAGACAACTTTAGAGCAAGATCAACTTGTAACTTACAAGTAAACCTACCCAAAGGTTGCATTCTGATTTCTTTCTAATTTGATACAAATGTAAAAGTACAAAAAATATTTAGGTCATATTTTTTCATTTTAAGTTTCCCCACTTTGAGTTTCGCGGACAGTTCATAGCTTTTTAATGTTTTCACTCGTATCATCAACAAGTACAATAAAAATGCATAAGAAATAAAATTGAATACAAAATATAAGCGTTTTTTATTTTCTGATTATGAATATGAGATTAAATGTGTAAAATTATTCGTAAATAATAAAAAATAATAAAATGTATAAACAAAACATGTAAAAAGTTGAAAAAAATTGTTTATACAAATAATTTCACGGTTTGGCTGAGATTCAAACCATTTTTGATAACTAATTTAGCACAGATATGAAATATTTCGGTTGGAATCTCGATTAAAGAAATTTAGAATGGTTCATGTCTCAACTATGCCGATTTTGTTAAAATTTTAATTAAAATTGCCGGATTTCTCTCTCTCTCTCTCTCTCTCTCTCTCTCTCTCTCTCGGTTTGGTTGAGATTCGAACCATTTTTACTAATTTAGCACAGATTTGAAATATTTCGATTGGAATCTCGACTAAAGAAATTTAGAATGGTTCGTGTCTCAGATAGGCTGATTTTATTAAAATTATTTAACTATATCTTGTATTCAATTTTATTTCTTATGCATTTTTGTTGTACTTGTTGATGATTGGAGTGAGAACATTAAAAAGCTATAAACTGCCCGTGAAACTCAAAGTGGGCTAAAATGAAGAAATGACCTAAATAGTTTTCGTTGGTGCCAAATTAGAAAGAAATTGGAGTGCACCTTTTGGGTAGGTTTAGTAGCTATTATCAACTCGTATGGTACGTATCGCTGAATAATTCGTTATAATTAATTATTTCTTGAATATTACCTACGCCTGTGCAGAAAAGAGGAATGGAATAATCGTTGAATACTGATTACTAAATATTGCACTGAAACGCTCGACCAAATGCATTTGTTAACCGTCGCAGGACTGGTTTTTTTCAGCGTAAGAAGAATAAATTGCTGAAGACAAAAACGAGAGAGAAGCGGGTGGGGAGAAGGGGAGGTACAGCGCACATTAACGGATCGGGGAGGAAAGAAGCGGCGAGTAGTAATCGATTGACCGTACGCGCCGGACGTGAAACCGGGTCTCGCCGCCATTGGGGATGCTCAATTTCCAGCGCGTAATCCCACGCGGAATATAAATTCATTAGGAGCGAGAGGACGTTGCGGAGGATTTCGCGTGTGCAAATGGCCCGCGCCGCGGTACCTTTCCCTGCAGCCGCGAAAAAGCTGACTTTTCCAGGTGATCCCCGAAGGGCTATTAATGCCGACCACCTGAGGTATCGTTTCACCTGCGAGAATCGGCAATCCCGACGCGCGCGCTCTCGCACGAAGCGGCAGGCGCACGTTTCATTTTTAACGAGGTCGGCGGCGACACGTCCGAAAAGTTCCAAATAACGTTCCTACGTCGAGGGAGAAAGAAAGAAGAGAAAGCTCCACGGAAATAATCTATTAGGAGAGTGATTTATAAATCACGTGTAATTATCTTCATAACGAGCGCGCGCTGCATAATTTCATCGAAGTAGCCAGGCAGAAAGGAAATGCCATTAACAACGATTCCATTAGTTACCATAATGTACCAGGCCGATTAATTAACGAATATTACAGCTAATATTTATATTCTGTTAATTCTATAAAATCGATATATTTGTTAAAATGAATAATTTGATATCGCGTGTTTTGAAATGGCAGAATCGATCGTCTTCGTTTTATTCAATCGTTTAGATATAATTAGGCTCTTCAGGAATGCATATACTTGAAGGGGAAGGTGTACTTTTAAGTTAAAAAGAAAGTTTCAACCGAATAAATATTGAAACAACCGAGCCAAATGTGCACCACGAAATTACTCAGTCGAGAAAAAGAGAAATATCGTCATATGACTAGACAGAAATCATATTTGTGTCAATTAAAAATTAAATGATTTTTTCCTGTCTCTTACAAACTCGGCGCTAAAGAGATCAAGCGAATCACTGAGAAAAAACATCTAAAAGAGAAAAACATAACAAAATTTGTATATATATTTGCTCAAATATTTAAGTTCTTTTATTTAAATAGAATAAACAATTGTTTTGGTATGAGAAGTCAAGGTTTCAAAGTTAAGAAAATGTATTTTGATTTTGTATCTTTTTTAAATAAATATATATTTATTTAAAAAATATTTCTTGATACTGATATAAATAAATTACAGTGTCCATCGAATAAATACTTTTTATTTCTTAGATTTTTTTCTCTCAGTGTAATTGACACAAGAAACGAACAATTGTTTGTAGTATTAAAGACACCTCAAGCTACACCGTGATTCATATCTAATTTTACACTAGAAAAGAATACATGAACGTTTGTTTGTGTGTGGGACGAAAATTCATTCTACAGAAATAATCTTTATTTCGCGGAAATGAATTTTCGAATATTTTGTTCTCGGCGCAACTTTTTGCCTACGTCCCGGGAAACCAACAGCCTTGAATATCCAATCGCCGGGAACATCTGTGATGAAGACGTGATTATTCTTGATTCGCGCGTTGGATACGGTCTGCTGAACATGAAGGCGAGTAATCGATTAATAAAATATCGCCGTATTAAAAGCCGCCTTCGGGATCAACGTCCTTCGCTAAAAGCGACCTACTTCCCGTGGGATTCGCGATATATCGCTCGCACTCGTCGCTGGCATCAGCTTTGATTCAGCATTTCGCGAAAAGGAAAAAAAGAAGAAAGCGGAATACGCTTTAACATCACGGCTTTCTCGGACAAATAGCGGCTCGCTCGAGCGTTTCCGCGGACGCGCGGCGTATATTCCGCGTCGGTTGACAAAGTCGATTTGCGAGTTGAACGAAACGGGAGGAACGCGCACACGGATATTCCGCGGCGATTCAATAAATGCGAGGCGCGTAATTAACTTTTTCCCGTCCAACAATTTTCAGGTAACGTACATTATTTCCGGCGCGGGACAGATCACGCGATGCGCAAAAACGATTGAAATATCATGGTCATTGGCGCGCCGTATACGGGTGTCATTTTTGCCGATCGACAATAAAGCATCTAACCGACAATCCGAATATTTCCCGCTTATCGCACACGCTGATCTGCACAACGATACAAATCCACACACACACACACACACATATAACAGGCCATATCCGATATAACAAACAGAATACTAATTGTCAAAATCGGCTTGGTTTTCAGAATGAACAACAGCGATGCGTTGAAACAGCGTGATAGGCTGTGTGTACGTGTGTCTGTGTGTGTCTGGTTCGTGACGATGCGATTATTTTTGCGTTCGTCGTCGCGTTTGATGTAAATAAGGTCTATCTTCCCTTCTGCTAGTCGCGTTGTCGGGAGAATTGGTCTTTGGTGATGCACACGTATATAGAGATTATATCAGATTGCAAGGAACCTCTCCTCGCGAACACCCTCTTCGCCTACATCAACATATCAACCCTCGTGCAACGGCGGAGTCACGTAGGTGACACAAGCGGCGAATCCGCCAAACGCGTTCACCCGTAAAACGAAGATCGTAATCCACGTTTGATAAACCGCAAGCAACCGAACGCGCGACTTCTATTGCGCAATTGATGTATAAAAATTACGACGGTAAAATAAGTAAGTTAGAAATACAAAGAATATCTCAGAAAAGATAAGAGGATAATCGAACGAAGGATTGAAAATCCGACATAAGAGGCGTCAGAAATCAAATTGAAAGAGGATCAAAATATTTCTGAATTTTGTTAGAAACTTTTAGTAGAAATTTAATTTTTTTAGAAAATTCTGAATAAAATTTTATAAATTCGAATCTATTACTATATAAATCTACATATATATAAAATCTCTCTCTATGTAATTATAATTTATAAAGTTTAATTTCTATATAAAATAGCAGAAACGTAATTTTACCGAGAAAATATCGAATAAATTTATAAAATTTTTAATTCATAAAATCTAATTAATTTCTTTAGAGGCTTCAGGAACTAATTAATCGTCACTTCGCTGTCATGCATGAAAAAAACCTATTAACCAAATTTCTGGTGAAATGTGAATAAACCGATTGAAGTTATCAAAATCTGTTCAAGAATCTGTTCTGTTCAAGTCAATAAGATTTCTGGTTAACTCAAACGGTATTCTGACTTCAATCACGCGATTCCATCATATTTCACTGGAAATTCGGTTAATCCAACTTTTTTTTGTGTAATTTTTGCGTGTTCGGCGCAGCAGAAGTCGTGCGACGCCGTTCGCTTCTTGCAGTTCGCGGTTTACGATCGATTGCAATCTTGTAAAGTACAAGAGAAGAATGAGCAGGGGACGCCCTTGAAAGGGGAAAGCGCCCCCGTGCGAAGCTGTCCCGCGTTCTCGCGCGGAATACATTCTTGATATTTTCCTCGACGCTCGGCCGGAAGTGAACGATGCGTTTTATGGCGTTGCCGCAAGAGCGATCGCCACCGTATGCACTTCCGCTTACGTGACCCGCCCGACGCATCCGTCGCGTGATTTATACGTCGGTTTATTGGCTCTTTTGTTGACCGCGCTAGCTAAGCGATCACGCGGGGGTCATCTCTTTCTCCGCCATCCCCGCCGTTATTTCTTCCGCGCGAATTTGTCGCCCCGCCGCGACTTTTTCGCGCGCATCTCCTCGTGCATTTGTCTCGTTTGGCCGTGAATACATGTGCGTTGCCATCTCACTCTTTTCGGGAAAGTCACGCGCCTCAAGGATGTCTCGTCGAAACGAAAAACCCCGCGAAACTGATCCGATGGGGAGGAATGTGAAGGGAATGACAACTGTAGATTCGTGGTTGCGGGTAATTGATTGCTTGTTTAACTAATTATACTGCACCATGCTTAATTGGCAATTAATATGAGCCAATTCAATTGAACACCGCTCAATTGACGATTCCTAACCAATGAAGGAAATCAAAGATTGTTTAATTAACAATTAATTTCATTGTGTATTTCTTTAATTATCTCTATGTGGTTTTATTTACAAATAACAAGCATTTTTTTCTCGCAGTGTAAGTTCAATTAAACGGCCCTCAATCAAATCTATTAATTGTTAAACGATCTTCGATTCTCGCTCATATCGCTCATATCGTCAATCGATCTTTCATTGAATTCGTTAAAATCGATGAAATTTCTCGATTAATTTTGCTCGAATCAGTCGAACTGAAACATATCTGTTGAAATCAATTATTAAATTAAGGAAAATTGAATAGAGATATTTTTACGAGTTTGATTTCACTCGATGGACGAACGGTACGTTACAGAACTCTTTAATTCCCGACGTATTCAATTAGTCCGCGGATAATCGGGCGAAAGTATAAAATGTCGAGGAGATTTCTCTGTGGAGGAAGACTCGCGCTTATGTTTCGGTAAAAATTGAATACTTGCGAAGGGCGCAGTTCAATTTAGGATTATTCTGCTTTAATGCAGCGCTCTTTAAATTTCTGCAACAATGGAAGATGAAAAGTTTTCATCGCGCTGAAATAATTACGCGCAGGAACTGATGTGAGAGAGGAAAGAATTTATCTTTCCGGGCTTTTTCCGGCCGTTATAATTAGCCCGTATCTCTCGTGTCGAAGGGAGTATCGTGGTACAAAAAAATTAACAGACTCATTGAACTCGAGCGGAGGTTCCTTGATCGGGGCCTGACCTCAGAGGCAATATTTGCCGATATAATCGCGGCGCTGGAATTATCAGCACAATGGCGACGTTGTTTCCCGCACGCGACGAACGCGAGGTAACCCACCGTGGATGCCTGCGAATGACACATATTGTCTGACGCCGTATTTCGTGGCTGATACTGCGGGACGAGCAGTGAGGCGTAAGAGGTTAAGAAGGGTGGCTTAGTGATGAAGGGACCCGCGCAGTTACTGCCGTGAGGAGACGACGTAGGAAAGGGCGGCCGGAAAGGGAGGCCGGAAAGGGAGGCCGGAAAGGGAGGCAGAACCGGCATGTGACAGTTACATCGGTATCTGATCTGACCGCGCGGAAAGTTGAAAACCCCGACGTAAAAGGCGCGTTTTTGGCGCCAGAAATGAAGCTGAAAGGGGAACACAATGTCCCTGAGTTTTGCCAGAAAATTAGAAATTAGAAACTTTAGTAAAAAAAGACTTAATATTGAAAAAGAAATATTGTATAAGTTTCATTTATAATCTTTCGAAATATTAAAAAAATTAATTTATTATATTCGCAAGCCGTAAGTTAAAAATTATACAGGGAAACATTGATTATTTTCTTTTATCTCTTTTGAGACTTTTCTTGTCTTTAGAATTTGTCTTTGTCTTACCGTCGTAATTTTTATATACAAATTACTCATTCTCGCATTTCCATAAATAATACCATCATCCTCTGTAATAAAAGAATACTCTCTTTCCTTGTACGATGCAATCGTTTATTATTACATCACGAGAGAAAGAGCCCGTCGCGTTATTTTGCTCGTTACATCTGTTTAACTCGCCGGCTCCGCGAGCTGAAGGACCGGCCCTGGGAACGGGCTGAAAGTTGAAAGCCCGTGCTTCTTTTATAACAGTCGAGTCAGCGTTCTTTTGTTAAGAACAACTTTACTCACGCGGCAATTTTCCACCGTAACTCGGTGCAGTCGCGGGGTGTAGCAAACGGAAGCAGCAGAAAAGAGAGAGAGAGAGAGAGAGAGAGAGAGAGAGAGAGAGAGAGGGAGAGAGAGATAGAGAGAGACGGAGGGGATGGGAGAGCGTGTGTCGATGGAGGGTTGCCCCCGCGGAATGCGAAGTGATTGATGCGTCAGAGAGGACTCGGAAGTCAAAGCTGGCTCGAGTTTTTCGACGATGAAGAGCGGGAACTGCGAACGCTGTGAATCAGGCGTTAGTAGAGAGCTCGAGATCGAGAGAGGAAGAGTGTGTGTGTGCGCGTGCGTTGCACCACTACGATCTCCGTCACGAAACAGAGATGACAGCTCGCACACTGACCTCTCCCGGGCGCTTTGGAAACGTCGGATTTTCTTGATCGATGGCACCGCGTAAAGTATCTAACGAACGAACAATCGTCACGCCTCGCTCTTGTAACTTGCGCGAAATCTTGGGTCGAACTGGTTCCCATTCAAGCGAAAAAATCTCGCTCGCGAGACTTGACTTATCGGCCCTTTTAATTACGCGCCTTTTAATTACGCGTCTTGTCTCGACGGCACGTCCGTTACAGATGTGCGAACGTGGCTTAATTACTTTCGGCCGTAATCTATCAAGTATATACAGTGGAGCGAGATCAACGGGCTCGGACACTCAGGGGGACGAAAATGCGAGTCCGCGTCGGAAATGATGATTGATGCCGCGAAAAAGTGGCCGCGAAAGGGTGCTTCGACGAAGAAAACAATCGTCGCTGAAAGATTCCGGTTTGAAGAAGAATCTGATGGGTGACACCGTACTTTTCTGCTTTTCCTCGCTAATGTAAAGAGCACATTCCAGGTTTTCCCTCCAGCGTGTCTCTCATCAATCTCGAGTCCGTTCTTCCGCGGTTAGAAATTCGCTCAACGCCGTCTTGTCGTGCGGATTTTTCAAATATATCTTCCCGATTCTTGGCCTCAAACCGAAATTATGAAATGTTTTAATTAACCACATTCTATTCTCTTTATCTCTCGACTGAGAGACAAGTTTTACACTGATTTTTAAAAACATTGTAATGGAATCGTAAAATATTTGGGATTGTCTCAAGACAAACAGTAGAGTGAAATTCGGGAGACATTAACCCCTTAAGTTATATGTCCGGAAAATTTCAACCGAGTATTGATTATTTAAACCGAGTAAACAATATTCGGTTTAAATGAAAAGAATTTTGATTTAAGTAATATGCTAATGTTACCCACCTAATAAATATTTGTTAATTTTTAGATATTTTTTTTCCTCAGTGTAGAATTGCAAATGCTTATACGGAGTAAAAGTACAAATGTCAACGAGTGGCGGCGGAGTACCTCATGTTACATAAAAAATTCCAAAAGTCTTTTTAATTACTCAGTCTTCTATTTTGCTTTTAGTGTACTACGCCGTCCGTTGGCATTTGTGCTTTCGCTCTGCATAAGCATTTGCGCAATATTCCACACGATCAAATAGAAAAACAATGAAAAATACGAAAGCTGTATTGAAGCAACGCGCCGATCCGAGGCTGCCGTGTGAGTTTCTGTCGAAGCTCGCACACATTACAGACAGAGGATGAAAGCTGACGAAGGACGTACGCGAGCATCGTTTTTCCGACGCTCAAGACTCAATCGCGCCGTCGCGTTTTGCGCTGATGAACCAAATCGGTCGCGCGCGGGATTTCCATCCAGCAGGTCCGCAAAAAACGATCACTCCACTGGCACCGGCCGGGCGTTTTTCCGTCCTCACCTTTCCTTTTGCGACCTCTGTGCACGAGCGAGACTATCTCGAATTTTAATTAAAGCGTACTTAAAATCCCTGGGCGCCGCACCGTGTCTTTTGCGTCCCTCCGCGCGATTCCCCGGCCGACTGCCGGCCGTCAGGACCGCTTCGGTGGTGCAGCCTTGCACGACGTTACTCGGAGAACGAAGCGCGGTGCACCAGCTCGTGAAATAAAATCAGAGAGAGGCTTTGCTGAGAGGTGCCGGCGAGCGAGACTGGATTTCCCTTTCTCCAATTGTGTCCTCTATGTGTTGTGTGTGTGTGTGTGTGTGTGTGTGTGTGTGTGTGTGCAGGAGCGCACCCCCGCAGGCGATTTTATTTGTTAAATCGTCCGCGTTTCTCTCCGTAGCTGTACCAAGTCGAACCAACTCGAGCGCATCTCTGGCTTAAGAATTTTAATTCGAGCCCCCGAGGCTCTTCCTGGCTGCGTATCAAAATTTCACGACCAGGCAGAGATAGTGAAGAGATAGAGCGAGCGAGTGAGAGTCATAATCCCGTGATTACGACGCGCGCCTGCCACTCGCTGAAGAGAGATTCTCTCTGTCTCTCTCTCTCTCTCTCTCTGCGATGTAATTGAAGGGACTATCTCGGCCGGAATGGGATCGAACCCGTAGCAAAGTGCCGATAGATTATATAATCTTTTATATAATCTTTTATATAAAGCGGAAAAAGAGTATCACTATTTGAATCATTATTGTACGACTCAGCTCTCTCTACAACATTTTGTCCTTCAAGACCTCTCCCTAGAAGTCTTCTGCGTATTTCACGACGCATCGTGCAGACGTCGAATTAAATGAATTTTCACGAACGTGCATCGAATGGACTGGATTGCCAAGACGTAGACGATCGGCCAGGGTGTATTTTATAGCGACGACGTCGTGACGCGATGTTATTGAAAATCGCAAATACATCGCATGTCACGGAAAGTACCCGACAGCGGTGCCTTATCGACTCTCTCTTCTCCCTTTTCCTCTCCGATTCTTTCTCTCTCTCTCTCTCTCTCTCTCTCTCTCTCTCTCTCTCTCTCTCCCTCTCTTACTCACTCACTGCCTGCCTCTCTAGCGAAAATAGGGAAATTCCTGGATCTTAATGCAGGCAGTTCCACGACGTTTTTGCATGCGGCCGGCCCAGCTGCATAATAAAGCGATTTAGAACTTTTTTGCCGGGCGATCGGGAGAGAACAGGCGCGGCCTGGACTTCCAATTTCCGCCTTAAGGTGCCTCAGGCCCGCGACCTTTCGCTCCATTTTTCCGCGGCGACATCGCCGACATCGTTCCCGGGGACGTTCCCTTAACGAGGCCTCTCCCAAGATCGCGAACGGGAGTTGATTTCGTGAGTTTTACGACGGGGGAGGCTCCCTTGAGAGTTCCTGTGGGAGTTCTCACTCTCGGTGTTTCCCTCCTCCTCTTGCCGTGTTTCCTTCCCCGATTTCTCTCTCTCTCTCTCTCTCTTTTTCTCTCAATATCTTCGTCCCTCTTAGCCGACCGTATCAGCCGATTTTTCGCTGCTTCGCGAATACGTGCGTCGAATGAACGATTATTCCAGCACGGAGCAATTAACGCTTTAACTATCTCCGACACGTGTGAAAAATTTTCAACGTCCGGCTATCATTTATATCACACTGACTGCGTCGTCGTTAGTTCCCAGAATCGCCGCCGACATTGCGCAGCCCGAGCAATTGATACACCGCGGAGCAATTTCAACATCGCCGAGAATTATAGCGCGGCATTATCGGAGAAAGAGATGGGAAATGTACGAAGTGAGTGGGGTGGTGGTGAGAAAGCACCGGAGGCGAGACATGAGAGAGACACTCAAGATAATACGCGATAATATAACAAAAAATCAATAATGCGGCAGTATATCGTACGACTCGAATTCCATATGTCGAGACACGTAATATCTCTCCGTCCCCTTGGCGGAATTATGCGGCGGTTGACATCTCGGGACGCAAACCGCGCGCGTATCAAGTCGATCAAATAGACCTGACGCGGCCGGTTCGAGAGGATTCGCGAAGTTGACGCAAACACGCGAATTAGCCGGTGCTAAGATATGATTTCTTGAGTCCGTCGCAGCAACATCACCACGTGGGACATTCCTGGGGGACTCTCCACAAAATTGCCTCCCTCTCTCTCTCTCTCTCTCTCTCTCTCTCTCTCTCTCTCTCTCTCTTTCTCATCTGCGTTTTCGCTGCTTCTTCGAGAGCGTTACTCTACAATCAATGTAAAAGCTCAACTCTCCCCGGTCCGTGTTATCGTGCTTTTTCCGTATGCGATCGCTACAGGAACACTTCCTCGGGCTACGTCGTGCCAGATCAAGCGTACCGCTGTGCCCGGCATAAAACACTTTAAAGAAACAGACACTGTTTTTTTTCGTGCTCTCGCGTGCTCGCGCGCTATCGCTTCGCCCGAATAAACATCGGGGCAGCCAATAAAAAGGGTGGACGTTGTAGCATTAAGAAAGCCGATCACCGAGGGGAGAATTGCGCTTGCAAGAAAGGTGCGCGCGCGGGGTGGCGGTGTGGGCGGCCGGGGAAGAAGAGGAGCAGGTCGATGTGAGTAGCGAAGGGGATGCAATCTATAGCTCAAGGGTTGCTGAACTCTCCAAGTGTCAGCCTGAAGCTTTATGCGTCTACCTCCGTCCATTTTCCCGGAGTTTGCGTTTCTCGAGCACACAAGCGCGCGCACGCACGCACGTGTGTATGCGATGAGGAGTAACGTACCCTCCGCCACGTGCGAATTCTCAAAACGACGCCGCTTTTTCGCCGGACGAGTCACGTGCGGGCACGACACGGGACGAGAGTTCGGGGATAAGACAAGGGACGAGAAACGTCCTTTCCCGGTAACGGATTGCACGGACACGACGGGAATTGGCCACTGCTGTCCGGCTTGCACGCGTTAATTCAGCGGGAAGAACAGCCGGACGGGACGTCCTCGGATATACGCCGAGCCGTGTCGCATGTCTTCTTCGTGGCCCTTCACGGCGAAGAACGATTCGCGAAAGTCCGCGAAATGACGAGCGATTCCAGCCTGCGAATCCCCCCTTCCCTCTCGTCCCGATAGACTAATGTACGTAAACTTTATAGAAACTTTAAATATATTCAATCACGAAGTTCAGTGATGTCGAATACCACCCTATAACGGATCAGATCGCACTCATACCTGTCACATAGATTGACGAAGTAGAAATATAAAATGGAAATACGAAAATTCCTCAAAGAAAATAGCAATAAACAGAAAAATAATCTAATATATGTGTGCTTATTAAAAAAGGAAAAGCTTCCTGAAGGGAATCGCGCAGTAATTTGAAATCACCACTGAAGAAATTAATTTCGAATCTTGGTAGCACATTTCCGTAGGCCACAGGATCAGATTATTCTACGTTCAATAAATCAATTCTCCGTTGGAGAAGTGTATCGAATGTAATTCTTCGCGAGAGACCGTCAAATTTAGCCCCAATCAATATCTCATGATGAATGTGATCAGCATAACTTCTTTGTGCCAGTGTGATAAAAGAAGAAATTATAGATGACGATACTCACCTGTTCCAATAGTCGAGTTGTGTCTTGGGTAAAATTTACAAATGTGCTTTTCAAATATTGTTACTTCAATATTGTGGACACTTCTTTTGGCTCATACGAAAGTCTCAGCATAACTTGTCGTAAATTCGTTGCTGCGAATCACACAATAAAAAGTTGACATTACTATACGAGGCAAATTTAATAATTAATCCAATTCGATACATTCAGAATATTCACTGTCTCATAAATGCAACTGAAAGAACTGTGTAAACTTTCCATCGTCGAAATTGTCTCACGTCGTGATAATCGCGAAAGGGCGGGTGCGAGTGTATTTTTTTCGCGTTGCAGGAAATGCTCACCCAGCTGGTCCATTCCTTCGTCTCGGCGAGAGTCCTCAAGACGCGTGCATTGTGCGTTGCGTATAATGAACACGTGCCCCAAATGAAAAATCCCCGCGAGTTTCTCGAGGACCGGCGCGACGCGCCCGGCGAAAGTCGCAGCACCGCGTTGAGCGCTGGATTTGCAGCCTCGAGTTCCGCGCACCTGTTTCCTTCTGAGATATTTGCGACCGCGAGGGGAACATTTAACAGTGCGAAGAAAGAACAACGGATTGTGGACGCAACAAGTAAAGTTGCCCCTTTGCGCGAGATGTAAACGCGCTCGAACGTCACCGGTGATATATGCCGTCGTCTCGTAAAACGCCACGTCTCACTTGATTTTATTAGTCTACATTTTTACTTAATTTACTGTTCTCCATATTTGTAATGCATTCCTCCAACGAATGATTTATAACATGTATAATGGCCCGATCTGCGGAATTGTGCAATCAAGTTTCGGGATTTACCTCATCAGTGATGATTTAAAATTGCTGCGCCATTTCCTCCAGGACGGGAGTTTCTTTCTTTGTTAATAAGCGCACACACACATACTAGATTATTTTTCTCTTTATTGTTATTTTCTTTGAGGAATTTTCGTATTTTTACCTCATATTAGGACCTTAACTTAGTTTCCGCCCGCAAATGTTAGATGGCAATGCAAACAGTTCTAGTAGTCATTACTAACGAAACAGGTAGTTTGTGATTAATTTCGAC
>NW_022639455.1:745587-770465 GCF_010583005.1 Odontomachus brunneus | reverse complement strand
GCGAGAATGGGTGGACGAATGGATTGCTTCGAAACAAACATCGTTTTATCGAGATGGTATCGCCCAGTTGCCAGAAAGATGGCAAAAAGTTGTAGAAAGTGATGGAAAATACTTTCATTGAAATAATTTAAATAAATTTTTTACAATAAATGCTTTTTCTCAGTATTTTTTGGGCGGAAACTAAGTTAAGGTCCTAATATTTCTACTTCGTGAATCTATGTGATAAGTATGAGTGTAATCTGACCAGTCATTGCAGTAATTGAATAATTTAAGTAAAAAAACCTGACAGATCTTCAGGCGCGCAAAAAAAACGGACGCATAATGGAGAGAAATTAAAAGGCCCTTACCTCCCCCGCTGGAGGCTGCGGTGTGGATGTTATTTCCCTCCCCCCAATCCCTCCACTTCTTTCACGCTCATCCGGCTCGGCGTTTCAACGCGGCAACCACTGCGTAATACGCTTTATTTACCGCGGATTAGAAAAAATCACAGAATGGAGTAGACGTGTTCGCGTGCATGCGCTTCCAGTGATCTCTACTCCACTCCCGTTGTTTCTCTCTTGAGGCTTTGCTATCTCTCCACCATTTCTCTCCGACTCTTGCCGTTCCAATTATCGTATCAGTATCTTCATATTCCGTCACCTTCCATATTACGTCACGTATTCCATAGTTCAAATTTGCATATACACGGAGAGAATATTAAAGTAAGAATTACAATACAATTTTAGTAGTCCCCGGGAATAGACTAGCACTATTACAAAAATGATAATAGAACATAGTAAGAATAACTATAAACATGATTATTTTTACTACATTTATGGTAATTTTTACTATGTTTATGGTCACATTTATTAAGTTTTATTATAATTTTCATCATAGTGCCAGTCTATCGCCAGAGTACTAAAATTATATTGTTACTACAATATTCTCTCCGTATATTATTGTATTAGATCTCTTTTTCGCGAGTTTCACACACCCGAATTTCTATGTATGATTCTGAAACGACCTCTATGCCGGGCTGTACGTCAGAGTGCGATTACAAAGCGGAAAAATCGATGAGACACATGCCGGTATCCGAGAAGTCATCGTCCTGTGCGATTTCGTCCTTTCGCAACGATCCTGCATCACCTCTTCTCTCATCTCCTCTGTCCCTTTCCCTACTCACCCTTATGAAGGCTCTTAATTGTTTTCATTTCGTACTTTGAACGTAACAACACGCAACTCGCGATCGTACCATCAGATGAATTCCATTATTTCCATTACGCCGTGCGACGGTGCGGAATCGAATTAAGCGAACACACGGCCGGGGAGGAACGCGAGGGGCTGGTCGCGCAGTGGAAAGAGCGAGGGTGGTTTTCAGCGGTTTAGATCCCGATAAAACGCGCGATAACGGGCCGCGCGGCCGCCGGTGTATAACGGTGGGGTGAACGATAACGCCACACAACTTTTGCCGACGACTCGCTTTCGAGTCCTCGTTTCAGTCGACGTGCCAAACCCTCTTCCCCGCCGTCGTTTTTGCTCTTTTCGACGCTTTATGCAAGTGCCAATCCGCCCCGTCGCGTATCTCCGGAGGGGAGCGAGATAATTGAATGACTGCGTTCGTGCTTCTAGAGGGAAGGTCGCCTATCGGGGCTTATCGACTGCCGACGGCGGCATCGCGCTTGTTTCTCCCTGCAAGCATTTTCTAATTACGCTCAGCGCCTTTCATTTCCTCTGTGCGTTCGTGAGGAACTCAAGTGGAAACGTGTATCGAGACACGCGTTCTTTGTGTTCTGTCAAATTAGCGACTGTGAATTTATCGACGATCATATTACGAGGGAACATGTGAAAAGATCCGTCGTCGATTCTGGTGGGCTTTGAATATATTGTACAGCAACTAAAAATAAAAGATGTGTATTTTTGCTAACTCCCTCTCCCTCCCCATAAAATTATGTTTTCAGTAGTAAAGGAAAAAGTCGACTGTCAGTAAGATCTGTCTTGCTGAGGAACATAATAAATTTCGCTAGAAATAGAAAATTTCACTAGAGACGTAGCATGTGCTCCAACAGTACATTTTAATTCTTAAAACTTTGTGAGCAGCGCATATAAAATGAAAGAATAGTGAATTATTGCAGAATGTCAATCTATTCCTCGGTTACAAAATCCTATGATGATTTTTACTATCTCTATATGTAAGGGTTGAAGCATTCTTTCGAGGGAAATTCGGGCAAATTCATTATGATTCAATATTTTCAAGTATCTTCTCTATATACAGCAAGATATGTAAAAAATATGTTGGCTAAAAATTTTTAGATATTTGATATTATTTAGAAGTATGTGTTTTAAAATTTTTCACAAATATGTCGTTCTCCAATACACCCTCAAACACGCGAAAAGACAAATGTAAAAAAATGGTCTCTTATTTTTAACACACACACATACACACTGCTCTACAAAATATTCGTAACTCTCATTAAAATCGGACTCCATTCGCGCGATGCGATCTTTAATTTAAATTCTGAGGCGTCTGTCTTCTACGAAGTAGCTTCAGGAACTCGCTTGTCTCGCGCTATTTGTCGGCGTATCGGCGAACGTTTCAGCTGCTGCGCCTTAAGATCGTCTCTTATCGATGTCGCTATTGGCAGAATCGAGAGTGTTTCTGGCAGCAGTTTCCACTGCTGCGAATCAGACACGTCCATTCACTCGCGTGTCCCGACTGTTCGGCCGATCAGTTTCCGTGACTTTTACTACTGGCAAAGTGTCCATAACGATGGTCTACTCGACTCGTCACTCTCGCCCCTAGAACGGGTGTCGACGACGCCTCCAGTGAACGTAAAAATTTCATTTCTTCACCTCGGTAACGGAACGAGGAGCGGTAACGACGAGAATAGAAGCGAGAAATGGGCGCGCCGGCTCATTTTGACGACACACACCCGGAAGTAGATTAGAAGTCGACGATGCCGAGTCCCGCGACAATGAGACGTGTCGGAGACGGTGGAGTTCGCGGACGATCTCGCGAATTGCTCGTCGCCATTAGCGGCGATAAGAAGGCACGATCTCGCGTGATTTATCCGAAAAAGTGGGAATCTCTCAAACGAAAAATGAGGAACGCGCGCGAACGTACACCCGAGAAACGCAGGAAGAAAAATCCCGCTCTTTTTGCAATTCGTATAATAGCAGCTTTTTGAACCACCCTGGAAATCTAGCCTTATCAATGATAACAAACGTAGAGAGAATGTTATTTTCCGTAAAAATTCTTTTCAATTTTGCTGCACTGTATGTGAGAAAAGAAGAGTCGGAAATTCATCTGTGGGACATAAAGTTTATCCGCAGAAATAAATCTTATACCTCGCAAATAAATTTTCCAGTATTTTTTCTTAGTAGTGTACAAATATAAGTAAGATCTGTCTTGCTAAAGTACATAGTAATTTTTAGTAGCACATTTCAGTTTCTAAGTATAAATAGTACATATAGAATAAAAAATATAGCGAATTACCGCAGAGAGTGTCGATCGTATTCCTTGGTGACGAAATTCTACGACGAATTCTATCATTCTTATATTACAAAATTCCTTCCACGTAGAGACTATGACATCACAAGTGCGACTTGATCCAGAAAGAAGATCAAATACAATGATACAGAAAAGGTGAAGTCGAGAAGAAACGTGGAACAAATAGGAAACGCTAGAGAGGAAAGCGATCTTTCACATTTCTGCGAGTCACGCGAAGGTGTTTCTTTTTCGAAGGAAAGAGAAGAGCGAGAGAAATGTTGAAAATTAGGCCGACACGACGCGAAGGATCAAGTCGCCGGAGAAGACAAGGCACTCCAGCGAGACTTGGCGCGCAGACGCGAGCGCGGGTCACCGTTTCCGCACGGAATCGTTTCCGGCGGCGCGATTTACTTCCTATTTCATTCGTCTCTTTCCCGTCCCGCTCGTATTTTCTTGCCCGCGTCTTTCACGTCGACTGACGCTTGATTACGAGAAGTTACGGCGCCGAGGTGCGAACCGTGTATTACATGCACACATATATAATGTGCACACACGCGCATACACACACACACACACACAGTGAAGCGTATCGTGTGACAGTCTGCACAAAAGTGACGGCGCGAGAGTGTATCGAGAGGGTGGATATTATGAAGAAACGCCGTCTCGCGCCGGAACAGTTCGCGAAAACCAACCGGTACTTTTGCGCGTGTGAAATCGTGGAAATTACAGCCGACTTGGCCGTTCTCTTGGCGAACAGAGGCGATTGCAGCTTCATCATCGAAATATATACCCTGCAACCCTCTTCTAGCATCGTTTCGCCTTACTTTTGCCGTTCCTTTCTTTCGCTGTCGCGCGGCGCGCTTTGCGTTTTTCGCGCTGGCTACCGACCGGCTGTTTAATCCGATCGCCGTGGAGAACAGCGAATGAATCCTAATTCGGGCGCAAATACTCAAATATAATTTAACTTCACTCGATCTTCATTCGATTTCAGCGGCTCTCGCTCGCTGTAACTCCCAAATTGGATTAAATTCGATCGGCGCGACGGATCATAAAACAATGGCCGGGTCCACCTCGCCAGTGAACTTCCGCGACTCCTTCGCCGTCAAATCGATCCGGACGATGCGATTACTTGTCGAGCGCGTGAATCCGCGCCGTCATAAGCGATTAAGCGCTGTCGCGCGTGCATTAACTCTCGACTCGCCTCGCCGGTCGCGCCGAAAATCTGGCGCGCCCGCCAAGCCGCCTAATGATTCGGCTAATGGTTCATCAGGGCGAGTTGAGTTGCGAAATAGCTGTCTAACGAATACACGCCGTCTTCCTGCGGCAGCCAGCCCGTTGCCGGCTCATTGTTGCCGCGCGCTGATGGAACAAACCAAAGTTTCTAGCTCATTAATTACCGCCGTGTGCTCGCGTATCGCCGCGCCGCGACGCGGACGGACGAAACTCTCGGGGGGGTAATTAGCGTTACCTCAATTATAACGTAGTCAACGGCTGCGATTGTTGCTGCTGCCGCTGCTACCGCGCGCGCCACTGTGTCAATTTTAACAAACACAGACTCGCGACTGTCAGTCAATTCTTTGTTTATTGAGAGATGAATAGATAGAGAGATTGATAAATGGACAGATAAATATAGAGGGAGAGGGGGAGGAGAGAAGAGAGATGCGCTTTCCGTGCTTTTGCACACGCGAAACGATTTTCCAATCACATTCGTGGGAAAATAGACTTTATATGATAAATAATCGAATATATTCATGTAACAGATTTATATACTGCAAAGAATTTTGTGTTAAAAACTTAACACGTTTTTACTTTTATTCATTTTACATGTCCCAATTTGTTCACTCTAATTTCACATTAATTTAACACGAAGCAAATATATTAATGGACAGTGCAACTTATCCGTATGCTTTATGTGTCAAGTCATCAAGCATGTACACATTATATATAAATTATGTTCGGCATCGGGTCGTTTCTCCCTGATGAAGCGGACTGAATGTTCGCGAAACGTCGAAATCAGACAAAGAAGAATCCACGCGGCTTAAACCCGGAAACCAAATATATAAATTGTGTTATTTTTTATACTAAGAAATGGTGAATATGAACTTAACGCAAAAGAATCAAAGGCAACAAAGGACAATGTGTTAAATTGGCACACGAATGTGTGAAAAATTTAATGCAGAAATTTCTGCACGAATTATTTAATTTCAACACAAATATAAGTTGCTTTATGCGCTATATAATAATAACAAAATTTGCCTCCACTGTCAAATTTCACAATCTGTCAAACAAGAGGATTCCCTAAGGTTGGAATTACATTTTTCAGGTGTTTTCTAATGACCATGTTTAAAATAACTTGAATTAATCATATATTGAGAGAAATTATTCGATAAGAAATTAACAATTGATGAATTTTTATATACGATCAAGAAACATCCGATGAGAAATATCGGTTCATAATTTTTTCATCGGTTTATCTGATGAAATGTTATGATCGAAAATATTCGATTAAATTTAATCGGATTTAAAAATTCATCGATATTTTGATTGGAAATATCCGTTTGTTAATTTTTTATCGCATAATTTCTCTCAGTGCATCGTTCGAAAAGCGTTCTTTACTCGCGCGGCGACGATTACCTCGCGCGACGCTCGCGATGAGAGCCAGCTACAAATGGGTAAAAGGTCACGTCCGTCATAGGGTGGGCGAAGCGCGAAGGGGTTAATCTGCGGGCTAATTTAAGCAGCTGCCGCGATACGGCCGCGCAATTAATCGCCCGCGATGCTCGACATTGATACGCGCGGAGCGCCGTCGCGACGTGATAACGTAATCGTCCGAGAAATAATGGCCGGCCGGAGCAAAGGCGACTGTTGAGCTCGCGGCTTGTCGGCCGCCCGACAAAATTGGCTGCCGCGCCTTTTATCGTGCTTTTCAACGCACGCGCCACTTTAATCAGCTGAAATGGACGCGACCGGAAGGGCGCTCGTTGTTCGCGACGCGACGTGAGCAGCCCACGTGAGCGTTTATGAAGCGGCGTGGGACTAATTGGCCACGGGTGATATTAGCCGCGCATTGGAATTATTTAATGCGATAATTGTTAATTGATACACGCGCGGAGTGCGCAAAATGTAACGCATCTCGTTGGCAATTTAGTAAATACACGGGCGCGCTCGTGAGCGAGCGACCGAAATGTTGCGGAGCGACAGGACGCAGAAATGCGGCGACTCTCTCCCTAGATTATCCTCCCCAGGTATACAGCATTTTCAATTGCCTCCGGATTCGGAATGAGCGCAAAATTATATTATCTCGTCGTTGACGTCGCACGCGCTCGCGTAAATGTCGTGCGACGTACTGCATTTTTCGATCATTTTATTGTACGTTCCAATAATGCAAAACTACAAAATAACACATGTCTGCTGGGCCCTTGAGACCCGCGCTCGCGCGCGCGAACGTATTATTTCGCGTTCGCAATATCCAGCGATATTTTAATTATTCGGAAATGCAGCACATGTCGCATTTTCGCAGCAAAGCGACATAATCCCGCGCGCATGTTGGTTAATTGAAAAACAATCGAATGCACCGCCGCGCGCTTCCACGTGGGGATATTCGCGACGGCACCGACCGCGCGTCGCGGTGAGATCAAGGGGATTCCACGGCGAGGGACAGCGAGATGAAAAACTCAACGGGTAACTTCTCGTGCGCGCTGAAAATCTCTCGAAATCTCCCGAGTTTTGGACATTAGGCGCGAGCTGCACGCACAACCCTTAAAGTAACTCACAAGGGGAGGACCAGGTGACTCACCCTGGAATTTCGACTCCAATTTTTTTAATTATTCTGGAGATAAAAAAAGATACGTATCCCAGCGTTTGATTAAATAGGCCTTAATTTCGGAGTAATAAATTTGTGAAAATTGGCCATATCCGAAGCGCACCGCGGTGCGACATATGAGCCTTCCCGGTAACTGTACTTCCAACCAGTGCAGTTAGCTTCGTGAGTTAGGTGCTTGCTTCATAATTCGTAAGATCCAAGTTCGCTCACGGAAGTGAGCAATAATTTTTTTTTAATGAGTGTTTTTATTTATTTTTATTTATTTTGATGATATTGATATAGTATGCAAATTTTTGAAATAGAAAATTTAATTTAATATCACATTCTAAACATTAATTTAAATTTAATTTTAAGGGAATTTTAATTCAAGTAATAATATTTGAAATAATAAATAAGTAATAATAATAATATATAAGTTATTTGTAATGGATAACATATAAAGGCAATGTATCTAAATTTTTAAATTGTTTAAATTTAAAATTTAATTGGAAATAATATTAACAGTATTTTAAATTTCTAGTTTTTATAATAATTAATCGTAGAAGAAGAAGAATAAACAAACATCTGAAATGTGAATGTGAATATTTTTATTACAAAATTCAATTATTTAAGTATTGCGGATTTATTACAAAATTAAATTATTTCGATACGAAACAATTACTTGGTTGATAAATATCATAAAAACATTTAAAGCATATAAATTTTCTACAGTTCGCACAATGAATAAATGAAGGAGTATCACATACACATTTATTTTTCCGTAAGTCCGAGAGGAAACATATTTCGTTGACGTTTCGAAATACATTTCTTTCAGGAATTAATTTCGATGCAAACCAAGAGTACTTGATCATATCTGTAAAAGTTCCCGATGATAATTGTGAATAAATTAAAGAATGAATCTTTTTATACTATATCAATATCATCAAAATAAATAAAAATAAATAAAAACACTCATTAAAAAAAAATTATTGCTCATCTCCGTGAGCGAACTTGGATCTTACGAATTATGAAGCAAGCACCTAACTCACGAAGCTAATTGCACTGGTTGGAAGTACAGTTACCGGAAAGACTCATATGACGCGCCGTGGTGCGCTTCGGATATGGCCAATTTTCACAAATTTATTACTCTGAAACTAAGGCCTATTCAATCAACGCCGGGACACGTATCTTTTTTTTCATCTCCAGAATAATTAAAAAAATTGGGGTCGAAATCCCAGAGTGAGTCACCTGGTCCTCCCCTTGTCAAAGTTCCTCAAGTAAGAGCTTGAATATCGGAGACTTCTTGATCGAAAATGATGTCAAGTTTGTCACTAGAAATTTTATATATTAAGGATGTATATATGTAAGGATTTTATATATTAAGGATAAGTATTCAACATCCCCAGATAATAGGAGTATGGCAATGCATACACTGCATGTAAATAGATGCTGTTTCCCTAGAAATATATCTATTTTATTAAGAAAATAGTGTTGTATGCAATTTATTTTTCTCTATTCTGCCATTTTTGATCGAATAAGAAACTAGGAAGGAAGGAAGGAAGGAAGTCAGCGATGTCCAGATTCTTACTTGAGGGATTCTAGTCAAACTGAATGTCCAATCGGACGAGTCGCGCTCATAAGGAGCGTCTCTCACGGTAGTTTCTCTTTCCTCTTCGCGTTAGAGCCTCTCAGACGATTCACCATCTAGTTGCGATTCAACTCACGCGACAATCGATGCAAATCGCGTATTTATCCTCGCACGATAACGAGAGCGCGCAGATTTCAAGAAAATGTGCCCCGGTCGTTATAAGTTTACGAGAGTCGGCGAGATCGCGTAGAGAACAGAAATAGATCGGCAGGAAGGTACAAAGAGAGAGGAAGATAGAGAGATAGAGGGAAAGAGAAAGAGAGACAGAGTGAGAGTAGAGGGAACGTCCACACCCAGTCTGAATAATAATTCCAAAGATATTCCCTCCTCTTACCGCGTGATTCTTCCGCTCCCTCGATAGTCGGCAGTCGCAGCTGCGCGCGACTTCTCCTCTCATATCCTGACCCATTAAACTTACTTTTCTCCTCGTTCACCCGCGCCCTATCTCTCCTGCCTTTCCTCCCAACCTGCCTCCTCTTCCAAACTATCCTCCGCCCGTTTACCGGGCCGCCCCCTGAACGGAAACGGCGAGTCGCCGATTACTCCGGGGCGAAGTCCGGATGCAGATGCAGCTGCGTCGCGTCCGGACGCGCGCCCGGCTCGATAACGGGTGCGCTACTTTTGCGCGATCGCCGGCTTCTTCCACTTCGGCGCCGGCGCCGCGCCGGCGCTCGGCAAACATAATCGTCCCGGATCCGCGAAAAACGCGGACGGCCACAGACGGTGTGGATTCCGCATGGAAACTTTTATCCAGTCGCGAGTCGTCCTGCGCGGCGCGGGGGGAAAGGGGCGGACGAAGTAACTTCGCCAAGTACGTAACTTAGAACTTAACTCCCGAGTTCATTAACGACAGGTATTAAGTTCTTGATTGCTGGGAACCACCGTGCGCGCCCAGAGCGAGCGCGTGTTCCCGGAACGCGCAAAATTGTCCAACTTCGCCCGGAAACGCTCGAGTTTCTGATCGATGCGTGTCACCGCATATCAAGAGAGAGAGAGAGAGAGAGAGAGAGCAATTTCATATTTCCGTTGTTTATCGTGTAAGTTGAGATGCGAGGCAATTTACATCCACGCGGAAAAACAGCACGTCGCTATAGTTGGTGTAAGCTTAAGGGCTCAATTTCTAAATTACAACGACAATTTTTCAATTATCTGCAGAAAGTCGCGAGTTTCCGAGGATTTCACGCGGTTCAAGAGATCCCTCGTGGAATCGCGAATTTTTTTTGCCTCTCACTTGTCTTGTTCCTTGGCGACGTTTTACATGATTTACAGAGAGCGAAATGTCTCGTTGTTATTACCAGCTCGTGAGTCTCGATTTACAAATTTTGACATCACTGCTATGTGTGTGTGTGTGTGTATGTGTGTGTGTGTGCGCGCGCGCGCGTGTTCCAGAGCATGCGCATTTCCAATTCACGCGATGGTATCGAGTGCCATGCTGGAACGTTTAATAAGTTTATTGAATTAATCACAGTTATTAGGCTCCAGTTGTTATCGCGTGATTAGCGTGATTTTGGCGCAATAGCAATTGCGGTTTAAACGTCCGTTGGCTCTTCCCAATTGACTGAATACCTAAGGGCCGCTGAATTTTGAACTATCGATCGTAATCGGGCTGAAGTGTACGAAGCTGCTGGAGTTTCGTAAAAGCCGCGAAGCCGACCAACGGGAAAGCGTCGATCATCAACGGCACCGGAAGAGCGTAATAGATCTCGTGAGAACGTCAAGAGGGCTCCGACGGACCGATAAGATTTGACTTTACGTTCCACCGGCCGCGTAGCACCGCACGTCGGATCCCTTCGGCTCGAACGTCGGCGGATTTTCGATCCGTCGGCCGTTCTTCGCTCCCGCCTCGTACCTCGCACCTAAAGTCCTCGTAATAAGAATGATCCGCCGGAATCCCCGTCAGGCTATTCCACCTTCCGCTCGTGGAAAGAGCCAGACTTCGTTTCCGTTTGTGCGTTCTTCCCGATCGCGAGACGAACTCGCGTCTTCAGTCGGAATCCCGCGTTAGAAATTGTAACTGCGCGCTGAGAAAAGTTTCTTGTTTATGAGACTAGGAGCACGTTTGCGCTGTTTGGTGATCTTTAAGCGAACAGGCTACTGTTGCAAGTCGTTTCTCACCATTTGTCACTTTAACAAACGTGCACTAGATCTGTTTCTTGTAGCTGAACTAGTGCACACTTCGGAGCTTAAAAGGAAACAGATATTATATAGCTGTGGCCTGGTGTAGAAGAAGGAGAAAGAGAACTAGCCAATACAGCTAGTTCAGCTACAAAGACCAGACCCATGGCCCGAGATACAAATCTCATTTGTTCTCGTCCATTTAAGAGCGTCAGGTTAGTTGCGTCTCCATTATAAAAGTGTTGCTTAGAGCAGTAAATTGAAAGTAACGAATCATTTGTTTCTAATACGGGGTCATTTGCTGTCCCATCTCAACAAACCATTTGTTGCGGGTACTGGTGTTTTGTTAAATTAGCAAAATTTTTTCAGTCATCACATATAGTACAATAGATTTTCTTCGTAAATGAAATTGAAAAAATTGTCAATCATCTCACGCCGTGAGATAAGGGTGAAAGTCCATCTGAGCCGAGTAGTTTCTTATTTTTCTGTCGCAGTCGCGCGCGAATTCCAGTGTATCTCTCGTTAAAGAAACTCAGCGTCTCGCCATTTCAACTTGGAACGGCGAATCTTACGTCTCTCATAAATTTTATAACGCGCGAAGCATTCCCGGTTGGTGGAGGCGAGTAAGCCCTGCCATAAGAACGTAGTTCTTCGCCGACCTAGGCTCGAAATTTGAGAGAAGGACCTGAACATTTTATCAGGCTGCGGTAGAGTGGCCACGCGGCAGTGCGCCATTTCCCATTCCATCGGGATCGACTTATCGAGTGAGACTGGGTCAAGCCGAGAGCAACGTCTGCGGGGTGTCGACTCCGAGCAGACGTCGGAGTTAGCCGTACCCGGGATCCGGGATCAAGCCTTCGTCCAGTCGGCCGATCGTAAAACCTCGGACGAGAGCCGTGAAACTTAAAGCCGCGCGCTTGCACGCACCTGTCCTCTCCCTACTCGCCCTCCCGAGGCTTTCACGCTCCCGCGAAGTTAAGCGCATGGAACGCAATTAAACGCTTAATCCGTAGGAATGCAGGCGACGGCGATGCACCGTCGAGAACGGCATTTTCACCGCACGTGCATCCCCAATTACTTCCGTTTCATTTGTCCGCCGCTATCGGCATCCTCGTTCTTTTTATCGAGTAAACTTGAAGCTTCCAGAGATGCGTTAAGCTGAAGCTGACCAAGTCAAAATAGCTTCTCTCGCGGCGCTTGGAATAATCCCGCGAGTTAACAAAACATGAAGCACGAAATGTATGAAAAATGATGACAGCGCAAGCCACGATTGCAATAGTGCAAATGCAATTAATCTAATTGTGATTAATTCAATAAACCCGTCATATGTTTCGCTTCGATCTTCAATAATACATCCAATAGTGGATGTTGGGGACATTACGTATGCCCAAACCACAGCAACGTGGAAACTGAAACTATTCATTATTTTTTATCGTACTTGAAAAATTTATTTTTGTCTCTCTCTCCTCCCCTTCCCCTTTCTCCCACTCTCTTAAGGGAAATATATAAAATCGGACCATTTTTATATTTTTAGACCTGCTGAACTCGAATATGAAGTTTAAGAAGCTTGTCCAAATCCCGGGGAACTTTGTGAAAATGCAATTTTTCTACAGAAAAACCTTATTTTTCAGAAAATACTTTTTAATGAATGATTAACATGATTAAGTTGTGAACAAAAGAAGTCTTTTTTTAATGATTTTAATATTTTATATACGAAAAACCGTATTTGCACCGTATTTCCCCGAGATTTATTTTAAGCTTCATATTCGAATTTAGCATGCCCAAAAATATAAAGATAACTCGATTTAATACATTTCCCTTACGGGCAAATTTTGGCTCTTTTACAGTATCGTTCTTTGTTCTTTTTTGTTGATTGCAATCACCAAACACGCGTACCAAATTTTTGTTTCGACAATAAAATCCTTTCTTCAGTGCAAGCTCAGAGATACTGGTTCGATTTGTTCGATAATAATTAATGGACGGCAAATTGTTCGCGTCCGATGCTCCCTCGCGGCGCATATTTCTCTGGCAATTACGTGCAAGTACTTTCGACCGGCTGAAACGAGGCTATCCGGAGGCCGTGACGGGGGGTGCGCTGCGGCGAGTGATGGGCGAGAAGTGAATGGAAAGGAAGTAAGGCCCGTTACAGTCGGCAATCCCGATTGCGGCCAGCGAAGGCAAAAAAGCCACGTCGATCGATGTTCTTTTGTTTAACGAATGTTGACGGAAGACAACGACCATTCCCGTCCGGAGGGAATGAGATCGAGACGAGGGCACGAAATAAATGCAAAAAAGAAATAGCGATCTCGCGAAAGCTTGGAACTCGTCGCATGAAATCACGACGAAATTCGAGTGACACTTTCAACCCTTTTCCTCCTGTCGCAAAATTGTGACAATACGAATATCTCAATGAGGAGAAAGAGAAGCTTCATTTATTACGCGCTCTGGGACAAACCCCCTAAGCGCTGTGTAAAAGTATTGAATATAAATTGAATAGTAAAATTAGTACAAAATGTTTAAAGTTATTCTATGTAACATACAAACAAATTTGTCTATGCTGTTGACGTGTATGCAAAATAGTAGTACATTTGTGAAGAAAGTGCATTGAGTGTAAAAAGTAAGAAAGTGTAGAAAGTGAGCCAAACAAAGTGCAATCAATAATGCCATTTAGTGCCGTTTACAAGAAAAGTTAGTTTTCAAGACAACACGATGGATATGCACTAATCGAATTTGTTGCGACGTCGAACCTCCTTCGAGAAGCCGAATATAAAAGACATTTTTGAATTCCTGCATCGTGCGCATATTTCTGATTTTAGGTCAAATACAATTCCAAAGTTTCGTAACGCAGTTTCTAAACGAGTGATTAGAAAAAATTTCGTCTTACGTGTAGGTAGAATAATTAAATAAGTAGCGGCTCTGATGCCTCCAAGCGCCAGTATATCGCGCAGTAAGAAACTGAAAAATAAAAGTTGAAGTCTCCTTGAGTTGACAGGATTTTATATAGAGTACCAACCAACAAAGTATCTTCTTCCAGAGTTTATTTTTAACCAATAAAGTCTCTTATAGTCTCTCATAGTGTGGAGTTGTGTGTTCACTCTCCTTGAGAGAGAAAGAAAGAGGAAGTGGGAAGGGAGAAAGAGAGAGATTCACTTTGCGCTAATCCGAAAGATTCGATTTCACTTTCGCTCGCCGCAAATATCGTCCCGAATGATCAGGAGAGTTATAATTGGCCTTTGCGCTGCGATTTACCGCTCCGCGGGCCTTCCCCCACACCCGCGTGTTATAATAATAACGGAAAGGTAATCTCGTGGCGTGTCTATATCCATTTGTTTAAATTGGCTCGTTCGCCGGAAGTTTCCATCGTGCTTCAAACGCCCAGGAATTAAGGCCGCTGACGCGGCTGGTAACAAACTTCGCGTTCACGGACGGAAAAGTGGGAACTCCCGTAAACTTTGGCGGTGGAACGAACCAACCCAACGAACGAACAAACGAACGAACAAACGAACGAACGAACGAACGAACGATGGCGAGAGAGTCAAATGGAGCGTATCTGTTTTATTGAATCATCGGGACGATTCGCGACCTACTAACTGGAGTTATCCGTAGCCTTGGGACAATACGCGAGGTTGCGCGCGCGTTTCAAGCAGAAATTGGACGGAGGATAATCTCGATGAATATACGAAGTTCGACGACGAGAGATATCTCGAACGCGCGATCGTGATTCCCGAATTTTCAACGTCACCTTTGAGTCGACGCGATCTCTCGTTCGCTCTTTCACTAAAAGATGATCAAAGCGTCTCGCGTCCTTCCGAGATTCTCATCATGGCCGACACGCAGCGTTCTATTAGTTGCTGGAAAAGCCTGATAACTGAATTACTTTAGAAATATACTTTATTTCGTCGGAATAAACTTTATATTTCGCAAGTAAACTTTCATCTTTTTCTCACCGTGGTGTCATTAACTTGTCCAGCTGATTTGGAGAAATCGGCTAATTTTATTACTTTCTTAAGAATCCGACAAAATGTAAAGGTACGAGACGAAACTTTTATTTTTTTAATCGACTCAAAAAAAGAAGATCAATCTTCTCACCATTCCGATAGAAAAAGATCGTTAATCGTTGACAGTTCTAGTGTCAATTAACCTCGCAAAGAAGAAGAATCTTTGAAGCATCTACTGCTGTTTTGCAACGGATACGTAAATTCACACGCGTCCTGCGTGCTCCGCGACTGTTTAAAGGTGCGATCCATTATACTTTTACAATGCGATTCGATAAGACACGGCGAGATATCTTCAGTAGTAGCCACCGAGATGACCGGTCAGCGCGGCGTTCAACGCGCTAAATGTGGCACGTGATCGTAAAACTCCGTCGTAAACGATCGTGAGGGCTGAGGGTGCGCGCGTGTAGCAAGAAGCTTCCTGGAAAATGCGTCGGAGAAAAGAGAGAGAAAGAAGAAGGCGATTTCCCCGGACTAACGGTGGCGTCTCCCTAACGAAAGGAGGGAGCGCGCCTTGGCCGAGGGGTCGAAGTCGCGCGAAACGAGGGTGCGCCAAACGGCGCTCGCTTATTCAGCATTTCTCGGCGAGCTTTTAAAGGCGACGTCACAATGGCGCGGAACGGAGTGGCCATTATGCACGGTCCACGGGCCCGCCGGCGTCGTTCGTGTCCGCGCGCGATAGCCGGTAATGACCGTGGATAGCAGGAGGAAACACGGTCATTCTCCGCGTCCTGCCGCCGCCATCGCCGCCGAGGAGAGAGCAGCCCCGGGACGACTGTTAACCCCCTTCGGGACAATCGCTCGCAGCGACCCGGGAACAAGTCGCGAGAGCAGCGGCGATTTTACGCCGGACAAATTGCACGAGCGCGGGCCTGTCGAGCGCGTTATTTACTCCTGTAGTTGCTCTTCGGCTCTCGCGCGTTAAACTCCCCTTCAGCCCTGCCGCATGACCCGCTCGAGTTGTTATCGCGGGAGCATGCGGAGCGCCGCTAATTGCCGTTGATTTACGAACGCGTTGAACAGCACCGCTCACATGAAAGCTCGACCTGCGTGGGTTGAAGTTCGCGAACATGCGTGCAAGCACGTTGGACTGGGTCACCGACGGGGGAGGTCGCGCGTCGTTCAGGATCACTCACGAGAGCGGCGTCGTTCGGGAGGTCCAAAAGGTGGTCGCAGAGAGCCGCAGGCGGCACTACGTAGTGCACGTGCTCGGGGGAAGCTCGTCGTCGAACTTTATTCACCGAGCGAGAGAATTTCGCCATCGCGATTGCCAAACTTGTGCTAACGGGACGTCATTTAACGGAAACGCGGCGGGCGTTTCGAGGGAGGGGTCGAATTAAAGGGGGAAAAAAAGCGAGCTGGAGAATTGTTTGCTCTTAATTGCCGCGAGCGGATTGTTCTGGCTTAATTTAGGTGGTGTCGTTAAAGCCTGGGCCGGCGCGGAAATTTCGGGGAAACGTGCGTTTTCTGTCCGCCGGTGCAGAGAGCTCCTCGGCGATCGTTTCGCCGGACGCTTGGGCGCGGCGTGTACGCGCGCGGCCATGCTCGTGCTGCAATCTGCATAAATTTAGAGATTTCGCGCTCCTGTCGCGCTCCCGGAAGATTCACGTCGCGTTCCGCATTCAATTACGGGCAAACGGCGCGAGCGCGGCCACCATGTGACGCGCAAGGTCGCGGCGAGCGAGATACGTCTCTTTCTCTGATGTCGCGTCGCAACGGCGAGACGCACGGTAAAATTTCGATATCACGTGTACACGTATCTCCGCACTTATCGACGACACTCGTCTGTAACCGCGACGGCACGCTCGATCACGCTGACGAATGGGAAGTTAGACCCTCGGAAGAGAGCCCGCGAGGTGCGTTTGTTCGCGCAAATAGTTGAGCGAATTTGTTGAGAGGAGTTACTCGCCGTCGTCGGCGAAATCGCACTTCTGGAATTTCATAGCTTTCATTTCATAGCAAACTCCGAAATTGCGGTCAACATGTCTGAATTATGCATTATGTTGATGCGACGCTTTCACGACCTTAGAAGCGACAATTAAGAGGAATTTTGTGCAGTAAATAGAAAACCAACAAGAACCTATGCACGGTGATTTTTCAGCATGATAATAAATGAAATAACTTTTGAAACATCCGGTGCAGAGTCAGCGCTAAAGGAATTTAATTCTTCTCGCGCGACGCTCAACCCCTGTCAATTCTCGCTGAACAGTTTTCCTAAACCAAAATGAAACTTTTGAAATATATAAAGATAATAATGTTAATCAATAAATATAATAATATTATTAATATTAATATAATATAGTTGACGCGCGTGCAAAAGGAATTAAATATTGCTCGCGACAATCAACCCTCGTCGGCTGTCGTTTTGACTGTATGTCTCTTTATTTTTTATTGAATATCCAGAAGGGGGACTTTAAGACCCATTAAATTTCACACATTTCACGTTCAATCGCAATTAACGAACATTGCGTTCTCAATTAATTACCCTCGGCGTTCCGCATCGATCGTTCGCGCCCGCGACGCTAAAGCAGACTCTTAAATACGTCCTCTAGCCGTAATTTCACGGGGCCTTCAGCATTCACGCTTCTCGTCAGTTCACTCGAATGCCGACTCGAGCATTTTTTCGGCACTTTTCCTTAATTAAGTCATACGCTACGTGAAAGCGACGAAAAAAATAGCCGCTTCTATGCGAGAAAAAAAGAGGACGCGGGCGCGAACCTCTCGCCCTCTCTCTCTCTCTCTCTCTCTCTCTCTCTCTCTCTCTGTTTCTATCTCGTGCACCATGCGTCGAGCATGCGCCACTTGAAAACGATCAAGAGCCAACTTTGCCCAGGCCGGAACCCGGGCTCGACATTGCAGCTGCGCCATCGGCCGATGACGCAACTCGATTATATAGTAGGCCGCGCAATAGAACGCAGTCGTTCGCGCGGCTGCAATCTCGCCGACTCATTACTTCATTGGAGAGTACCACGCTGAAAAGTGCTATCTCGCTCGCGTAACAGTCGCGGGGCTGGCGACTCTTCCGAGCAACGAGAACTACCACCGCGTGATCACCCTTCGCGTTCGCTGCATTTAATATCCGACGAGAAACAAACTGGTCTTGCAATTACATGCAGATCTCGAGCAATATCCAATATTGAAATCGGACGTCCTCCCTATCTACCTTTCTGATTCCGTCAAGAATGATCCATTCCGTTGAGACAGAGAGGAGACTTCTCGTGTATTTATAACCGACCGAGATAATGACACGCGGATCCTCGCTGGATCTGATGCTTCCGGGCCGCGTTGCTCCCCGCTACCGAATTCGCGTTTCCTTGTCCTCGTCGCGGAGCGCGGATCAACGGGCGCAATCGTAGTAAGCGAGCTCTAGGCGATTAGGGTGGCGAAGATGAGCCCGCAGCTCATATCCCGAGATATGAGAGACCCGAATAGGTCCCTTCGCTAGTGTTGTTGGCGCGAAAAAGCGAGAGAGAGCAAATTTTTCGGCCGCGCACAACCTCATGGTCAGTGGAGGAGTGCTTTCTCGACGCGACGGCGGAGGAGACAACGTGCAGAAGGAGTCGGCCATATCTGGCGTCCGGGAGCGATCGCCTTCGCGTAGCTGCCTCTCGCTCCGAAATCCGGACTCGACATTGCGGCTGTGCCGACCGATGACGCAACCGACCGGGATATACAGTACGGAGCACAATGGCCTGTATGTAGGTCGTGGTGTCAGTGCCACCCCCTCTACCACTCTCTTCTTCGCTTCGCCGGGGGTTGCCTCGATTCCGGCGTGCCTGGAAAATCCTCGCCGGACGCGTCTCTCTCTCTCTCTCTCCCCATTCTGTCTCCCGTTCTCTCCTTGCTCTATCTCTATCGTCTTGCCATCTTCCTTCGGCTTTCGCGGCCAATTTGACCGTCACATTTGCGCGCGCGGATCGCCGCAATTTCAAGTCCGTTAATGAATGCGGTCGCGAACAAGCGGACCGAAATCCGGAAGCCGGAGCGCGCTGGGGGAGCTGGCGAAGTTTCGCCTCGCTCCCTGGGAATCGTAACGCGCGACCTGGATACGCCAACAGCCGCAACAGAGGCCACCGTTATGACGTCCTTCCTTAAGGAGGGTGGAAGAGTAAGAGAAGGAGAAAGAGAACTCGGCGCATTTGATCTCTTAAACCTCCCGACGCTATTGTGACCTCCATCGTCTCCTTCCTCACCTCCTCACGCCGATAAAGCGAAAGTCGCGACGACGATTTGTCACGCGTAATACCGCGACGACGACGGTGACGTCGGTAGTCGTCTCGGTAGCGCGACTCTTGCGGATCGGGACACGCGATTTTTATTCGCAATGATGTCCGTTCGATAGAATGACATTCTTTCAAAGCGGCACGTTGGCTGTATGATATTATATTGCCTTGTATTGTTATCCATCAGGGTGTATACTTTGTATCATCATGTCCCCGGAGAAACTCTAGTTCTGTGCACAAGCCGTTACATAGCCGTTTAACGTTTAATAGAACGCAACACACGAGTAACTGGGATGTTTCAGTCTCTCGCATTTGGGAGGAGAGAGTTTGTAACGTGAGACATAAAATCACGTATGGAATATGAAGTAATATTTGATATGTAATATCTCTCTTTAAATATTGGCGATATTCAGCGTTGGTATTCGTTTTGTCCGATATTAATTTAATAATCTGCCAAACTCGATAAAAAACCACTGCAAGCGCAAGATAAATCTAATAAGGAAGGAATTATCGACCATGGAATTGGGAATTTACCCCATAGTTAAGTTCATTCCTCTCTGTTGGTTAAGGTTTTGTAATTACTGATATATAAAGTCCTAATTATTAATAATCCCCTTATTATTAATAATTATAATATATAAAGTCCTGATTGCTACATTACATAATTTATGAGGACCCAATAAAATAATGATGATGATAATGCTTTAATGTGAATGCCTTTTTTAAAAATACGTAAGAATTACATGTTTAATCGCTGAGAAAACCAAGTGGTGGGTTACCTCGTACAAACCAAACCTGATTGAGATCAATCCAATCAGGATCATAGGATAAATTTCTAGTCGGGCAGGTGTCTCTTTTGCCGACTTTGATGAGCTTTGGATACATAGCGGAGCAGTTAAAAACAAGAAACGCGTATTCTTTTCTCATATATTATATCCGTGCATTTAAGGACTGGAGCCCTCGAAGGAAACTCGGCGAAATCTCTCATTTTTCGCCGTTCTCCGACATATCCAAAGCCCGTCGAGACCAATGAGGGACACTTACGTGTTTGTTTTCTTGCGAGATATCCGGCGCAATGCGCGTATACATCCTTATCAGCGAACGCTCGCGGGAACGAGCGCGCTCGAAAGAAAGCGCGCATTCTTTATCCGAAAACACGAAACGCGTCCGGGCGGGGACGAAAGGGTGGTGAGTAGAATTGAGTACGTAGTTTCTCGAGGTCTCTCCGTTTTCGCTTTTGGCAGACTCGCGCGCTGTCTTACATGCGCTCGCCGCCGGAAGGAGAGGCGCGCCGTGGATGGGAGCGAACGCTCGAATTCGCGCAGCGCGACGATTTAAACGGCCCGAAACGAGCGGGGCGAAACTGCTCCTTCTCTCTCTCTCTTTTCTGCTCTCTTTATCCTTATCTATCTCTATCTCCTTGCCGGCCGAGAAAGCATCGCAACGTCCCTTAACTTTTCCCATTCTTCCACAACGCGCCGCCGACCGAGCGACCGACCGGCCGGCCGGACCCTCTCGCAATTCCTCGCTCTTCTTCCATGGTCTTCCTTTTTCACCCTTTTCTCGTCCACCCACTCGTTTTAGAACGTCGAGCTGGAAACTCGTGTTCCATCGGCTTTGTAGTCGCAGCCACCGCCGCCGCCGCCACCACCTTCGCCACCGTCGTCGTCGTCGTCGTCGTCATCGTCCTCCTGTTCCTCCTCCTCGGCGGTCTTTTCGCGATGGTTTTCTTGCGCACTTTCGACGACTCCACTTTCCCCGTTTCCCTATCTCCTCCTTAGCCGCCGGGTTCTTCTCGGGACTTCTTGTCGACCGAACGGGAATCTTCTTTCGTCCCGAGGGAGACCGCGCGCGATCGTAATGAGTTTTGTTGCAAAAACGTCCAAGTGGTCTTCCGCGAAGCTCCACGGCCACCGTTGATCCTGCCTCGGCCGATGTGGGATCCACGGGCTCGAGGAAAACAATATAGCGCCGTGAAACCCGTGCCCTCCTCCGACGGGTTCAATTACGCGATCATACAGCACGAGAACGCCGCGGCGCGGTGGTTATGAGCGCAGAGTTCTTGTGGACATTTTAGACGGACGTGGCGGTGGTCGCGAGTACTCCCGAGTAATCCGAACGTTTAGCCGCATAAGACCCGGCACAGACAGCTCCAGCGTGCCATTACTTTTCCCCGACGTCAGTCGTCGAGATGCAGGAGAGAGGATCTCTCGCGCCACATGCCGGGGGCGTATCGATATTCATAGCGCACCCCCGGCGCATAAATTTTTACGACGGCACACGCTAGCGCTCGCTAAATTAACCCCGCGGATCAGTGATTTCGCAGAGTCATGAGCACCCCGCCCCTCCCCTCTGGCGTGGCATTCGACATTGCATTCGTCACATTCCGTTCGTCGTCCCGTTGTCCCCGATTTCTCAGGACACGTCGGTCTTCTCTCTCGTTTGATTTTTGCCTTTTTCGTTCACTTCGGGAAAAGAAAACCCAATCGCGTCGGTTATCAATTCGGCAAGAATGTTCAGTTTCTTGTTGCTATTTAATTGAGTTTTATTTCGTCGAGTAACGAACGCAATGATTGCACTTGCGAAAGCTGCGCTCGTATTCGCGAATGTGAACATCGCGATTGCTCGAGACTCGAGTCGACTAATTGAATGTGGAAGCGCCAATTCGTAGGACCCAGTTTCAGGGGACCAGAAAGGTTCGAATTTGCGAGAAATCCATAAAATTTTACTCGTTAGCTGACTTATTGGCACGAATTAATTTAACATGAAATCCTTTTATAAGTTATTTATATTATACATTGACACTGAAAATATATTTACAGAATTAAAAAATGTTAACACAAGAAGCGGTTTTGCAAGAACTGAGGTTAATCAAATTGGTATCGCAAATCCAGGCATTGTATTTCAAAAGCTTTTTACTACACGGAAAAAAAGTTCAGTTTGGGTAACTGAATTGGGACTACAAACGAAAAATTCGCTGACAGAGAAATATCTTTGTTACCGCAACCTGAACATTCGTTTGTACATTCGTCGCATTAAAACTCGGTTGAGATAACTGAAAGCAATTGGATAAGTAGAAATCTTCTGCGGGAATCTTTCCGTTCCTACAGCCGAGTTTTTTATCTGGCTCCCAAGTAACAGAAAATTCAGTTACATTAACGGAGTTTTTTTTCCGTATATAGATTGAACTAAGACAAAAAGCATTCGGAAAAGATTAACGTAATGGCAGCAAAAATACAATACAATACAATATTAAAGGATCTGGCGCCATAGCGCAATTATGCCGTCAGCTTTCCGATCTTTCGCGTATCAATTCATATTTTTTGCTGTCTTGAATTAAATTTTTTTCAACAAATGGGAAAACACATCTGTTAGAAAGAATCACGCCATCTGCAAATGCAAAAGACTCAAAGTCGATTTTTTCAATATTTCAAATCTTTCTGGACTCCTTAATTGAACGTGTCAAGTGTATGGCGTTACGCCTGTGTTTGTGTACTTGTGTTATTGCGTCCTTAAGTACATTTGCCATTTTCCACGCTAAAGATTAATTGCGGGCACGCGAGCGAGAGGCGCCGTCGAAAATTGCAATGGAAACCCATGTTATTAGCCCGCGGCCGTTTTGGCGATAAACATACCGCCGATAGTTGGAAACATTATTGCCGGCCCTACTTAATAATCGCTGTGGGCGAAAATAGTTATTCTGCAGCCCGCGATTCGCGGTCGAGGTCGACGAGCCCGACACCGAGGTAAGCTCGTAATATTATTCAATTTGTACGATTTAACTGTGCGCGATGTCAGGAGAGGCAATTTCGTTATTTTAACTTAATCCCGAACAAAATGTTTTCATTGACACCATTGCGACTCGTACGCTATATAATTCTATCGAACGTCTAGACTTTGCATTCCTCGTATTTTAAGAACCGAAATATTCGATCATCGGAGAACCTCAGAATTATTTAAGTTATTTGAAATATCCAGAACCAGTTTGGTTGGATTAAGTAAATTTCTTTGCGAGATATAAACGATCCAGAAATTTCGACTGAAATTGCCAGAATTCTGTTCTTCGCGTTTTCGAATATATAAAATACTTTTCAAACAAGCTAGGGAAATATGCATTTTCTGAAAACTTCAACTTTTCAAATAATTGTTCATTTATTTACTTACTTACATTTAGTAATTTACTTAGTTACATTTACTTAGTTACATTTAGTAATTTCATTTTATTTAAATCAGAGTGTGTCATTATTTTAAAATCAGATTTGAATAAATATATGTGTTATCAGTACTTATCAAATAAATATTTTTATTTCTCAGATATTTCTTTTCTTATACGGAAGAAGCTTTTAATTGTATCAACAAAATTTCTGGTGTAATATGAACGAGCCAAAATATGCTGATAATCTTCAATCGTTATTCCTAGTCTATAGATAATCTTCAATCGTTATTCCTAGTTCATATTTTATCAGAAATTTGACCAATCCAAACTTCTTCTTTCCGCAAATCGCAAAATTTACTCAACAGTAAAAACTAACAAAAACAAGCCGTAATTGCATGACACGGATGTCTCTTCACTCGTTAGAGAGGATTGATCTATCGAATTGCACGATGAGAGTAATAAATTCAATCTTTGATGGGAACTTAAACAAGTCAGGCGATAAATTCGATTAAAATTATGATGGTCTGATTGAACTAAATGTTGATCCCGTTTTGCACAAACGAGAGAATCAAATAACACGAAAGTTTAACTGAAAGATTTTAGGCGCGCCAGGGGTTAGTTTGCCCGTCAGGTGTGCGATTCTGAAATTAAGCTCGTTCGACTCGATGTATCGACGAATTCTTTTTAGCAGCACACCGCGCGGTAATACATATCGGATAATAAGGACGTTTTCCAAAAGCCGCAGGCACTGTTAACGTAACGTAACACCATTCATCGCGAGAACGGCTCAATCCAGAGCTTCAATTACAGAGAGAACGAATGGATTACTAGAAATGACGCACACACGCTGTGCAACGCACAAAGAGCAAAGGACGAAATGGCGAATATACTTGCGAATAGGTTCTCTTTTCCTTTTTGTCGTGATTTATTCTCGAAAACGAGATAAAATGTCTCGGTTATCGGAAGAGCGTTGGTTACAGCGGTTATACAGGATGACACCAAACAAGGCAGCCAAACTTCGATACCGTATTCTACTCTTCCTAAGGATGAAAAAAGATCATATAAACATAAGTCCGGAAACTCGTTCTTTTTTATAGTCGCATTTGATAAAATTCGGAATATACCAGGAATTTTTGAATGTCTTCGGCAGTCTTTGCAACATCGATGTGAAGCGTGTATTGTTGCAGAAGGAAATCATTTCCAGTAATTTCTTTTCAGCAAGTAAGCTTTAAACATTCCTACAACACTCAATTATAAACAAAAAAGTATTTATATCTCAAAAAGAACGAATTTCCGGACCTATTTTCATTATTTTATACCTATTATTTTATATGACCTTTTTTCATCCTTAGGAAGAGTAGAATACGGTACCAAAATTTTTATATCTATTATTTTATATCTATTATTTTATATGACCTTTTTTCATCTTTAGGAAGAGTAGAATATGGTACCGAAGTTATATATATATATATA
>NW_022639455.1:741431-745577 GCF_010583005.1 Odontomachus brunneus | reverse complement strand
TATATATATATATATATATATATATATATATATATATATATATATATATATATATATATATATATAGGCTGATCGTGTAAAATTCCGTTCATCGCGCGCTTGTAATGGCGTCTCGGCCACTTTCACAATTCTTTGTAAAATTTAAGGAGCGGGACAGGCCGGGCGGAGTGGAGAGAGAAAGGGGGAAGAAGAAACTCGGGCCGTTTCGTGTGTCGACGTGTACAAACTTCGAGGAACGGATGATTTTTCCTACGGCTGTGACTGCTCCCCGTCGCAATGACACGGCTTTACTACTTGTGTAGCTGGAAAGATCTTCTTGAAAGATACTTACGAATAACGAGGTACTTCCGAAATGTCGTACCTTCCCCTCGTAAAAGCACGAGTTCCTTTTATAAGGAATCTGACTCATCTCGCGAGCTTATGAGAGCGCCTCTGATAAAAAGAAGCGATAGATACGTTCGCGGTAGCGACGCGCAATGTCAAGCGGCAAGAAGCGGAAGCAAGTTTCTCTCCGCGAAGACATTCATGGGCAAACCGAAATCGTGCGTCCGATGTGCTCACGGAGAAAAAAGTTCGCTTGGATACATACGCCATACACCAGAAAAATATTGTAGCAAGGATTACGTAAAAATTAACCACAGTTATATGCAAAATTGACCCAACTCACACAGATTTCGTTTCGGGAAGAATAAAGACGAAACTTTGACACGTGATTTGAGGAGTATAGATAGCACTTTGTGAGTTGGGTTTCTAAATAACTCTCTATAGCCAATTATATTCCTTTTTACAATATATTCTTATAAACACTGGACTTTACTGAAAGATTATAGTATAAATTACTATTCACGGAGGGAGAAAAAGTTTGGTTGGTTTAATTGAATTTCTGGTAAAAAGTACGAACGGTTCAGGGAATTCCGATTGAAATTACCCGAATTCAGTCTAAATTTTAATCAGGATTTCCTGTTAATTGCAACAGAACTCTGGAAATTTCAACCGAAATGTCCGTTCATATGTTGTATTAATCTGAGTAAAAATGCTATTAGTACCCATCGAATAAACATCCTTTACTTCTTAGATACTTATTTCCTCAGCGCCCAATTTCTTGCGGGAGATTGTCGATCTGACTCGACTTTCAGTCGAATCGACTCGACCGCAATTTGCCTCGTGCTCAACCCTAGGACTCGGTTCTTTCTCCTCAAATTTTTCTCAGCGCGTGCAAAGTTCCTTATAACTGTCGCGTCAGTTCGTCAAAGACCAAATTGTTTTCCGCGCTTTTGAAGCACGTCCCCTAATTTCGCCCTCCCGATAGGATCTACGTCACTTTAACTACTCGGAATTGCCTCCGCGAGATAAGTTCGGCGAGTCGGTCGCACCCTCGCTGTCTTCTTCGGCCGCGGCGGCGCGATGTATCGATAGCGATCGTTGCATCCCGCGCACGCGGCGCCATCAATTCTCGCGGAAAACTGGCTGCAGCGTTTTGCCGCACGGTAGATTACGCCCGCATAAAGAGTTCGACAAATGAAGATGGAACAAAGCACGAAACTGCACGGAAATAATGCGCGGAGCTGCATTACGTTCGATTTACCTAAAGCGCTCGTCCCGACGCATAAATCGCGGCGCGGACGCGTTCGCCTCAGGAAGCAGCGGAACTTCAGCAAAGGAGATATTTTTCTGCGTTCTCGCGCGAAAATTATCGATTCGCCGCGTCGTCGCCCGCGCGCCTTCTCTCCGCCCCCGCGCGTCTCTATCACATACATCGTGTTTGCTTAAAGGATCGCCCTCAAATTTGCCAAAGTTGTTATCAGGGATCCCGAGATAAACAAGCCAATGAAAAGATATGAGGCTAATAAAATTCACGATGGCAATCTCGTATGATCGACGGCGGTTTCGCGGTTGAGGTTTGCGTGGACGCGCGACGTGGACATGGAGCTGTTTCTTTTTCCAACGGGGGACGTAATAGCTTGGTATTAGATTTACATAAAAACAAGAACAACCCGGTGTTTTGATTGCCGGCATTTCATGAAATCGCCGCCCGTCAATCGGCCGCATTTTTCAGGCGTGCCGACTGCGATCGATTCTTGCAACGGCGCCGAGCTCGGGTCGAAAATTTTCGGAATATTTCACGTGCGCTCCTTCTCTCTCTTCGGCGTTATTCGTTTCCCGGGTGCGCCAGTCCGATAGAATAAGTTGCTGCACTCGCGCGTTCAGGGCACCGCACCGAATTAAAGGCGACGCGGTGGCGGCAGCTGGCGAAATAAAATCACGAGGACGCGAAAAAAGAAACGTACCGAGAGAAAGGGGGGAGAGAGAGAAAGAATAAACTACGTCCAGGCGAACGTACCCAAGGCTATCCAAATGCGCCCCAAATTTAACCGCAAGCGCGACCAAGAAAGAAAGAGAGAAAGAGACTGACTCACCGTCGACTATAAATTTACGCGCAATGATTAATATCAACCCGTTAACTAGTATGTCCGTGATAAAATATTAAATTATTTAAATTGTATCTTTTTTAACTTGTTTTACAAGTACATTTTTATTTTACAAGTATAAATAAAAATTGAACATGTCTTATTTATTAAAATTCTTCAAAGAAAACTGCAATAGGAGGAAAACCAAAGAAACCAAATCTAGCTACGCGTTTATTTGAAAAAAAAGCTCCACCTTGGGGAAAGAGGAATCGCACCGTCATTTTGGATCACCACAGCAGTGCGGTTATGTAACTCGTTAAATGCAGTTAACGACAGTTTCGTTATCGTTGCGCAGCTTTTCTATACCGTAGAAAAGCTGCGCAACGATACGACATTTATCATTAACTGCATTTAACGAGTTACATAATCGCATTGCTGAGGAGGTCAGTTCTCAGACGTCACCGTCATTTTTGCGCACGAGCGCGCTCGCCCGAAAAGAATAGATCCAATTTACGTTTCAATGTGCCCAGAATTGCGTTTATGCGATGCAGTGGTATCGACGAGAGGTCGATCTATCGTGAAATTGCGTTGTGCCCGGGTTACGACGTATTTCAAATGGCTTCGCTACACTCCCCTCCCCCCTCCACCTTCGATACCACATCGATATCGTAGATATCGTAGTTGCGCAGTGTAAAGTGCGTGCAATTGCATCGAGTTGTATAAGACCAATAACGCCGACGATGACGACGGCGCGACGGTTATTCCGACGTCTCGACAAAGTATTACGTCGCGACTAAAGTTTGCTCGCGACACTGGTAGCTTGTCTTTAGCATTAATGGCATGTTTGTTCCTTAAATACGCACAAAATCGGAAGCGAAAAATCGGAAGAAATTGCAGCCGTATCGCTAGCTCTCTCGCGAAACAACATTCGGACACATCAGGAACAATATCCGGACACATCAGAAACAACATTCGAATACATCCGGAACATTCGAATACATCCGGAACATCCAGATACATCACGAACATCCGGACACATCACGATTAAACCCAGATTTTATCTCGTGATTTTCATCACGCGCGTTCACGGGAACGTAAAGCACGTGTTTTGCCGTGCGAGAATTGTATGGAAAGACTTAAAGAAAGAGAAAGCCATTTTCTTGCAGCAAAGAGAGAGGATACTAAATTAAATTTCGCATCAACAACATTAAACATGAAATTGATTATCTTCTTATTTGATTGTCGGCGTTATCGATTCGCTTTCGACATTTTTTATCGAGAGATCGGTCGAGTTTTCGTCCTTCTATGAGGCGATCATTTATAGAATCTGGCATTCTATCGAGAACTATATGTGTGATTTGTGTGGTATACTATATACATATATACATATATATATATATATATATATATATATATATATATATATATATATATATATAGCTATATATACAGTGTGTCCCATAAGTTCGGCAACGGCAAGAAAACTCGGCGGGGGAGCATTTTAGAGAAAAATGTTTCGAATAAAAGTTGTAAGGCTTAAAAAGTCGCATTTAATGACAGTAGTTATTTGACCTAAGATGACGTCGCCAAGGTCAGGACAAGGTCAACTTTGCTTTTTTAAATAAGAATACATATTTTTTATTACGGGATTTTATTCTACGTAAAAAAGCAAACAACTTTTACTTGAAAAAATTTTTTTATACGACCTCTATTTTCTAAGATATTTACGTAAATATCT
>NW_022639455.1:724035-735348 GCF_010583005.1 Odontomachus brunneus | reverse complement strand
TATATATATATATATATATATATATATATATATATATATATAGCTCGGCTGCTCATCACGCGCGCCACTTTCCTTACCGCTTTTGGCTAATATCACGGCTCTGGCCAACTCGCGGTAAAAGCCGTTCGTTCTGCATTCTCCGCTCTGGCGGATCTCACGTGCAAGCCGGAGCCCGTTTAATGGGCCCCAATAAAAGCTTTCCGGAAAAAAAGAAAACGCGAAAGGAAAGGGACGTGGCGTTGCCCCGCGCCGTGCGCGACGGCACAAAGGGACGGCATAACAGTAAGTAAAAGGAGCGATAAATTGATTGCCATTATCTCGTTGATTCTCTAACAACGAAGCGCAGGGCCGAGAGGGGTCAAAGAAAACCACCGCCGTGAGAGGAGAGACGAAGATTATTGCGAAATGCTACCGAGACGAGTCCTGTGTAGAGAGGATTACCGAGGAAAAGTAAGATCAGAGGAGAAGAACGGAAAGAGATAAAGAAGCGAAATGTAGCGTTTTGTTCTCACTGTTCTCGTTGCTCATGTCCGCGATAAATGTCCGATGACACGAATCGAGTGTCTCTGTTGCTTGGTCATCCGATATCAAGTATCAAATTCAACGATACGAAACACTGACTTACTCGACGTGAGATCAGCGACCGTCGTGAATTGAGAGATTATTTTTTGCATCGATTTTTAAACGACATGATGAGACCGACGAAGATTCGATTCAGTATACTTTTCAATCTATTGAGAATTCTGTAATATACGTTTACGCCTCACTTAGATACTGACTAAATATTTTTATATAACAAAAACGTTTGTTCGTGTTAAATTGCTGTTTATTTAGTCACTCTGATAAAAATTTCGATATATCGAAGAAAAAAGATGGACTTTGGGAACATATACGACCTTATTCTGTTGTTTGTATTCCACAATTTCACTTTGTGTGTCGTTTAAGGGTTAAATATCAGATGCAAAGATAAATTTCTCCAAGCGACGCTCTGATCATAGGAAGAAGAAAGAGCTGGACGAGAGAAAGTTTCTCGGGGCATTGCACTTTCAGTGTAATGATTATGCCTGTTAATGAAGCGAGAGAAGGCAAGATGGATATCGCAAATCTCGGGAATTCGAGTTGCGTTTCGAAATCGGGGAGGAGGGAGGGAGAGGTGTCTTTCCTGTTTCCCTTTCAAGAAGCGCGCATGCAACGCGCGGATAGACGAGCAAACGTATCCCAGAGACGGCGTCCCACCGACTTCGATATCTCGGTGGTTCAAAGGGCTGCCAGGCATACCTCGTTCGAAGATGCAGCGTGCGAGAGGAGGACCTTCTCTTACGCTTCAATGGCTTGGATAACGTCGCGATGCTTCTAGGTAACGAAGAGGCATCGGGATGTCATTCTCAAAGCTAAACGGTATGCCTCAGGCAGAGAGAGAGAGAGAGAGAGAGCGAGAGAGAAAGAGAGAAAAAGAGAGGGGGGGGGGAAAGGGGTAAAGAGAGAGAGAGAAAGAGAGATGGCCTTTGAAGATCTCGCAGATCCCGATCTTTCTCCTGACTAGCCGCTCACGAATGTCGGATTTAAGACGCGTCGTTTGACTTGCGATCGTCCGTGGTTCGTTTTCCGATCGTAGCGACTACGAGTTCGAATCAAGTGCACGAGCCAATAGTTACGATCTTAAAACCTGCTGGAAATTAATGAAGTAGGATTCATACAAGGTGCATGTGACGTTGACGAGCCGTCCAGCCTGGCAATGTCGATTCAGAACGAATTATGCGTCTGCGTCGCATGAATTAATCTGACGAATATTTATTTGACAATCTTGTAGCAAAGTTGTGAATTATGATAACGACAGATATCAAAGAATAACAGATCGCGCAATCGTTATCAAAGGATGACGCGCGGAATCACGACGATATTCATCATCGAAGGGGTTCATTTTTCTTCGACGATCCGGTCGGGAGTGTATGAAGTTGGCACCCCCCTTTTTGAAATTTATAATTTCAAGGCTTAAACGACGAAGCAATTTCACTTTATTTTAAAACTATAATTCTTAAGCCTAGCACAGCTTAGAACAAAAAGATCTTGGTTGGAACAAGAAAGGAAACATGTGTTTACTCTTGACGTCGAGTACTGTCAAATCGATTTTTTTACGAATTTTCGGAGAACGAATGATCTTATGAGTCTCATACTCTAGAACTATAATTCTTAAACCTAGAAAAACTCAGAACAAAAAGATCTCGGTTGGAACAAGAAAGATAGTATAAGTTTACTCTTAGTCCGATAGACTGTTTGTCAAAAAACTTTTTTTTAATTTTTCGGGCTTATAATTAAACTTATTGATTTGTGCTTTTGGAACAATGTTTGGAACAACTAGAACAATCTATATTGGTATCGGAATGCTTTATTTTCAAAAAATGGGGTGCCAGGTCAAAAATATTTTTTTCATTTTTTTCATTTATAATTCAACTTACGAATTTGACCTTTTGAAACAATATTTAGAACAACTAGAACAATCTATTGCGGTATCAGAATGTTCGATTTTCGAAAAGTGGGGTGCCAGTTCAAAAAATCATTTTTTTTGTTTTATTCGAAAACCGTTTCGAATGAAGCAATATCACTTTGGAACAATGTGATACAAAGTCAGAACAATCTGGAACAACTTTCAAAATTATAAATTTCAAAAAATGGGGTGCCAACTTCATACACTTTCCGGTCGGTCGTTATAACTTCGAGCTGCAATCCCAACTGGATTATTCACGCTTGATTCAAGTCAAACAAGATGAACGTTTGTTGCGCGTGACAGCTAATGGGCGATTTTTTAGGAAAAGTGAAAGAATCGATTCATACAAAAATCGATCACAAAAGAACCAATTTTTGAAGTAGAAAGATCGATTTTCTAAAAATTGAATCGCCCATTATCGTCGCGACACCGCCCGCGTGATCTTGATTGAGGAAAGTGAAGAAGGAGCAAGAGAAAGGATGGAAACAAAAGAAACGCGTTTCTGCGGAAGCGCCGCGAGGCGTGACTCCTCAGTCACGTGTACTGCAGGGATTAAGCGCATGAAACTTCCGAGAAGTTTCGATTCGACCGGCGGCAATAACGCAGCGCACCCCGAAACACCGAACTCGCGGCGCGCAACGATCCCCGTAAGCGTCGTAACGCATTATGGCGTGCATCGTGTGCAGTAATCGGCCGGGGCGACCCGGGGCGGAGGGGGGAAGCGCATGAGAATCCATTACTTGCACGGCGGATTTTACGACGTTCCTCGGAGACGGGGACCGCGTTCCCCGTTGCGAAGCGCAATGCGCTTCCGACATTATGACGCTGATCACCGCCGCGGGCGAATCTCTGATTAAATGTCGCGATCGACGGCGTAGCGTCGGGCGCGCAAGCGAGACAGAAAGTTCGCGAGAGATAACAGCGAATTCGCAGGAGCGAGACCGAACTCCGCACAAATATCCGCGAACACGCGCCCCGTCAGCCTCATCCCTTATCGCGCGATTCGCGCGGATTAATTAGGTTATTTATATCTTTGAGTGGCGTTTTCGCGACCCCCGCGGCGCGCGGAGTTTATTAATGCTACAATACATCATCGTCGTGTAATCTCCCGCATAATCGGGAATGCTGCGTCCCGCGTTCATTACGCCAGACGGCTACTTTTTGTCGGCGCGTTTAGCGCGACACATTTAATTTATGCGTTATTTTCGCGTTCGTCTCTCGTCGGACGATTAAAAACTTTACACAAAGCCCTCCTTTCACACAGAGAGCTCTCTGTTCTCCTCTTTCCTTTCTTTCTTTTTCGCGGGGCTCCTCCACCTCTCCTTTTTTCGAGGTCCGAAGAGAACGAGGCGGGAGGACGGGAAGGCAGGGTGAGGGAAGCAAGGGGACAGTTCCTCGAGAGAATCTTTGATGCCGGGGTAAAAACAAGTTTATGAGTTTAAGCCCGTTTGTTTATCTTGTGCAAAGCGCCGGCAGATATGGCGAATATAGCGAAATAAATGCGACCGGTGCGTCGCAGCATGCGAGATAGAAGCGTTTCGCGACTAACGCAAATATTGTACCGGCGGGTTTCCCCTTTTTTCTCGTCCTTTCCCCGCGTACCATACCCACAACCCTTTCCATTGCTGTCCATTCGTCTCTTTGTGGAAAATCGCACGGCTACTGCGATTTTCCACTTGCCGTTTCCTATCACGGCGCGTTACCTCTGCGCACAAGTCCCGATAATTCAAGCAAATACCGTATGTCATTCCTCCACTCTTCATCTTTTATTGCGCAGGAGAAGTTCGTCCCCTTACGCCGTTATTCGGCCAGTAATTAATTCATTCCGCGGAGTAAATCGCCGCAAATCTCGCGGCCCGCCGTGCAGATTAATCGCAGTTACTTTACCACTTTACGCACGCGCAACGTGCGTTTGCGTATGCGTGAGCGCGACAGCACATATAAACACAGATGAGTCAAGGCATAACGCCACGTCACGCGACTGTATATCGCGTTGCGCAAATATGCAGTAACATATTTGCGAATATAACGTCATCATTTATTTACGTATTGTGTAACTACGCGTGCGCGCCGCGTCGACGGTGTGTAACAGATAATAACTGCAATCTCACACGCGCGGAACCCTTGATTTATGGTGTTGCGATCGCGCGGCAAATTATGCGCGCCGCGGCTCGCGCGTACCCGTCACGTCGATCAGCGAGCGAAAATTAATCGGACGCTCCGAGCGACCGCGGGCGAGGGCGAGTGACCGAGAGGGTCGTTTGTGCGCGATCAGCGGTCGTTTGTGCCGCGCGCAAGCCGGCCGAATAATTTTCGCGTTTGTTCGTTGGCGCACGCGCCAGCCCGCTCGCATTTTTGCGCCGCGGATTTACGATACGCCGGCATAAATTTCGCGATACACGGCCGTCCCCTCGCACGTACGTGGAGGAGACGCGACGCAGAGAGACCGGAAAAACGCGGACTTCGTCTCTTTTCCTCTCTTCTCGCTGTTTTCTTTTCTCTCTTTTTTTTTTTTTTCTTTATTCCTCTCGCTCTTCTCCGAAATTCGCCGTAAATCCCAACCACGCGGATCTCGCTCCCCCCGGACACGTTGTATGGAAACGAGCTTGCGGCGGATTTAAGCGCGTTCGTTTATCTGCTTTGGGAGTGGCCGCGTCGAGGGGCGGCGTGACGAGAGAATATCCTCCGCGAGGTAAACGCGAGAGAGTACATCGTGTCGTTGTCGCTGTCCGCCTCGCCGTAATCGTCGTCGTCGCGGTCGACGTCGACGTCGACGTCGTGACGCGCATCCCGAGCGAGCGGGGAATTTCTCACGGGGGTATGAGGACTCGCCAAGGCACTCCGTGACGAGAAGCCACGGAAAGCGAATGGACCGGATCGGGAAGGACGACAGACGAAGGGGGCGACCAGCCGAGCGTGTAACGGCGCACAAAGGACCGGTCGGGGATCGCACATAATTTTGTTCCTATCGTGCCTAAACAACCGGCACGAAAGCGAATATCCTCGTCAAAGATGTCAAACTGTATTATTAGATTAGCCGCGGTATTGTGTTCGGCTCTTCTCCCCTCCTTCCCTCTATTCGCCTCTGTCTGTCTCTGTTTCTTCTCTTGCTCCTTTTCCCTTCCCGCGCTTACTCTCATCTCCCAAGAGAACGTTACATTCAAGCGCAACTGCGAGGCCGAATTTCGTAAGGTCATTTAATTAGACGAGACGACGTGTGCGCGCCGCGCCGCGTCGCGGTAACTGTCGTCCGTTTACGCCTCTTTCCGGCAATGGCGCTGTAACTTCCGAGCAAGTGTCCAATTCACTCTTGCTCTCTCTCCGCTATATATCTTAACATTAAACAGCCATCTCGTCTTTGCGGGCTCCGTCATTAGACGAAGAATCGTCTGTTTGAGTTTAAACCACGATGACGGTGGCGACGAAGGACTTGCTGCAACAAGCATCTGCCCAACAGAGGAGGGAAGTCTGTTTGAGAGAGACCCTCTGCGCGGTTCAAGTCGCTCGCGTAATCTAAACAAGCGAGCGAAAGTGGTAGCCGTTGTAGCCGAAGACCCCGGGGCAAGTTGTCACAGACGACGCACGAATCTAACGGGTACGCGGGAGTCGCGCCGCTGTTTGCGGGCGGTTTGACAGCGGGAGTCGCTGATTGTACCTCAAACAAGATGCGATAATGAGCGAGCAAGCGTGCAAATTAATACGGGAATCTACGACAGGCGCGAACAGACGGCGGTGGTCCTGTAATTAGCTCCTCCGCACCGCAAATAATTAGGGAACCGCTTCTTCGAGGCCGCGGCAAACCACCCCCTGTTGCTATATTTGAAGATCGACCACATCGTTCACTGTCACTCTTCATCTTCAGCGAACACATCGGTATTCGATATGTGCTCACACTTGTATATCGAGCGACGTTTCTTAGAAATAAACTAAACGTGGTCTACTTTGCCTATACTGAAAGAATTTTATAGTAGAAATTAGTATAGAATTTTATGATTCACAGAAATTGGTCGACATTCCGCAGTAATTTATTATCCTTTCACTTCATGTGTTACACACGATGTAGGACAGCCCTTTGTAACGAAATTACACTCGGTAACTGCGGTAAGTAGTACACTCGACCTACATTAGAAGCTGAAATTAAGATTTGTTACGTTTCTAGCAAAGTTTTGTAGGTTTCTGATGATATTTTTGGTTCTGGCAAAATATTTCCATGTTCGGCAAAATAGACCTTATTAATAATCTATTCCTGCGCTTTCCACCAGTAAAATTGAAGAAAATTTGTATGAGAAAAGGAAAAACCGTGATATTTTTTCCGTGTATTAAAGTTGTAAACATCCAAATGGATACTCCTGGAAAGTCTCATTAGTACTTAACACATCCGCGAACTAACAACATCTGCATCGATAACTTTGTAACGAGGAATGCAGGTTTGTCTGTTTTTAAAAAAGATTGCTTTACAAAAGGCTTGTCTACAATACGCAAAGCTTGGCGTTAGTTGAAGCAAGAGATAATTTATTTCTCTGTTATATGCATTCTTTCTCTTACACCTCAACTCCCTTACGTCGAAAGTACTTTTCTTAAGAAAAACTTAAATCATTTTTATTTCTTATTGCAACTCTTACGCCAAGCTTATTCTGTATATTGCAGACGGATCTTAAGACATCCGCGCGAACTAACTCATCAATATTTGCCTGAATTATTTATAATCGGCCTTTTTCTCGTCGATATTCGTTCATTTTTTCTCAAACTAACGATATCTCGTCGAACGTTTCCACGGCAATTACAACAAAAAGCGTTCAACTAGCCACCCCCTCAACGGCGTATTTTTTATGAATTTATTTACTTCATTAAATAGGCAAATTACATTTTCTCTTTCTCTCTCTTTCTCTCTCTCTCTCTCTCTCTCTTTCTCTCCACTCTTCCGCTTGTATTCCGCGTGATCTCGATTCTTCTTTGAAGCTGCAGGGCATGCACCCTACATGGTACGGCCAGTGAACAGTTACCGAGTGTAATCTCGTTACAAAGGGCTGCCCTACATCGTGTGTAATTTAATTCATGGCTTATACGGCACAAAAGCAAGGGCTAAGGCGTGACGCAGTAGGGGAGTATTAACGTATAAGAACACATATTACGTTATGTGCATTAACAATGGCATCGATATAAGAGAGTCCAATCGGATTACGCGGCGGACATGTATATAACGAGCCGGATGATATGGAGGAGAAAGAGACAGGTGAAATGGGAGATAAAATATCGTAGCGTTGATTCGTCGAGAAATATTGCAAAACGCGGGCTAAACAAATTGGGCCGCGTTCGATCACGGATCAGAATATTTTATCTTCATGATATATAATGATAACAGTAACAATAATGCAGATAATGATAATAACGCGTCGCTTGTAGTTCTTCGGCTGTAAATGAGCTAACTAATTGCACCCGTGTTGTTGTTCATTAACGTAACTGCGTTTTTCGCTCACCACGGTACATTCACGTCATTATCACGCGCGCATTATTCTTTCACCGCGCCAAGGATGCCTTCTCCGGCGTAACACCGGCACGGGGAATTCGCATTCGCGGCTTCAATTAACCTGCCACTCGGCGTGTCCGACAACAAAGCATTTATAAAGCCCGGCGCCATAAAATCCAAAGCACGCGTACGGTGCGGGGTTAAGCAAAGGAACCTCTACTTAATTTAATATCAGCTCCAAGATAGATAGATAGGCGAGAGGGACCAGGGGGGTTAGAAGCGCACGTTATCCGTAGATCGAGAAATTGCATATTAAATTTACAAAGGCGGTCGCGAACAAAGTTATGCAAATTATGAAACGGGAAACTGTTCGCGGGATATGCGCGCGAGATGAAAAGAGAGAGAGGGTGGGGGAAGAGGGAAGGAGGGAGAGACAGGAAAAGGGGAGTAAAAGAGGGAGAGAAAGAAAGAAAGGGAAGAAGGAGAGAAAGAGGGGAAGGGCAAAAAAGAAATAGAGAGAAGGAATGGAGGAGGAAGAAGAACAGAGACATAAGGGGGAGAGAAAGAGAGAGAGGGGAGAGAGAACGGGGAGAAAGTAAGAGAGGAAGAGGAAAGGGAAAGAGGGGGAGAGGGGGAGAGAAACAGAGAGAATTGTTTCGGACTTTGGACCGGCATTTTGACGGCACATTCAGCATCAAACAGGCGTAGCCGTCTAAATCTCAAGCTGAAATAACATCATATGCAATTCACACGTATAAACGCAAGGCGAAGCTTAGAGAATCGGACAACTGCGTTTAACGCCAAACGTACGTTGAAAATACGAACTGCCTCGCCTTTTTGGTTCTACGCGTTACTAAAGCGCGCCGTATTAAACTTGCACGCTCCTTTCGAATTTCGGTCCCGAAACGCTTTACCGCCAAGTGCCGGCGATTAATAAGTGATGCGTTCTAAAAGATGGAAGAACGTGCAAGCACACGCCGTTAAACGCCCGGTGCAAGTTGCACGACGAAGAGCGCGCCAAGTAGTCGCGAGCGTCTGCTACGATATCGCAATCATGCACTTTTCTCCTCACAACTCCGCCACCGACGCTGTCGTCGGCTCGTATGTAATTTAGTTCGGGACATGTTTCATCCGAGCGAACGAAAGAGAAAGAAAGAGAGAGAGAGAGAGAGAGAGAGAGAGAGAGAGAGAGAGAGAGAGAAGGACCAAGAAAGCTGTATGGGAAAACAAGATTTGGTGAGACGAATCAATTGCTATGAAATATAAGCGATTCAGAAATTCCGGTTGAAGTTATCAGAATACAAAAACGTCGAGATTTCTGATTAGCTTGAACAGAACATGAATGATTCAGAAACTTGAAGTAATCAGAATTCAGTCTAAATTTTATTCTAATAGGTTTCTGATAGATTTCTGATGAGTTTAAACAGAAATCTGATAACTTCAATCGGAATTTTTGAATTGTTCACATACTGTATAAACTAATCCAAAATTTCAATAAGTGAGACTGAATTCTAACGACTTGAGATAAAATTTCTGGATCTCTCTCTCTATGTCACTAGAAACTGGTTCAACTAGTGCAAATCGAAGTGTGTTATTTCGACCGAATCTTTATATCACATGTTTCTTACAGTTTCAAGTCACACCACTTAACATATTTAAACGTATTAAATTATAATTCATACATCTCTAAAACGTGTCAAATAACGTAACTTAAGATTGCAAAGAACAATTGAAAAGAGCTCCGGAGTCAAATTTCACGCTTATGCGTTTAAAAATAACATACTTGTATCTGCGATGCTGAGAGACAGACTCAACGTGTCATACGATGCGTTCCCAGAGCCGAGCATGCGGAGAGCTGGTTAAGGTGGATGTCAAAGACCGTCTATAGCCGAAAGACACACAACGGCGGTGGTGAATCCCCCGTGCATGGTCACGGTTTCACGTGGCCGTTGTCGGTGTATACATGTATGTGTGTGTGTGTGTATGTGTGAATGCATCTGTGTGTACGGGACGATATGTGTGGGAGTGGTATTGATCCGGCCCAAGTACAGCCCGGGTTTTGTGTCTCGCCCCCACGTGTGCGATCGTGTGCACGTCCGTACGTGATTCGTACACCGACGAGATCCCGGTTGCCTCTTTATCAGAGGCTCGCCGGCGACGTCTCCTGCCAGCCAGCCAGCCAGTCTGCTTGGCTGACTGGTTGGCTGGCTGGCTGACTGGTTGGCTATCTGCCTGCTTGCCTGCCTACCTGCTTGCTTGCTCTTGCTTGCTTGTTTGTTTGCTTGCTCTCTCGGCTGCCTGAATCCCAGACTGCTTGCCGTTTCGGCCAGCCTGATCCTTCCGGCCGCAAAGAGCGCCTCGTTGCTCCCCTGCGAATCGTTCTCGTTACGAGCTTCTTGCGGCTTGCCCAGGCGAGCCCAGAAAATTCTTTCTACCCAGGGGACGCAGGTACTCGTCGTGTCGATCACCATGCGGGAAATCGTATGATTCGATCAGCGTCGAATATTTCTTTCGTTCAACGAACACGCGCGCGACTCACTTGCCGTTGTTCTGTGCAAATTCACGAAGCGGAAGTTGAGCGATGAGCGTGCTCGACGTCGTCTGTGCGATCGTGCTAATTGTTCGGTGGGGTTCTTTTTTCGTTCTCAATATATTCTTCGCTAATCTGTCATGCGCGGCTCATTTGCCACACGGCTGCTCGATAAGTTTCAGCGTCGTGCACAGCTCAGTGCCGTCAAATTATGATAATGGAAGAGTATCTCCTTCGAGAGTAACTTACCATGATGCATGGATGTCGCAATAATTGATATTGCTCCCTTCCCCCCTCTCTCTCTCTCTCTCTCTTTGGTACTTTCTCCTACCTTTACCGATTTACGAGCGGCGCAATTTGTCAGAAGCGCATAACTTTCCCGATATTGTGCTTTCGCGGGGCCTACAATTTCGCACGCTAATTTCTCGAGGCTCGGCTCCTCCCGCCGCGCACTGCGGATATAAATCCAGCGCGCGTGGTCGCGTTTTTAATCTGCCGGCGATGTGTCACACGCGCCCGGTAATATTTTCCTTGCGCCACGCACATTGCCACCTTGCGCGAGCGAATTGAACGGCGCGGCTCGCTCCATCATCGAGTGTGTCGGGGAAGACAGAGCCCGAGTGAAATATTCACGACGTGCATTACAGTTCGCCGTGGGGTAATCATGTGACGTAACTAGCCGTACGCGTGCACCCGACACCACCGTGAATTTATGGCCATCGCCTTTCATGCGATCATTCGGAAGTAGGCCTTTCGCTCGAAGTAATTGTGCAATGAGAAATCACGCGGAAGCTCTCTCTCTCTCTCTCTCTCTCTCTCTCTCTCTCTCTC
>NW_022639455.1:703417-722214 GCF_010583005.1 Odontomachus brunneus | reverse complement strand
CTCCCTCCCTCCCTCCCTCCATCCTCCTTTCTCTTTCTCCTTCTAATAATTATTATATATATATATAATAATTAATAAGTATTATTAATATTATTAAGTATTATTAAGTTAATATTATTATGTATTATTAGTATTATTAGTATTACATATATTATTATATATATATAATAATTGATATTGCTTTCTCTTTCCCTCTCTTCTCTCTCACCCACTCATTCTCTCAATTTCCCAATCTGTCACTCCCGTTTCCCCTCTCTCTCTCTTCCTATTTTTCTCTTCTCAGAAGATTTGGCGCCAAACCGATCGGTAAAAAACCCCGTTTTTGACAAACTCGCACGACACCGGAGAAAAATATACCACTCGCAGTATGTTGTGGTTTACAGCCATGGAAAGCAGACCGCGGTAGGGATGAAAGGTAGGCGAAGAGGACGGTGGAGAAGGGCAGAAGTAATATAAACAGGAAAATATCCACAAAAATGTGTCAGATGGAGAATTTGATGAATTTGATTGCACATTTTTGCGCCACGAATCTCTTGCCGGCTCGATTTCAACGCGGCGTGAAGTTTATGGCACGCACATACATACATATGTATACATATGTTATGTACGGCATACGCCTGCGGTTTAATAACAAGCGACGTTTGCGGGAATTTTATCGGGAACGGCATCGTTCGCGAATTTACAGCCGTCACGGAAAATTCGCAAGTTGGTCAGATGACGAGCGAGTGAGCGAGCGAGCGAGCGCCTACGCTGACATAAATAACTTTCAGCGCAAAAGAAAGAAGATCGATTAGACGCCTCGCGCTTATTCCTCACGTCTCAACTTTCGTCGCTTAATCTTAACGAGCGGCACCAATCCCCGGTGGGAAGGAGTTATTAAGACTTTGCGATGTTGACTCACGGAATCATTGCGGCACTAATTATTGCGTGTGCCTTTGACGACGTCGACGACGACGAGAACGACGAGAACGGCACCTCCGCCGAACGGGAACGTTAGTGTGCTTCGTTTCGCGCGATAATTAATTAAATAAATAATTATGCCAAACTACGGACTTTGAAGTGAGTCACTTTGCGGTCCGGCGCAAAGCTCGCGCCATTGATTCATTCGCGCTCGCCGCCGGTAATTATTTTAATTAACGACGCAACTTCTAAGTCCGCAGAAAAAAAAGGAGACACGAGGGTGAAGGGGACACTCTCACGGTTCCGTGATATTTATTGGCGAAACTTTGGCGACGAAGGAAAAATAGAATAAGAGATATGTGCGGGAGTGGGAGGGTCAAGCCGGCGTACGGCAAGCGGGAAGAGAGAGCAGCGAAACGAGTTTCGTGGCCATAAATCGTCTCGTCCACTTGGTCATATACTTACTCCACTTAGCAGATATTAAACAGAAGGAGAAGAGCGGGAGCAGGAAGAGGAGATTTCCGAGGAGCCCTCAGCCTCGAAACTTCTATTAATTTCTCGCAAGTCGCCGCGAGCTGCAAGAAGGAACGAAGAGGATGGATTCGTGACTTTTATTTTCATTCGAAACTCATTTGAGTCAAGAGCGAACGAACAGCCAATTAATGTGTCATTATCTAGAGGCGAACATCGCTCTTCTTACGTGGATAAATTCAACGAGCATCCCTAAAATAGTAATACACACATAATTTTGCAAATTGCGAATTTATGGGTGAAAAACTGCGATAAACGATCTAGTGATTCACGGTTTTTATTTTTACATGAGTCTCATGGCGAGAGCGAACGGACGGCCAATTAAAGTGTCATCATCTACTGACGAGGGGTAAACATTTTTTGCTGCTCTTACATGGCAAAATTCAATGGACATTCAATGGAAAGTACTTTCTCTCCCTTTCCCTAACACATCTTAAAAAATTCAGAATTACGTTCCAAGGGTGGAAAATTGCGATAAACCACCCAAAGTGACTTTTATTTTCAAGTCGGGAGCGAACGGACAGCCAATTAATATGTCCAATTATTATCCGGCCGCGTGGGATGAACACTCTTCGCCCCTTTGCGTGAGGAAGTTGAACGAGCATCCCCTGGAATGCCCCAATACATACATCATCTCAAAAGATCCAGAGTTACGTTTCAGGGATGAGAAATTACGACGCGCCGCGTTATTACTACGCCGTGTGCGTGATCGTTGCGATAATGAAGCCCGGTGTCTGTTGTGCAAACGGTAATGCCGATGCTCGAACGACATCGAGGGCAATTACCGGTGGCACTTAATATATGGCGCACTCTATCGAACCTTTCGCCTGCGTAACGCCGCCGGATAACGCGGAGAATCGACAGCGGCGACGACGACAATAACGACGACGACGAACGTAAAGTTCGTCGCGCGAGCGGTGCAATTATTCCAATTAACTTGCCCGGCCGGGGTGACCGACAATAAGCGACAAAGAGGACGCGCAGTCGGACGTCCAGCCGGCCTCGGCCGCGATAAACATTAACAAAAGTTTCATCTCGACCCCTCGATATTAATTCGTCCTCGCCGCCACGCGCGCGCTCCTCTTCTCCTCCCTCTCTCTTCACATACTTCGCGCTCATCTCACCCCTTGTCGGTCTCTCCAGTCTGGCGGCCACCCTCCGTCATCTCTTTCATTCCCTTCCCGGATAATAATAGCGACACCGTATTATTCGCGAAGACGAGTCGCGTCGTCCCGTTTCCGGCGTTCACGCGGTCGTCGTAATTGGCTTCTTATCTGTTAGCGCACGTATCACCGCCGCTAAAACCAAGGCGCGCCGCTACGGCAATAACGGTGTAGATTAATCTGCGCTCGAAGAGCCCCGAGAGCCCCGGCGCTCGAGACGTGCCAGGCTTTGGGCGAGAGAGATAGCAGCGTCCATTGTTTGAAGTTCATCATTCTCTTTGCGGGCAAGAGCGCATAGAGAGATCGCGGAATCGAGCTTTTTCTTCGTCCCGCCGCGACTACTCGTGTTCGGGAGGATTCACTTTGGAAATTAATAGGAGCTCCTTTGTGAGCTTTCGTGGCGCTCGCCAACGACCTCGTGACGGTGGCTCGTCCACTTCGTCGCGGAGGCTACAGACACGCACAAAATACAACAATTCCGTGTAAAAGGATAAAAAGCAATTTACAACGACACAAACTACTAAAAGAGTCACGCGTAAAATGCCAAGAACGTTTTTATTTTTTCGATAGAACGCTACAGGACTTCGTGTATCTTGTACGCGGAATTTTTTCTCCTCTTTTTCCGACTACACTGTATGTAGTCGAATTCGCGTGTCAACGAGGCGAATGAAGAAAGAGAGACGGATAGGCAGACAAACAGATAGACGAACAAACCAGACAAACAGATAGGCGGACAGATGGAACTCCAGGTGGATGGGGAAAATTGATCAATGTTAATTAAGACGGCACGGAGAGAGGCATGATGCAAATATCTCTCTCACTTGTGCCCGAATATTCCAGCACACTCATAGCTCCATTCAATACACACACATATACTCTCTCTCTCTCCCTCTTCCTCTATTGAATGCATCATACCGCATACGTCGATTAATCACAGCCGCCTTCTTCGTCGAGACAAACGTCTCATTTACACGGCATTATTCTCCTGCTACTCCTACGGCGTCGTGCATCGTGCGCGCCGGAACTTTAACTCTCGTAGATCCGCGCTCGCGAAACAGGATTAAGTTGAGGCGCGCCGGTGCGATTGTAACTTAAACGCGGCTTGTTATGCAACCGAGCGATAATTAATGTCGCCGACGTGACAGCCTAATTAATCGTTCAGAAAGGATCGACCGGAAACAAAGGAGGCGACTCGCGCGCAGCACTTAGCTGTCTGTTTCCGCGATAGGGAGATAGGCGTCCGCGGACGGAGAGGAGCACTCGAATATTTCACGCGCGTGTATCAGGCCAGGCCGCGATATGACATACACACACACACACACACACACACACACACACACACATATATATATATATATGGGTTACATTAAAATCACGGACAAACATTTCACCGGCGACGCTTTCATCGGCGCTATTTCCACAGCGACATAGTCGAGCTTGGTCGGAGATATGCATTCACATTCGATGCGTGCGCGCTCGCGGGGGAGAGGAGAGAGAAATCACTGGGAGGGACATAGCATTGCTATTATCCGTCGCGTTATTATGTGTTGCACCGCCTCATTATTTATGTATTGCACTTTTCGCGCACGCAAATAACAACGTTTGTATGTAAGTACGATGAGTAATGACTAATGAGTGATTCACATAGCACTGCGTATTATCATTCGCAAATCGCTGGTGAACGTTCGCGTTAGTGGACACACATTGGCGGGCGAGCTCGACCTCGATGGAATCACGTCGGCGATGACGTTGTCGGGCGAAATGTTTGCCGGCGATCTCAATGTAATCCCGACGCGTAATGCGTTTCGCAATTTTCGTGGATTTCCGCGATTTTTTGGTGAACCGTTGAAGAGTATCCTGAAACGCTGTCTCATACCTCTCGAGAAGGCAGCCTTCCGCCCGCCCGCTGCGGGTGGAGTCGAGTCGACAACGCGAGAATTGTTTGGAATCTAATTGCAGCGCAGCTCGATCTGTCAAAAATAATTATGGGTTTTGCTCAAAGGAGTGATATCTCTAACATAGGAGTTTCCTAAGTGGGTAAGCCTTCCCCAATATATTTTCTGATTTTTCTTCTCACATTAGAATTGAGCAAAATATTTGTTGACTTTGCAATTATAATTTCATCAGAGTAGATAATTTATTCAGTAAAATACTCGCGTGGTAAAAAAACATTTTGCGTTGAAATCGATTCGTGTAAAAAAGTTTGTTAAATTTTTAACATATCCGTGTGTTAATTTAACATGTTGTTATATTATTATTTCAATTGTTCCACATTGAACTTTCTATGAACCATTCACCGTTTTTAAGGAATAAAACAACACGAAAGTATCCAAGCGTTATGTTTTCATGCAGATTTTCGACATATTATTTATATATCGTTTGTTTACATTTTTATCTCGGATTAAATTAACAGAGTTCACAGAGAAAAGATCAGAATGGATAAATTGGCATATCCGCGCGAAATCCATTAAATTTAGCACAAATTTTTTACAATATAGTGTGTTAGAAATAACTTTTTTTATTTCCTTTCCTATTGAATCGATAGTTGATGTAAAAACGGAATTTCCTGTTTCATACCATAAAAATACATCAACGTTATCGACGAAAAAAAAAATGCGAGTTTTTACAATATTTCTGTTTTAATTCTAGAGAGTGAATGCATGTTTGCGAGAAGGGAATATGGGCTTCAATTACATACAACTATTATTATTCGCGCTAAAATTTAGTATACGGGAAAAACAACTCCATTAGTGTAACTGAGTTTTCCGTTACTTGTGGAAAATGCGGTTGTAGAAATAGAAAGATTTCTGTAGAAAACTTCTGCTCAGCCAATTGCTCTTAATTGTCTCGACCGAATTTTAGTTCAGCTGAATGTTCAGACGAATATTTCTACGTGTTTTTTTGACAGTAACAGATATATTACTTTCCGTCAGCGAGTTTTTCTCGTCTGATCCGCGTCAGTTACACGAATTGAGATTGTTTTATCCGCGCAAATTTTATCCAACAAATCTGGGACATTCTAATCGGACTCTATACTGTACGGAAAAGAAATTTCCATTCCTGTAACTGAACGGGGACCAGACTAAAAACTCGCTGACGAAAAATAATACCTCTGTCACCGCATGACCGAAAAACATTAGTTTGCACACTGCATTAACCCTCCGGCGGGCGAGTAGTAGCACTGAGTGCCGCAGTTTTGGTCTTTGAGTTGTCAAACGGGTTTGCTGTTTGACAGCTATGCATCTAAAACAAAAAAGAAACGAGTTCCTTTATTTTCAAAATGTTTTTAACTTATTCTCTCTGCTTTTGATACGGCATTAGCTCGTTTTAACTCACTGATACGTTCATTTTAAAGATGCAGCGCTGAGTGTTGCACGCGTTAAAGGGCTAAGGGCATGTGCTAAAAGCGCGCCCGCCGCAGGGTTAAAACTCACTTGAGATAACTGAGAGCAATTAGCTGAGTAGAAATATCCTGCAGGAATCTACAACCAAGTTTTTCATGCGGCCACCAGGTAACAGAATGTTCAGTTGCACTAATGGGATTGTTTTGTGTGTATATGTGGAAAAAATCACGAGAAATCTCTTCTGCGAGTAGTTTATGAAGTTTAAGCATCGCCGTGTCGCGCATAATTGAATTTTGTCAACATGACGCGGTCCGCGGAAGTATCCTCTCTCATTAAACGATCCGTGTTGAATGTACAAGAACGATGAATAAGGATGAGTGGATCTCGAGCGGAATATCGAGCAGCCACGGAGACGAATGAACGCGCAGACACGCGGCCGCTGCGACGAGCCAGTCGTCGATCCGAGGTAGAATGGCGTTCGCCATTCGAGTTCTGAGACGCGTAAATCGGCCTTACGCGTCCGCGTTACGCGTCGCATTATCGTAACTGTCGGCAGTATTTACGCTCGATGAGCGTAAACTCGTTAGCCAAGCTCGATTGAACCTTCGTTACGCCGCGCGCTCCCACGCCGAGGGTGATGAAGTTTCTCGCTGCTGATTTCTCGAGAGAAAGATCCGACGTACCGAATTAGAAGTCGCGCCATTCGACAATAACGAATCGGCCGTTCCGACTCTTTTCTCTCCCGGGAGCGGCTCACTATCCCGCCCCGAAAACTCCGCGGAATGTAATTTACGTCGAGGGAAATAAGTTGCAGTAACCGCGAAATTCGCGAAATATACGACATGCGCGTGCGGTCACGCGGCGATAAGCGCACTCTAATTTAAATAAAATCTATTGCAGTCACATTACGGCGGCAACCGCGGGGGCGACGAGCGCAGGGGGTGGTCGGGGTGGCCGGCCGGCCGGCTGGTCGGCTCGTTACAGGAATTCCGCTACGTGACGTTGCACGCGAGGCACGCTCGCGCGAGACCGCCGGCAAAATATAACGCGGATTCCGTTCGGTAAACTGCCCCAGCTGCATCGATTCGAGCCACCCTCGCCCGCCTCACCATCTCACGGCCGTGACGAGGCCGCATCGCGTAACGCCGTGCGATGCCGAAAGTGAAACGCGCAATATCTCGTTTCGGAAACGCGCCGCGCGTTTACACGCCAGACCGCGCGCCGCTAAGCGAGAGGCGCGTCCATGTAACGAGCGAGCACGCGTGGACTCCGAAACGCAGGAATCAATTACGCCAATTATGCCGTGTTATGCATCATTATCACTCCACCGCGCGTACCTCTCGCGGCCGATCACGGATTCCGCCTTCCTCTTGGTGGCCAAGGGCCAGATGCGCGCATACTTCGCGCGTTGATATGCCGAGACGGACGGCTGTGCGCGCGAAGCTGCGCCGTTCGGGAGATGTTCGGGGTTTAATTAGTGCACTGCGCATCACGCCAGGTGAAGGGGTGAACGCTCGAATAAGTCGCGACGCGAACGCAAATCGGTTGGGCAACTCTTTCACTGTGGAAGTTGTACACGGGGAAAACACTGCAAAACAGAAGTTACCACCAAGTTTCTATAATCTTGAGCCGTACAAAATTATTACCGAGATTATTGCAGGGAAGATCAGGTCTACAAGGGTATTGCTTATATGCTTTTTCTCGGTATTCCTCTTGAGAGAAACACTGAGAATACAAAATCGCGAAGTCCTCTTAGATTTTTTTCATTATATTCCATTTTTCCCAATTCGTTTTATATTATTTTTTACATTATGTTATGACGTATAATGCATAGATTCTATCAGTTCTCGAATCGACTTTGAACGAGCCGCGTGACTCTGGTCCTGATACCGAGTCGCAACGACTGACAGATTGAGTGTCAGCGTGTATACGAAGGGGAGGTTTTTGGCTGTGAGAGGGTCAAAACACAAAAGGTTTCAAACGGCCACAGATCACGACTCCTCGCTTTTCTACGATTTTCCGAGCGCGGGCGCCGTTTTTCCACCGCAAACCGTCAGTGGCTTACGGCTTCTCTTTCAGAGTCGGTGCAGGGCCGGCCTTAATTACTACATTTTTGTCGCGCACACTTTGTTCTTACCTAGGACGGCGTGTTTCCCAGCGCGCGTCTCGCGTCAGGATTAATTCGCGTCTGCATAGGAATTACAGCGCAGCCCTCGAAATAGCTTCGTTGGTTCCTCCTGCTCTTTTTCTATGCCGCCCTTTTTTTTGCAAACACGCGTGCCACGCGCACCGCGGGGGTTAATCGCGCGCGTGGCGCAAAAATAATCTGTACATGTACGTATCGTGCCGTGCCGGGCGCTTCGTGAATTCTCGCGTCGCGCGCCCTCCCGCTTCCGCGTCCCACACACTTTGAATCTTAATGGCTCGATTTGTATTCACAACGAGGGGATGAATTTTTCATCGCCGCGAGACGTAAGGGGGACCCATCCGCCACCCTCCTGACGTCCGCGACCCGAAATGACCAATGACGACGTGACCCGTATTGTGCCGCGCCGCGTCCTGTATATGCATATTGAATCGTGATACCGTCGGGCTTTGACAAGAGATCGATAATAAAGAGCGAACATACACACCGGATGTCGCGTGTGCTTTAACACACGCCATCACATATATTGCCCGAAAAAAAAAGTTTGGAAGAGTTTGCACCGAGTGGATACGGTCCCGTTGAATGTTCCCGCTCGTTAAATGTGCGGCTCGTACGAGTAAACTTCTCCAGTTTATAAGAGTAAATGACAGAAATATCGCATGTACGCGAGTATATTAAAAATTGACCGTTCCATTACGGAGCTGGACGTGAAATTCTATCGCAACACGCACAACTTTGCCACCGGACGCGCGTAATGGATAATTGCAACGTGAAAACGGCATTTTACTGCTTCACACTGTACACAGTCCGGCAAAATAGCCTGAAACATGCGACCAGCTTATCAAGATTTTCTAAACATACACAATATTAAATTGTTATTTATCGATTATTCGAGGAAGCGGAGACGATGAGACAATATTTAATGATGATGAAATAATAGCTTTATTTGTGTTTAGAAACAAATGTATACGTTTATGTATTAGTACATTTAATTTTTTATTATAAAGAAATTTAGAGATAAAAAAAATTTGCTAAAGTGAAATTTCACTCGAATTCAAGTGACTTTCTACTGATATAGAGTAAATTCTTTACTCTTGATCGTTGAGTGAATATTTCAATACTTAAAATTAGAAAGCGAATCTGATGTGCTTCACTGTTACAGGGAACATATTCATTCTAATCGAGCGAAACACTTATATAAAGCCAAAGAATTCACTGCACACTGAGAAAAAATACTTTAAAATTTATTTAAAAAATACTTGAACATTTATTTATGGGATATACAACTTATTTCTGAGAAATAAGATTTATATATATATATATATATATATATATATATATTTCTGTGAAATATAGTTTATTTCTACAGAATAAATTTTATAGCCCACACACACGCACAAATAAATTCCCAAGCATTTTTTCCTCAGTGTAAGCTCGAACAAAATACTTTTAACAAAATTGTTCACTCTGCGATTTAGAGTGGAAGAATTTACACTTTGTATGGGGCGGAGGAAAGCAAGAAAATTCGAAGAATAGTCGATAATAAAGAAACTTGGAAATGTATATCATTATTGGTTACTTCAGCATTATGTGACTCACATTGCTTCCATAACATTCGATGTTACGCTTAATCTTTCGTGCTCTTTGCACTTAGCAACGATATAACTGTGCGCGTCAAGTGCAGATGCCATTAATAAAATTTACGCATCTGCAAGTACATCGCTAATGAAGCACGTGTCGGTTTATGCTTCGGACCAATTAAATAAAACAACGGGAATTGCGTGTCAACAATTAATATTGCTACAGGCATGCCAATATCCACGGACCCGTAACACGCTAGTCGATTAATACGCTCAGTACCATTAATTCGTTTTATCGGCGCCGAAGTACGGAGGCAATTGAAACGATTGTTATTGCATTTCGAGGATCCCGCGCAACGCTCGGGCGACGATTTTGCAAACTTGCGATTTGCGTAAGTCTGCTTCTTTCAATGAAAATTTACCTCTTCTTGCCGCTCTATATGCGAACGAATCACACATCTGAATACAAATTTAATCTACACACGATTTGTCGTACCATCTTGCGATCGTCTCGCGAAATCTCCGTGGCGGGTTGTCATGTGTATAAATTCGCGTGTATTAAAAGTAAATTCATCGATCAAGCGAGCCCGAGTCTAAAATTTACATTCTACGTTAAGCGTGCAAATATTCTCAAGCTAGCGAAGAGTCTCGAAATATAGCGTTTACACACAGAGACTTTGATGCTTCAAATCGTAATTTATTGCCGTTCTCTCTATTGTGCTCCTTTGATGCTGCAAATCGTAACTTATTACCGTTCTCTCCATGTGGAGACTCAAAGAAGAACTTGCCGAGAGCGTTTACCCGCGTTGAAATTTCGATTTTACATTGACCCTGTGTAAACTCCGTCGAACTTGAAGCATCACTGAAGAATCCCGAGATACACAAGCTATTGGCCTACCTTGATACTACAAGTGGCCGCTTAGTGCCGTTTCCTTCATATTAAAGAAGCCTCAAGAGACAAGTTCAAGAAACATTCAAGAATTATTCAATATTCAAAGTTTTCATTTACTTTTAATCATTTCAAATATTTTGTAATTATTTGAGATATTCAATCACCTCAATTTATTTTAATACACAAAGTAAAAAATTTGTATTAAAGTTTGGTTGCAATGAACGAATCAACGCGTTTTGGTTGAAAGAAACGGGATTTCTGATTTTTAGAATTCAATTCGACTCTGTTCATAATTTCCTTCTCAATGTAAAAAACGGAATGATTTTACATTGATTCGAATTTCGACTCCGGAATGGAGCTATTTCAGTGATTAAAAATCACCATACACTGAGAGAAAAATACTTGAAAATTCACTTGTGGTATATAAAGTTTACTCTTACAGCAATAAACTTTCTTGAGTTGAAATTTTAGCCCTGCATTAAACTTTGAATTGTACAACAAAGTAGGATCTCGATTAGCAAAGTAGATTTAATCCTAATGATACAATTTACTCCTATTTTGACTCTGATAACGTCCAAAATTTCCCTTTTCATTTTCTTTAACCTCAAAATAAGTTGTATTATAGGCTTCAGAATATCAAAATAGATATTAAATGAAATAATGAAGTTAAAAGTAGGATCAAAATTTCGACTCGACATTATTTCACAAAAATAACCTTTATATTCCACAAATAAATGTTCATAATTTCCTTCTCAATGTAAAAAACGGAATGATTTTACATTGATTCGAATTTCGACTCCGGAATGCAGCTATTTCGGTGATTAAACTAATCGATGAATAACCGCGTCAATTATTCCCAACATCTATTTCAGCCAAATCTAATGGGCCGATATGTCGATTTTTTTAAATCTCCCACCACATACGAATTAATCGGAGCTCGAGAAAAACCGAGTCCCTTTTCCGGTTCTCTGACGGACTCCGAATTGGATTGTGACAGGTGACTTCATTCGCTAATTAGGGGTGACGTGCCAAGTGGACGGCGTTCCTCTCATTTGCGCTCGCACGGTCGCGATGTGTAACATATCGTATTAAACCGCCGTCCGTCCCACGGCACTGCATTATTCAGAAAAGTCGGTTAATTTGGCCGCGTCGCTCAAAGAGCGAACGCGACTGAGGGAGTATTTTGAACGATAAATGCACGCGCGACAACGCGATTTAAATCGCCAGCGCGCAAAAACACGAGTCCACCCGCGAGATTCGTCGTAATTAAAAACGAGCGCTGAATTTCACACGCCAGCTCGGCATTATTTGTCACTTCGAGCAGCCGCTCTCTGCGAACCGTGAAAAATCGCCGTTAACGTAATGGACAATACGGACGATCACATCGGGGGCGGGAGGTCGCGTCACCCCGATCAATTTATCCGCGAACGAGGCAAGACACCGCGGCATCGGCATCGCGGTATTGGCCAGGGTTGGCGCGCGTCATTGCGGCAAATCCAACGTGTATCATCGGTAATGCCTCAGTGGCAGCGGCGAACCGCAACGTTTGATCCGCCGCGGCTCGATCGCGCGGGTGAAATGCGCGGGAGACGCGTTAATACTAATTAAACGGGGCTGTAAAAAGAGAAAGTATCATGACCGGGGGGATTGTTCGAAATGTATAATTGTAAATCAAACGAACTTCTGTCGTCGTCGTCGTCGTCATCGTCGTCGGCGGCGACGGTGAAATCGTTAATTCGCGTGATTAAAACCGACGGTTTAAACGACGATCGGGAATTTCCGATCTGTTCGGCAGGGCTCGAACTCTCGGTACAAACCGATTCGACCGCAAGCCGACCGGCCCATTTTCGACTGTCAATTAGATTAATTGGGAAAGACCAATTATTCTCCCTGACCGTCGGTTACAGGACTATCCGCTACACGGATGGATCGATCTTTCGAGTTTAACTGCCTAATGCGGAGATTCACTTCCTCCTTCTCTCCATCTATCCATCCATCCATCCATCCATCTATCCATCTATCCATCTATCCATCTATCTATCTATCTATCTATCTATCTATCTATCTATCTCTACTCCTCTGTTGAATAATTTGGTCGGAAATTGAACGCGAACGGCTTTGCCATTTGCACGCGATAACGCTCATTATCGTATATGTAAGTCACGTAGTGCAGCTTTTGTTGCGCGCGATGGCCGAAAACGCGAATTGCGAGTCCACGCGTAATCGGCTAATTGTGTCCTCGATTTTTGACGTGGTGGTGTTATCAAGCAGCGTGGACACGGGTAGTGCGCGTACGTGTGCGCCACAAGTGTGTGTGTATGTATATGTGCCATTAGCCATGAGCGAGGCCACTTTGAACTCCATTTTGATAAAGCGTGTAGAGCGTGTACGGAGAGCGAGAAAAATATTGCCGCGTCACAGTGTGTGCAGTCGACAATATCGTGAAACATGCACTCTCGCCTGCGCGCGACGCTTCGTATCGACTGCAGCGGGAATAATTCAACGAGTCGTACCGTTCTTATAGCCGAGCTGCTTACACATTTTTTCCCGATACGCCGTGTGCAACAGTCCGTCCGTGTATCGCGGCATGTTTATCATTCCCCGATATCGGCCACTTTGTTATTCCGCCCATTTCCGAAGGAGATTAAAGAGGCGAGAAAGAGAACGGTTGGAGTGAAAATTATATTTTATAAAAATAACCGATCTCTCCCCGTGTTCGTATCTATTACATGTATAATATACTGGACAATAATTTTTAATTCTTTCTGTTTGCGTCTAGCACTTTCGATATATTTCTCGTATAATTTGGACGCTGTGAACAAGAGAACAATGATAAAAACAGTAATTGATAAACTTAACAGTTCGTAATAGTCTTCGGGAAAGGCATGGCTCGATTTCTGCCCTTCAACCAGTAGGGGCTAGTTGGCTACTGGAGTAAATAACAAAACTGGTTATTCTTAGAATTTTCTCACAAGTTATAAAACTAAGTAAGCAAGATTTTCAAACATGTCAAAGACAACTTTGAAACTTCTGCTTGCTTGATTCTGAAATCTGTTAAAGAACGGTAGAAATAATCGATTTTGCCAACTTTTCCAGATAACTCCGGTCTCCCTTATTGCAAAGTTGACACACAAACTTGACACAATAAACATGTAAGGTTCTTAATCTTATCATCTTTTACTTCGCATTAAAAGTGTGATTAATATGCTTTACGAGTCTCACTGTGGTTAACTTGCACCTTTGTGTGTGTTACTAAAGACTGCACCGCGAAAACGCATTTAAGGAGCCTGCGCTCTATCCTCTCCACTTCCCGTGGAAGAAGTTCGCTCTGTCCCACCTGAACTCCCAGCTGAGAAGGACTCAACGTTTATCATTTAATCGATGCACAGAACTCATAAAGCGTCTCCGGCAGGACTGAGCTCTCGAGAACTTTCGGTCGAGGTCGGCCGTACCTCGAGCGCGCGTACAAACGGAAGCGAGAGAGGAGAGAGTCGACGAGGGCGAGGACGAGGCCAGCGTACGGCGCCGATCGAGTCGGCCGTTGATCTGCTTTGCGGCTCGCGAACGGTAATCGGACGAACTTTAATTGCCTCCGAATCCACCGGCTCGGATCTCGTGACGGCGCGCAGGGGAGGCAAAAAGTTCCGCGGAAGGATCCATTAGCGAGCCGATATTCCGGCGGCAAAAGGGTACGGGAAGGGTGCCGGGAATTTTCTCGTATTATCTCGAAGCGGCTATCCACTTATCCCCCATTTTCCTCGGTTTTTCGCTGACTCTGGCGTTGGCTTTATGTACCCAACCTCCTCGTCTCGTTGTTCTATATCTTCTTGTGCGCGCGGGCCTCTGTATCGGATTTTCGAATGCTGTCGTGCATCAGTAAGACGATCGCCGGACGTGAGGTAACACACTCCGCCGTCGCCGCCGTCGCCATCGTCGTCGTCCTCATCCTCGTCGACAATGACTTTCTCGCCTCGCGATCGATATCTCGCTGGACACCGCGTGCTCGTCGACAAACTGATCTCGCTCTGCCCGGTACCGATTTATTAGCACTTCCGTTGGCGCGTACAAAGCAATTACGCTTCTGGCCGGCCCGAGGGGAATACGTTCCGAAGTGTGCAAATGTGTTCGTATTCGGTGACACGTTAATTCGGGTGGCCCATACAACGAGTAGAGTGCGTGGTATCGCTCTGAATAGAGAGAGAGTCATAAAGAGGGAGAGATAGGTAGATATTAATAATAGATAGATAGAGAGAGAGGGAGAGGGAGAGAGGAAGAGAGAGAGAGAGAGAGAGAGAAAGACGTTCGGACTCAGCCAAGTAGAGTACGGGAGATCGCCAATTCGAGATAGAGATACACAAGCGATGAAACAAGAATTTCAGTCTCCACGGAGAACCGATATCCTCATCCTCCGCGGAAAAATACGCCGGTAATCTTATCGCGTAAAAGCTGCATCGTTTCACGTGGAGAGGACGTGCACGGGCGCGTGTGCTGGCGTCAGCACATACGTGTGTGCGAAGGAGAGTCTCTCTCTCCGCACAGTTTACCAAACTTCTCTATATAATCCACATAATGCTCATACAATCTGCTTCGTGAAGGAAGAATGAAAGCAGTACGAATCGCGTACGTGTTTCTCTCGGTTTCCGCGATCGTTTAATCTCCAATCCCCAATTTCCCTCCGCGCTTTAATATTTCCAAAGAAGCTCGCCGTGAACCCTCCTCTGCGACGCGGGACGCCGTTCTCGAAACAACTCGAAGCGCAAATCGCCTGGAAATTTCCCGCTGATTGTGAGTTCTCGGGATGTCATGTTCCGTTTTGGTAATGCCAGCCTCAGGTCTTCTATTCACGTTTTGTTTCAATGATCGCGTCGCCAAGTCTCAGAGTTTTATTCACTCTTACTTTGACATTCGTCGTCAAGTTTCAGATTTTCTATTCATTTTTTATTTCGATAATTGTTGTTAAATTTCCGATTTTTTTTGTTCATTTTTTTATTTTGATAATCGCCGTGAAGTCTCGAACTTTCTATTCATTTTTCATTCCGATAATTGTCGTCGGGTCTAAGATTTTCTCTTAAATTTTTATTTTGATAGTCGTCAAGTATATGTTTCTCTACAGATTTTCCACTCACTTTGTATTTCGACAATCATCATCGCCAAGTCTCAAAATTTTTATTCGACTTTTTTTCTATTTTGATAGTCATCAAATTTCATTTCTTTTATTCATTTTTTATTTCGCCAAGTCGCAGATTTCGTATTCAGCCATCGAGCCATCTCTTAACCGTGAAACGGCAATATATTATTTCGCTCTGTCTGCGTTCCTCAATTATTCGAGGAGCTCCGACGTGCGCGCGAGAGGGAAAGAGAGAGCCGGATTATTTTCCTCGGGGCGAGCAACGAGTACTTTGTTTCATTAGAGGAGTGACACGGCACGTTGCGCTCGCAGTAACGTGAGGTCGCGTCGGGAAACGAGACACGGCGACGAGTTCGCGCGCAGACGGCGCCGCTGTCGTAGTTTCTACTACTAGGCACTTAACTCCACGGTCGAGCGATATCCCGCATTCTGGACTGCGCGTTTACAGGAGAGCAGACGGGGGCTTTATACGGGGGTGGCTTGCTCTCGTTGCCATGCAGCCGACATGCAGTTGACACCGCGCGCAGGCAATGAAAGCTTTCTGGTGAGCGCGACGGCGCACGCAACATGAGAATTCCAAGATACTCCCGGAAGAAACTGTACCCCCTCGCCGTGACGTCCCGTTTCTCCGCGTTGCATTATATCAATTGCGACTGTGCGTTGTTGTGCTTTCAATTGACGTTAATTCACGCTGGATGTCTATCGAGTTTTAGCGGATGTATCAATAAACGCTGCTAATGCTCGAACACGAACGCCGCTGAAATATCACGAGAAACTCAACGAGCGACGTGTTGTATCTCTGTCCTTCCGCGCCGCGAATATTTTAATGTGTATTAAATATAATGTGCACTCACTCTCTCACTTTCTCTTTCTCTCTCTTTCTCTCTCTCTTTCTTTCTCTCTCTACCTTTCGATACGTTGAATTTAACGTTGCTTGAGAAAAATCCGGACATGAAAGACAGCCCGAGAATTTTCTCGGAAAAGATTCAGTCCGACGATGTCTCCGTCTCTCGTTTCTTTCATCGCGTTAACTTCTCCGCTCTAATTGCTGCAGCTACGCGTCATTGCGCATCGACACTCCGATTGGTTGTTACTGTATTAAGAAGGTTGGAGCTCTAGTCAATCAGTATCTTATTAATAAAATCGCTTAAAATAATTAAAGAAATAATTTTGAAGCAACATTAGTGAGGTAAAGTTCACAAATAGTATATAATCCTTTTTTATTTTGCAAGTTAGTAAATGTTAACAAAAATGTTAGCAAAAAATTAGTTAATCGATATTTACTAATAAATTATAATACTTTGAAAATAATCAAAGAGAGACGCGAGCGCAACGTTAAATTCGCAAATTTATCGCATCTTCTCGTTCTCGCAAAAAAAAAAAACGTCCGTCGAGACGCAGCCGATTGACTTTTCTTCCAGGCCGTAATGACGAAGTGGCTTAATTACGAGCCCGTTGTTATTCATGCAAATGCCTGACGGTTATTGCAGCCGGGGGAAACGCTCTCCATTATCGGCGGTCCGGAAAGCGTCGTCGATTTTCTTTTCCGGGCTTCTCCTTTGCCGCGCCCGGCGACACGTCGCCGCGAAATGAAACATTCCTTTTTTCTACACAACCCCACTGGAACGGTGAATTAGAACGGGGCCGCGATGTAGATATTGCTCCGGAGAACGGACCGGAGAGCCGAAGTACTTTTTTCCCGTCGAATCCCATATTAATCCTTGTTATTCCCGCGCCGTGCCTCATGCGGCGATTTCTACTTTCACTCGCTCATTCACGCCCAAGGGATTAATTTCTCCCAAATTATCCCATAAATAAATTTTACAGAAAGTTTTTATTACATTAAATGTGTGGATCATATAAAAGTGAAAAATAGATTATCATAATATCAATTATTACTACAAAGCTCTCATGAATAATTTTATTTTCATGATAATGATGCCTGAACATTGAATCAGGAAGGTTTAATGAATGAAATAAACATTTTTGATTGCCCAATTTACTTATTCATTCATTCATTCATTTTGAGCAATCAAAACAAATCAACGAGTTATTTTTTTTAATTAATTTGGATTTATAACTTTTTAGAATAATTTAAAAAATTAATTTTTAAATTATTCTAAAAAGTTATAAATCCAAATTAATTAAAAAAAATAACTTTGAATTATCAAAAAGATAATAAAACTTTCAAAATGAATGAATGAATAAGTAAACTGAGAAATCGAAAATGTTTATTAAAAAGTAAATTTTTTAATTATTTGAAACCTTCTAAGAGAAAGTTAAACAATCTTGCCTTTACGTCCTCAAATTGAAAAAAAAATCTCAAAAATTTATTACTGGGACATAAAGTTTATTTTTACGAAAAACGTTATATTAAATAAATCTTCAAGTATTTCTTTCTCGGTGTACGCTTATTTACGAGATATGAAGTTTATTTTCACGAATAAACTTTAGATTCCCCAAGTAAATTTTCAAATATTTTTTTCTCTCAGTCTACTCTTATCTTAGCATGTGAAGCTGCGCGAGACAGTGGATAAAGGCACGTCCATGGCGGACGCGGCTCAGTAGTTAATCTCAACGAGAGACGCGACGTTCCGCCTATCTTTATGAAAACGAATTAATCTTGAATCTGCATCTTCAGATATCTGATAATCAGGACACTTTCCTTACATCCTGATCACCGATTATATAAGAAACGAGAGATTGCTGGTACGTAACTCGGACGTAACTCGGACTTTGAACGATTTCGTGTAAATGTAATGGCGACCGCGACGCACAGGTCGACTGAGAATCTTCGAACTGAGAATCGCGAACCAAGTTCACGGGCAATCTTTACTCAATATTTCCTTGAGTGTATTGTAGAATTATTATCTTCGAGAACAAGAGCGATTGAAAGCGAGACGCACTCCGCGAACTGAGTTTCCACGACGCAATTAAACTGCAAAGGGGCCTAATTGCTCACTTAAAATCGAGTGGGCCGCGCTTTCGCAGAATTTTAATCCGAGTTTTAATTACCGAGGCGCATAATGTCAAGCGCTAAAATATTATAACGAATAATCGTCCTCCCCGGCACCCTTTCTCTCTCTCTCTCTCTCTCTCTCTCTCTCTCTCTC
>NW_022639455.1:696605-703004 GCF_010583005.1 Odontomachus brunneus | reverse complement strand
CTCTCTCTCTCTCTCTCTCTCTCTCTCTCTCTCTCTCTCTCTTTCTGCTTTTTTATTGTGCTAAGAAAAATCAGGCCGGGTGCGAGTTAACGCATGTAAATGTTTGCGTAGTTACATCCGGATGTACGGCGTTTCCACCGTTCGCGAGCGCTCGCCGACAGCTCTTTTATTTCCACAAGCTCGCGTTCTCTTCTCTACCTCCTCGTTCTCCCCCAGCTCCTTCAACTCGTGCTCACTGTCTGGCGACAATGTTCCTCTCGAATTTCATTCCTCTCCCGCACGATTGCTCGTGACAAAGTGGCCGCGCGAACCGAATGAAATCTCCAGACGTCGGCGGCCGGCTATTAGAATTACAGGCAATTCCTGCATTATTAATGGAGCAGCTTAAAACTCGCACGGACGAAACCCGGAAACGGGGAAGAAAACGAGAAAAGCGCTGCGCTTCTATCTCAGAGAAAGAGAGAGAAAGCGCGGCGCGCATTCAAGGAGCGTCACAGAGAAGATGGCTTTCCGGTTCAAGGAACTGCGCGTTTTCCGAATGTCTTTTATCTTCATTTGAACGACCGTTTATATTAAGACGCTGGATGTAATTACGATTGTCGTTCTCGTCACTCTCATCGTTGAAAATCTTGCGTTTTTATCTCATCTCTTTCTCTCTCCCCCTTCCCTCTCGCGTCCAGCGAATAACCGTGCGTAACAGATCAGTGATCGATTTTGTCGAAGATGAGAAAGGGACTGTGAAGTTTGCCGCGCACTAATTAATCGAGTGACGACGAGAAACACGCTAGAAATCTGTCCGTCTAACGAGTCTTATCAAATTAACGTCGCTCTGCTGCTTCCCTTGCCCTCTTTTTCGAAAACACGTCAGAGGAAGCACGAGTCACGTATCCGGGAGACGGCGTGTCTCACTCGTCCCGAGAGACAATCCTAATTTCCCCTCTCGCGCCACCCTCTCGCTCATTTCCTCGCGTGGATGCGCGTAACGAAGTGGGTACAAGGATAATAAAATTCCAAGATGTCGGATGGAGGGGCCACCATTAGAATTGCAGGCGACGGGACTTAAGAGCCAGAACAGAAGGAAGAAGAGCAAAAAGTGCATGAGAAAGGAGGGGGAAGAGGAGGAGGAGGAGGAGGAGGAAGCGGTGCGGGTGGCAATGGCAAGGGAGCAACGACAGGGACAGGGAATGGCCGGGACAGCGGGTGTCGTCGGGGCGAGGGGAATTTCATTAATAATGCAAGTAGCGAGAAGACGCGGCCGTATAGCGAGATGTACGTTCTGTAATTATTCGTAGCGGTGCCGCGGATACAGCCTGGCGCCGATGAGGAACAACAATTATTTATAATGAAGAAACGTGACGCCACCCCCGATGGAAGTCGGGCGCGAGCCCGAGCGCAAATTCAGAGGACGTACGAGGGTGAACGTCGCTCTCTTTCTCTTTCTTTCTCTCTCTCTCTTCTTTTTTAAGAGGACCTCTCGCGAAAGCGCTCTTCTTTATGCGTGAAGAAAAAATATAATGACGTCGTTAGGGTCATGGGTGGCGAGACGCCGGCACCACCCATCGATCGGTTCGCATTGAGACGGATGCGACGACGCGAGCAAAAAGAAACGCGAATTCCAGCCAACATTCTTCCCGGCCCTCCGATGTGAGCACATTTCTCGCGTTTGAGGCGCGGTGGATTCTCTCTCTCTCTCTTTGAAAACAATTTTCCCAACGGGTCGGAAAAATACAACGTGCTCATGCACGCTGAAATTTCGCATTGTCGAGGCGAGTGCGCGCGTGCTTGACGCATTTTCTCTCGACTAATTTCAGATTCACCTTTCTCCGTTTTCAATTTGAGATTTTAATTGCGTCCTTGTGTGTGATCCTACTGCTGTGATTTTTTCGTGATTTTTATGTTAGCCTGTTGATTTTAACGGATTTTCAAGCACGCGCACGGGAAACAGTTTGCCGACGCAGTGACAATTTCATGCTGTGTATGTGCTTTGCATGCGCGACGCATTTGCGGTATTTCTTCTTATTTCCCTGCAATTCCGTTCGACAGACATTACGCCGCGGCTACGAACGTTCGCACTCGAACGATAATGCCGGTGCTCGAGGTAGTTGCTGCTGACGCGTAGAATACTACAGGGGAAACGCGCGCTGGCACAAAGAGCTGCCCCAAACGGACCAGCGTCATCCCTCTTGGAAGTCGCCATTTCATTTCTTCCTTTCTGCTTTCGGGAGAAAGGTCAGCGTAACGTATAAAAGGGTGTCGGGAAAGAAAGAGAGAAGGAACAGACCGAGAGAAGGAGAGGGAGAAAGTGAGCGTAAACGATGGCGGAGGGTAGATCGAAGGTGATCGCGACCTTAGAGCACCGGCAGAAAAATTGTCCCGCAGGACGGGGCTCCGTAAACCGTGCAAATAAATGGCGAAGGACTGACTGAGTCCCTAGTAATCCGCCTCTACGTTTTCCGCCATTTATCTGTCGCTGCTCCTGTAGAGGTCCTCAATTAAACGAGAGTCCTCTTCTCACAATTCTTGGAGATTTAATTGCGCGTAGCCGTTTCACTCGTGAGAGATCACTCTGGGATTCGCCATGGCGAATCCTGTTATCTCTGTTATCGAGCTCAAGTCGAAATTTCGGCTCTGTATTAATCTTGCGAACTTCATCGAACTCGAACAATCTTTACCTCTTACCTTGACGCTGCAGACGGTTACTCATTGTCGTTCTTTTCATGTTGAGCCTTGAAGAAAACTTGGTGTGTTTTTCAACAAAGAGATACTTTAAGAAAACTTCGGAGTTATCTAATATTCAATTATCTCGGCATTCCCCGCCTACGTTCAATCTTTATTCTTCATTCCAATCGGTTTTACGTAACTTAATGAGTCTTAATAAGTCTTGAGTTATAATTGCGTAACTTACTCAACTACAGGCAAAACATATAACACAAACAAATGTTAAATATTGAATATAAATAATAGGACTGATGGATAAATGGAAGAATAAATTTTCTTTATTCACAGTCTTTCTATTATTGTTTATTTTTTATTAATCATCTCTTTATTTTCGCTAAGTTCGTCAAACTATAAAAAGTTAAAAAGTCGGAAGCCTCTGTACCGAACAATCTGACAAACACACCTGGAAATGCAGGATATATCGCTGCCTGCATCCTCCGCCTTGGCTTCCCGATCCAGGCATATCCTGCTCCAGGCTGCTCCGTCCTGGCACGCCGGATATTTACTTCAGCACTGGAATCGGCACTGGCATCGGCGCTGACACTCACGTGAGTACAAATCGATCAGAGTAACGCGCGTTAATTAACGCGATGCCATCTCAACGACAGCCCGATTAAATGGCCCAAGAGAGCCGACGAAATATTTTAATCATCCGCGGTTTCATTCCCGAAAAATATAGTATACGATATTTCCGTGCAAAGCATGTAACATATTTCACTGTAGCTCTTCAGCTGTAGTTCATATAACGTATACCGTAGCTCTTTATCGAAATATCGTGTGCGATATTTTTCAAGAATACAGCCCCCGCTCGGAATGAAATATAACGCTCGGAAAAGTATGTGTACACAACGCATTAAGCCCGACAGCTTAGAAGATCTGCAGTATTTTCTTGCGTGTTGGTGTTATGATCGCTCGACCGTTGGGAACAGCGGCGCCTATCGATAACGGCTGGCGTGAGATGACGTAGCGCTTTTTGCGTCATTGTTTTGGTACTCTCGCTCGCCGCGCACCTCTGCGCGACCGAGTCATTACGTTTCAAGCCGACGAGCGGTACGCATCCGCAGCGCGAGGTGTGTGTGTACGTCGGTGCGCAAATTGCAATTCCCATCGGGGATGATCAAAACGTTTCGTCGGCTCTTGAAATATTCAATCGGGCTCTCGTCGGCATCGCGTTAATTAACGCGCGTTTCTCCGGTGGAATATACGCGAGTGTCGAGTGATAGTGCCAGTGCCATGAGTGATTGTCTCTGGTGCCACGACGGAGCAGCCGAGGATCAAGACGCTGGATCGCGAAGCTGAGGATGCAGGACGGTGCGACGTGGACAACGCTGCATTATGTATGTCCAGGTGCGCCAGATTATTCAGTATGCAGGAGGTTCCGATTTTAAGCGACGATTTGGCGAGTTTATCGAGAACAACGCGATATCCCGAGTCGAAATTCAGGTCGCCATTCATAGTTTCCGTTGCTGTTTGATAATCGAGTACGAAATAATTCTCTTGAACGAACACCTCTTAGAATTTCTTCAACATTGAGAAAAGATGAAAGCAACATCGAGATAGATTAGTAGTTTATATAACATGGCTTGAGATTCTTCATTGACTCCAACCCTTATAGAAATATCATACTAAAAATCATTGATAATTACTTATTTTCAGTATTAAAAATACTGGATAATAAGTAATTATCAATGATTCTTAGTATGATATTTCTATAAGGGAAGTTCAACGGAATTTGTAGGGTTGACGCGAAACAAAAATTTCGACTCGGGATGCCTCGGGAAAACGTGTCGACGCGATTGTTTTTCATTCGTTAATGCAGTTCACACACACGCGCACGCGCGCGCACACACATACACCATGTAATCTATGTAGCGAATAACAATTTCAATCTCTCCCATGAAAAGTCGCGTCGTAAATCCGCGCGAGTTCAATTACACCGTCAGTGTATTACTTCACACGCGCATACACGTTACTCGAACGTAATTTCCTCGGAATCCTCGCAAATATCTCAGAATCGGAATCTCCGTCGTCAAGTTGATAGTCAATTGATACTTGCTCGCGCGACTCGCTCGCTCACTTTCTCCTACACCAAAGCGCAGGTGACGAGCTAATTTTCGAAATTTGAACAAATTACGGCGGCGATTGGCGAAAAACGCCGCCGCGCTGCGCGCTTTCCGAGAGAGAAGAGAGAGAGAGAGAGAAAATTCCGATCGTAAATATTCAACCTCGAACTTCCCGGACTTGCACTTTGCAGTCAAGGCGATGCTTTAACGTTCCAAGCGCGCGCTCGTGAAACGCGTATGAGAAGCACCGCGCGCACGTGACACCGCTTATTACCATTCGCGTCGTGACTTATTACCGTACGCGTGCGTTAATAACGACCGGCAGGATTTATCGTTAGCTGCTGTTAACCCGATATAAATCGATATATTCAACTGACGGTGGGAAGACTGCCAATTTTCAGAGCGCGGCCGCGTCGTTCTATTACTTTGAACATCACCTGTTTCGAGTTCACTGCGACCGTTAGTCGTCAATCACCGCGTCTCGTTAGGTTTCACCGTAAAACTCAGCTATAGCAGTTCTTCTCACTCATTAATTATTCTATCCATTAGTTATTTAAATCTTGGAACTAACCCCTGAGCGAGTATCCCGGTTAAGCTTGATTCACGCCTGCCAGTTTGAGCGTAACTATCTTAAGTATAAGCTAGCAGCTTACTGGCTACTTACACAAAAGCCCACGTACGATACTTGTGTGTACAATCTGTGCACACTCACTGAAGTTCGAGTGTAGCGAGCATTGTGTGTAATTTTCGTCAAGCCGTGTAATCTTGATTGGTATATACCTTTGGAATATACCTCGACGTCCTTTTCTGGTTCAAAGCCGGGATTGCGTTCAGATAATGATTGTACGGCGTTAATATAAGCGCAGGCAAAATTGAGAATCGGTACGTTTCGCGACGTCTGGGCATCTCTACTTTCTACAAATTGCCGCGCAAAATCAACGAGCGCGCTTCGCCGGAACGAACGAGATTAAGCGCAACGACTTCTCGGGTGGATTCAGTCGCGCGCAGCCCGACGTACACAGGGTGAGAATTCAGATTGACGTTAGAAAATTATTCCCGCGCTATTCCGACAAGACGGTGGCGGCGGCAGCGGAGGAAAAAGCGGGTTTCCGATATTTTCAATCTTCCAACGCGATAACGCACGACGAGCAGGGAGAAGGAAGGAAGGAAAGGGCATGAAGACTGCGTCCGCGCGAAAATGACAGTTAAACGCGAGCGATTTTACACGGAGAAATTGACGTTGTCGGCTTCTTCAATTTAATTCACCATCGGGTCCACCTCTTGCAACCTGAACGACACTGCCGTTTCGTACCGAGCGGAACGGATAGAAGTCGAGTGTTGGCCGCGAAAGGACGGAGAGGTATCAGAGAGAGAGATCAAGACGGGCTGCCTGCAGTTATAAGAAAGAGAGAGAGTGAAAGTGTGAGAGTGAGAGTGAGACAAAAAGGAAAAAGAGAGAAGAAGAAAGAAAGGGACAAAGAAAAAATCGCAGAGCGAGAGAGTGAGACTGAATAAGTGAGTGAATAAATAAGTGAGAGAGAGTGAAAGTGAATAAGTGAGTAAATGAGAGAGAGAGAGAGAGAGAGAGAGAGAGAGAGAGAGAGAGAGAGAGAGAGAG
>NW_022639455.1:684590-696567 GCF_010583005.1 Odontomachus brunneus | reverse complement strand
AGAGAGAGAGAGAGAGAGAGAGAGAGAGAGAGAGAGAGAAAGAGAGTTACCTATTCCTGTGAAGAGAAAGAGAGAAGACGTTGACTTTTTTAAAATTCATGTCGACTCTCCGCCTACACGTACGTATTCCCCACGTATTGTACGTTGCCTCTGCAACGGATCGGTGGTACATTACGACGTAGAGCGTGAAGAGCGACAGCGTTTGAAAACGACGCGAAGCTCGGAAGCGTCGTCACCACGCGACACCAATTTCACTTCCATCGCGAGCAGATCTGCGAGCGAGCGTTTCTCAAATCGAAAAAATGTCGGGCGATTGCGTACGACTGTGTAGCGAACTGAAGTCACTCGCTAGCGGGTTGAGTCACTCGTCAAGAGTGACGGCAACGTGAAAACATCGTGACAACAAATCACGTATATTTCTATGTGTATTCAAACCGGAATCGCTTGTTTTACTTATCGAGTCGGGAAAGAGTTCCGAAAGAGAGACCGATTTTTTTAATCAACTTCAAAAAAAGGATTCTCAATTTGTCCTGTGTATGCGTTCATTTGTTCGTATGTCATAATTCGAGTGTTGTTAGTAATGTTACACGGAAAAAAAGGTTTGATTGAATTAACCAAATATCTGGTCGAATATGAACGATCAAGAAATTTCGATTAATGTAATCCGAATTCTGTTTCAGTTAACAAGATTTTTGGTTGACTTAAACAGAATTCGGAATTTATTTCAATCGAAGATTCTGGATCGTTTATATTCAACCAAATATTTGGTTAATTCAACTAAACGTTTTTTTCCGTGTGAGATAAAATTTCCTCTTATTCAATGTGTTGTCTACATGGTTCTTAGATTAGGAGATCCGGATTTGTCTGTGACCTGGAAAATGAATAATTTAATTATTTTCTTAAAAATCCGAAAATATCTAGAGATGTAAGACAAAACTTTTTTCGATCGACTTTCAAGTTCTAGTAAATTTTATAAAATATCAACCAAAAACTTTTTTGACAACTCTCGAATAAACTCCCAATAAACTCTCGAAAACCTTAAGTACCGGAAAGGTTAGGACAGGATTGTAGATTCATAGAAATATTGAGTCAAAATAATTTCATACTTTTTAGAGCCTTTAAGAGGCTCTGGGTTTAATTTCTGTTGAAAAAGTTTCTTATATCTTCTTCGACGACATCGATAGAGTTTTGACGAAAAATCCTAGACTACCGGCGATTACCTGTCCGTCGAATAATTCATTTCCATCAAACACGGTAAAGTCAAATATCAAAAAATTCAACTGGACTGCTTATGTTTCCAATATAATTAGTGTAAAATTCTTTATTTACCTAATCTGTTTCTTTGATTTACCAATCTTCCATTTTCCTAAATCTTTCCGTCCTTTTCACAATCCTTCAGAAATTCATCACTTCACATGCGTGTGTAAATTTATTTTCGACATTATCATCGAAAAAGTGGCGTGCAATTTGCGTTCTTTCGACGTCAATTACGAGCGATCCAGTCGATCGATAGACCCGATAAATATCATCGCGACGTGAAGAAACGCTCGTCATTCGTTTCCGAACGACTGGATCGCATCCAGCGAAAAGTTACCCTTTTGTCTCGATCTTCGTTGATCGGTTAATTGGCGAAGAGGGTTAATTGGCCGATCATCATCATCGTCGCCGAGCGGGGCTGAAGGCAGGGCATGATATGATCGTGCGAGAGCGAGCGAGCGACCGGGCGGCGCGCAAACTCGACTAATTGCGACGCGTCATTAATTTGCTTGGACCGACCAATTAACGCGCCGTGGCGGGTGGTCGGGTGTCTTCCGCTACCTATTCTTCCTCCAGGCTCGTTTACGTACCCGTGGCCGCTGATTGCGGCCGGATCGGTCGATTTCCACGGCGAATAATCGGGACGACACGAATTAGGTTCGCCGAACCGATCTCTCCCTCTCTCTCCCCCCTCTCTATCTCTCTTTTTCTTCCTCTATAACTACAGAGTGCTTTACACTTATAGGACACTTTACACTTATAGAAAATTTGCTTTAAAAGATGTTAACATTTATATTGAGGAGAAGTTATTTATGATGACTTGTGGTACTTATGGGAGGTAACTAAGTTACTTATACAAAGAACTTTCTTCTAAAAAATGTTAACACTTATATGGAGAAAAGTTATTTCAACAAGTGTTGACATGTTTTTAAGCACCCTGTATTTATCTCTCTTCCCATTCGCGCGCTGCGCACAAATGGCATCCTGAAATTCATCAATTTTGTACTTTGTCCCGTCGTTCGCCTATTATTTTGATTTACCTCGTTAGCGCGTTTGTTACGATTTCTATTTCGCGCGACCCGATAGTAACGCAGTGCGTTGCGAAAGACCTTGGTTTTCCGCGCGTCTCTTGTATAAACACACTCGTCCATCGCATCGGGCAACCGTGATACATCATCAAATTGTTGTTTGTGCGCACTGCCGACGCTAAATTGCCCCTCATAACGAAATAATTTCATTTACCTGCCATGTTATTTCGCGTCTCGACGTGCAGAACGCGCGCGCGAAACGATATTATTATTAAGCGCAGTTATTATGCTACGTCGTTCCGCCCGAAAATTATTTCTGCTTTCGACCAGCGCCCCGCGAGTTATTCATATAATTGAATAAGTTTAATTATTCTTATTACCACAAACATACGCGCGCATGCGCGTTTGGATGCCCTTCTTCCGCCCGCTATCGCCCTGTGTTGACAATGCAGTGAATAAATTTGCAGACAGATTGCGATTCCACCAGGTAGATGATCATTTTTGAATTCGCCGATATTCCACCGAGCGGTCAAATGCGGGGATGCGCTGGTTCCTTAGTGCGAAATTAAATTCTCGCCATAGCGAAATTATATAATTATACGGTGCGATGTGCAAACGAAAAATAACAAGCGAATTAATTAACGTCTCCCGTCGGCACGAGAAACAAGATTATAAATTAATATTATTATCGTTAATAATAATAATGTATTCACATATAACACGTAATAAAATATATGCGCGTAGTATATAAATTATAATGAAGAAATTACTCAACCACGTTGGAAATCGCGACTTTATGAAAATTTAATGAGAAATAACGGCGCAGCGGGCTCTTTTTTAGATATAATAATTTAATAACTTTTGATAATAACGTTCTATTAATGTCAAGAGTTTCTAAGCTATTCGTGCTCTTTTGAGAGAGAAAGAGCGAGAGGAAGAGAGAGAAAGATAGAAAGAGAGATGAACGTAGCCAGTCTATTTGCAGATCCAGGCCGGCAGAAGGAAAATGTATTGAAGAAGTAACGAGTCGGTCAGCCGTGGGCGGCTGGATAAGCTCGAAAAAGTGTTTAACGTGGTACATAACGCGGTCGATTTCTCAAGAGTTCCGCGTTGATCCGTATCTTCGTAAAAGAAATAGGTCATTCTTATTTCCGACTTTGAATGACTCCGTTTATGAACTCGACGCGAGGAAAAATAAACGAAAAATTAGACTTCGTTGTACGCGCGTATGCATTGCACATGGAGAGAATCTTATAATCTTTCTTTTGTACAACTTATTTTCAATTTTTTACACACTACAAGTAGTGTGTAGGAAAATAGGTTGTCAATAGAGCCTATCTTGCTACACTGAGAAGAAAGAATATCTAAAAAACAAAACATATTTATTTACTCATTGGGTGCTGATAGCATATCAGCTAAAATCTAAATTCTTTTATTCCAATTCAATAGAATATACGGTCGTTCCCATGAAAAGCTAAAAGAAGATGTAAGAAGATATATATATTCTCTTACTTGAAATATATTTTTCCTCAATGTAAAAATACGTATATCGGTGTTAGTAATTGTGTTGCGTTGTACCTGTCGAATAAATACTTCTTATTTCTTTGATATTTTCTCTCGAGAGAAAATTTTCTGTAAAAAACGTAAAAAATTTCCCTAGCAACACAGCAAATCCTCCAACAGTACATTTCAGTTGCTAAAATATAAGTAGCGCGTACGAAGCAAGAAGATAGAGTGAATTACTGTAGAATTTCGATCTGTTCCTTGATCGACGAAAATTCTACCGCATTTTTTGCTGTAAAATCCGTGAAAAAGTTGTCAACACGAGACGGTTGTGTGGGGTTTGCGAAGGAAATCAGATCATAAGGAAAATTGGATTACTATGAGAGTAAAACTAGGATCCAGTTCGATTCGGTCGCGTGCGGGGCGTGCCGGGAGCGAGCGGCGGATATGAATTATCGCTGCGAAGTCTCGAGGCGGAGATTTCAGCGACATAGATCACACGGAATCAGGCGCCTCTCGACGCGTTATCGGGCGGCACACCTGTTTCCACTAGATATACCGTGCGGTATGCGGCGGAAACGCGTGCATAATGCATTCGGATTCCGAGGGTATGATCCTTGGAATCGCACCCTGACGAACGTGCGATCATTATCGCGGCGAGAAGAAGCGGGCATTGCAACGTATCGAACTAAGGGTCTGCTACTCTCGCTACTTTCCGCCGAAATGTGGAATCGGCGAGTCGTCGAACGCCGTTTCTCCGCGCGGAAAACGCACCCAAGTAAACACAGAAAAGTACAATAACGTAAGAATGATGGAAAAATGAAAATTTTGTCGTCATTTTGACGTAATTTCGATGTCTTGATGTGATTTTCTGCTCTGCCTCCTCTCGCCGTCATCGTGCAAATTGCCTTTTGCCTGTGGCGCTTATCAACGTCGTAACTGTCTCTCTCTGGACGCAACAAACTTTTAATAAGCACGCCCGCGGAAGGTGGATCCGTGCGGCCGTGAGCGCACGAGTGGGCGAATTAATTTAATCGTTTTAATCTTGTTTTATTCGCGAATTCCTTTTTTCCTCGCCGCGGTGCGTGTGCTTGTCCGCGAAATTGCGCGAATCCCGCGTCATAGCTCTTCCTTTTTTCGCGCGAGCTACCTTGCAAAGGCCATAACTCCGCGAGAGAGCGCTCAGAATTACCCCGATAAAACAATATTGTAAATATGGTAAATTACGCTGCCATTTCCCGCAACATTCTTTTCCGTTAGCGCGAACGCTCGTCCCCGGGAGGGAAATGTACTCTCTCGCTGCTTAACCGAGGCACGCGCGTACTCCATCTAGATAGCAGGTGGTTCGGCGCGCCCCGGCCTTTATCGTCGCGATAAGAAAGAAGGATCGCGCCTTAAAAGTTTCGTTGCACCGCCACGTCGGGGCCCGCTAAGCTACCCGATGCAGCGTCACGGCGCGCGGAATTATAGAGCGCGCGGCTCTGCACAGATCCCTCGGCGAACGCGCATAAATTACACCGGATTATAATCAGCGCGGTTCGTATACTGTATAAAGAGGAATTGTTCACAATAGACGTGAATAAACAACGTATGTTAACTACAACGGTGCGGTTCCTGACAGTAACATGAGCGAAGCGAAAATTCCTGAGACAGAGAGAGCAAGAGGTTCGCACGTTCGTCAAATTAGAATTTTATCATATCAAAAGAGTCGCGCAATGTGCATTTACTTCATCCAATTTCTCCGTCTATGATTCAAGCTTGCATTAATTCAAAGCTTTTTCGATTAAATTTCTGAAATTTTAGATATTAGAAAATAAAAAAAAATGGAATTGAATAAGAGAATTGAAATTTTGGCACATTTTGGAATATTTAAAATTTTAGATATTAGAAAATTTAAAAAAACAGCATAAAATAGGTAGATAGATAGATAAATTTCTAAGATGAAATTTATTAAATAAAGAAATGATGTATAGTTTATTTTATAAATTTTTTTGCTAAAATTTAGAAAATATTCTAAATTTTAGAATATCCCAAAATTTTAGATTCTATCATCGATTTTTTCCTATTATCAATTTCCTAATATTCAATATTCAATATTTAGAATATTTCAAATAGATTCCATCATCGATTTTCTCCTATTATCGATTTGCAATATTCCGTTGGTTTGAGATTGCCATCCTTACCGTTAATTTTATCACTTTTTTTCGTTGTCGAGACACACAAAACATCGCGTTCTCGCATGGATGTCGATACTCGTACACGAGTATCAGGCGACCTTTTTACTACGTGAGAAAAAGCCGGGTTATATTCGCCTCTCTGCCGATGGCACGGCAATATTCCGTTTATCTGCCGGTCGTTCCAAGACTTGCCAAGCACCATAAGGCGCTCTGTCATCGCGTCGCAGTAACGCGAACCGATAATGCAGCTCTGCGTTATGTACAGTTAGCGTCAGACGTTGACTTATAAGACCACCGCGCATGAATACGAGTACAATGCATCGCGAGAGCTCCCGGGTGCGTTGTGATTATCCCGTAATTGCCACAATAATGTTTCCACCCGCGAGAACGTGTAGTATTGTGATTCGCCATTGTGTTATTTAATCGATGCTATTCGCAATACGTTTCCGCGTGGGGCCATCTCGGGATGAAGACAATGAGCGCATCTAGCCGCGGCGTTTAGTCGCACAGCGAAATTATTTACGCGACGCTAAGCGAACAGAGAGTTGTTGTCGCGCGAAGAAAAGCAAGTTGCGCGACTGCGCGGCGGCGCATTGCATTCCGTCGCAAATGGGAAGATGCAATTTGCGTTTCTGCGTTCACGTGAAATCTACATCGCGAGTTGTCCGTCACACGTGGACGAGCGGAAACGCGACATGCCTTACGGTGCGTGGCCCGACGTGGCGTCCAGGAAAAAAGAAAAAAAAAAGAATTAACAGCAACACGCCGATCGTGGATTGTGACGTTGAATGCAAAAAGCGCGCGCACGTTGATGTATTTCCTGTGTTCGTTCCGCCGTGATGGGAATTTTTAAATCACCGGCCCTTTGACGCGCGACACGCGCGCACCGGCTGCTTCTGATTTGTCACGTTACGCGCATTCCGCGTGATCGCGAAACAAAAAACAGGCGGCGGGAAGACGTGGGTTTGCATGATATTTCGCGCGCTCTGTTTCGAGCCGAACGGACATTAATCTGATTCCGAGTGGACGCGAGAGATTGAGCCACTCAAGGCCACAGGCCTTCATCTCGTTTGTCGTGAGTCCGATGAAAACGCGATAAAGTAGAAGTACCGATTGCCATATGAGTTTCTGGACACATATGCGGAAACATATCGTTGTTAATTTCAAATATTTCCATTCCTGCTTTAACGTCAATCCGCCTCCTTCCTTTCTCTCTTCATGCGTTTAATCATGCGTTATTAATGCAAATTATATTGAATTATATTGATGAATATCTCCACGTTATTATAATCTGATAGTTGATCAAATTGGTTATTATTGTTTCAATTAACCCAAATTGGGTTAATTAAAAAAAATTACAGGAAAGATATTTCATGTATCAAATATACATCAAATTTTTTATCAAACGTTTAATCTCTCAAATGGTATGCTCAGTTTTGTAGTAAAATCTAAAATTCTTTTTAATTTACTTAAATTATTGTGTTTATTTTTTAACTTATACAATATTAAAAAATTATACAGCAAATACTTTTCGATTAATTGTATAAGTAAGTTGTTAAATATCGTTAAAATATACCTGTGAAAAGTTGAGCAATCCTGGCGTCTTTGCGTCATTGGATATCCGGCTGTTGGGACGTTTGCGCGATCCTGCACGAGCTAGTAGATAAAGAACGCGGTCCGCAACGCGGCGACAGAAGTGAATCCCAATGGAAAACGAGACGGTCCGTTGCGCAGCGCGCAGCGATTACGTAACTGCCGTGATCATTCTATCAGAAATAAAATATTAAACGGACGGACGAGTTGAAATCTCTCAGTTATTGTTTCACGTTTGCATTTTTTTGTGCCAAATGTGTAAACATTATTCTGCGCGAGGAGTTATTTTAATTAGAAGAACCGAGTTAATTACATGCATTACCCGCGAATATAGCTCGGCAATTTCGCATCAAATATTACTCGCGGCGCAAGATGATTAGTGATTAAAGAATACACAGTGATTAAAAACATCGCAAAATGAAAAGAAAAAAAAAAACACTCCCGTGCGCTTAAATGGATGCTTAAGCTAAAAATTTTACCGACAGAATATTGAAATTTTTCTGCAAAGTTTACATCATATTGGTTATACAGAATTACAAATGCTTTTATGTAATGAAAGTACGTGCAAAAATAAATAGGAGCATTGCTCGATATGTGACGAAAACGAAGAAAAAATTTTAAATGTGAAATCTCAAGTTATCAGTTAGTGTAATATTTGCCTAATCGAAAAGTTCCGCAGCTTGTACATACTGAAAGTGTGGATTCTTCAAACAGAAAAATTTTGAAGAACATTGCTCTACCTTTGCATCTACATTTGGAAGCTTAAGAATATTGAAAAAATTTGCAGAAAGATTTCTACACATATATAGTTAGGTTTTCCGTTGAATATAGTAAAACAAAGCAACATACATGTAAGTTAATGTAAGTTCTATATATACAAGAAATATGAAAAGGATAGCGTGATTATGTTAGTGGCAATCATCTTTGCATTATCGACATTGTTCGAGTTCGTCATCGACTCCAGCATCCCCTTAATCTCCTTGGACATGAATATATCGCGAGAAGGAGGAGAGATAAACCTTCGCACAGTTTCTGGCGGAACACAAACGCTGCCCTCTGCATCGATGCGCAAAATGAGAGCCGCAGTTTTCTTGTCGCGACCGAGCGCGCGAGTGCGTGCGCTGCGAATTTCAAGATTTGCGCGGGCGATTTGCGCGGGCGATTCGTGCACCGAATGAATTCGCGTAGCCGGATGATTTTACATCGCAGCGTTTCGGCGGAACGGTTACTTCAATATCGGCGAGGCGCGGTGTTCGATCCGGCATACAATTAATTTCCCGGCTGTTCCGTTTTACGCGATTACACGGGCTCGTCCGTGCGCGATCAATCTGTTGTGAAACATTCGTTGTCGGCTTTGATCCGTCGAAAATCGATGTGGGTAGTCGTCGATCTAAAATTACAACGTACATGCGTGCACGCGCGCGAGACCTTATCGCGAATCAAATTGATTTTCAGTCTTCCCGAACGCGGACACCGGGTATTCTCGCTCGAACGTCAGAAGCGAGGGCCGAAGCTAATGAAACGCGCGATATAACCGGCCGTTAATTAAATTCGTGGAATAATGCGAGTCTACGGTACTTCGACTAAATTAAGCCCCAATTTGATTGCCGATGCCGATGGTATAATTGATTCACTCGCGATTCGCCAAATCGATTGCGAGCGCGCTCGCGAGCGCTTGGATTTTTACGACTGCGCGTGAAATTCTTTCTTCTTCCGTGATCGCGCGGTTTTCAATAATCGTGCTGCCGTAATACGCGCGACTCTGGGACGCGACGCGTTCCTTCGCCGTTAATTTTCCGATCGCGCTGCAGCGACGATGACGCGATTCCATTCCAGACTAGAATCGAGTAGGTTTTCAGGATCTCATCAATAAATACGACTCGATAATACTTACCTACTACTTTATACCTACCACTTTATACACGGAGGAAGTACATTATGATCGAGATTATTACATATTTGTTTGAAACTGTTATGCACGTTATGTTGTGCACGTTTAACTTATCATAAAATTATTGTAATTATTTGAATGCTTTCTTTCGCTAGATCGTTAAATTTACTGTTTCCATAGTAATTCATACAACAATATATGTCAGTGGGCGTTTACAATAATTCGAGTTTACTCAGTACGAGTTAGTTTTATTAGGGCCGAAAGATATGATAGACACAATCATCTAGTATTTTCATTATTCATGACAACTCAATGCTGTCCGATAAATCGAATAGAGTAGAGTACACTGAGAGAAAAAAATAGTTGGAATAACTATAATCTCACTATATTTTATAGTTCGTTTTGGCTTCAAACATATATTTATAGTTCATCTAAACACGAAGATATAGCAGAATGAACACATATTTATAGTCACCATCTTATTATTCTATATGTATAGTAAAGCACGCTTTGGGAATATAGTTACATGTACCCATATTTTCCAAATATTCCAATTGTATTGACTATATAAAATAGTTCTATATAAAATATTTCTCTTACCATTTAATATTTGCTACCTTACTATGTTTTTTATTTCAAATAATTATAATTCTTGGTAAAAGTTTTACATGAGTCAGTTATACTATGCTTTTATTGTAAATATTTCAAACATTATGGTGACATTTACTATAAAAAAGATATTCCTAATTATAATCTTCTTACTATGCCATTATAGTTCCAAATATCATACATTTTTCTCTCAGTGTAGCGTTAGGGTAGCATAGCGAATAGTATATGTATAAGAATTAACAATATCAGGTAATACAGTTTCGTAAAATATGTAACAATAATATTACAAAACAGTGAGTTATTACATTATAGAAAAATTAGAAGCTAACAGAAGCATTATAGAAAAATTTTCTAACATATGTGAGAAAATTGGCAACACAATCTAAACAAAATATTTTGGTTAATAATAGATTAGAATAATAGGTTTCTACTTTTGGATATTTCATAAATACATGATACTTTTTCATAATTTAATTTAGTGCTTCTAATTTTTCTATAATGTAATAACTCATTGTTTTGTAATATTATTGTTACATATTTTACGAAACTATATTACCTGATATTGTTAATTCTAATACATATACCATTCGCTACGCTCTCCTAACTCTATTCTACTCTACTCTACTCGATTTATCGGACAGCATTGAGTTGTCATGAATAATGAAGATACTAAATGCTTGTGCCTATCATATCTCTCGACCCTAGTGAAATTAACTCATACTAAGTCGAACTCGAATTATCGTAAATACCCAGTGTTATAACATCGCCTTTGTGACTGCGATAGCTCGCCGGTGTCCGGATTCGATAAGGAATGCAATGACAGTATAAACAGTGTATAGTTGTGTTGCTCTTTATGTAACCCTTATAGTACCGAACAACGATATATCGTTATTAGCAACACTTGCGAAAAGTGCCAACGACGATATATCGTTGCGCATACGATGTTGCCGGACTATCCGCGTCGCGAGAGAGAACTCTGTCTTAAAACTAATTTTATAACACGTTATAAATGGTTGAATTTCTCTTCAGAAGTGGTATTTTACGCTTAGATACATTTTTTTCGATCGGCACTAAAAGGGTTAAGCTGTGTCCAATCTAACAGATGTTGATGTGAGGCCTTTTAAATCGCGTATGTGTCAGAAGCGTCGCTATATCGGCTCGCCGTTCCGCTCGCGTTTATATCTGCTTGCTTTAATATCAGCTTGATTTTTGTGCATGCCACGTGTCGTCGCGTCTGTTTTCACAGCGAGTGACGTATTCGAGCTCGAGTCTTGCTACGGATGCTTCTGCGGTTATCGTAAGGAGGTCAGTATAGGATAGGTGGAGTTTCGTATCCACAAAACTCGGGGTAAGATCCATCGCGTATACACGGTTTCTTGAGCTTGAGCGGAGAGTTGCGTATTCACAACTCGAGGAGTAGTTTACCGTATATTCACGATTTCTGAGCCGGAATGCTGCGTATCCACAGCGAGATGTTCGTCCTTAGTGCTGTGTCTTCCTAGCGGAGACGAAACTGTGCGGATAATAAATAGCGGTGGATGATCGCGATTTACATATCGCTCGCTCTCGATCTCGTCGCGGTGTTCGTGGCGTGCGTGAAGTTGGCACCTCATTTTTTAGCACCGCAAGTTTTGACATGAGTTCCATTTGCACCCACAATAGTTCTATAGTTCCTGATAGGTTATAGCAATAGTTCCGTCGAATTAATAAAAAAAATGAATTTTTTAAAATATGAGGTGCCAACTTACCATGGCACCGCAACATTAAAAAAAAATTATTTTGATAATTTTATTTTACAGTTCTCGAAGTGCTCTATAGTTCCTGATATGTTTTAGCAAGAGTTCCGGCCTCTAACTATTTTTAAACAATTTTTAAACTTGAGTACAAGAACCGCATTACAAGAGTAAACTCTGGGGTGC
>NW_022639455.1:680593-680776 GCF_010583005.1 Odontomachus brunneus | reverse complement strand
AAGTTGGCACCTCATTTTTTAGCACCGCAAGTTTTGACATGAGTTCCATTTGCACCCACAATAGTTCTATAGTTCCTGATATGTTTTAGCAAGAATTCCGGCCTCTAACTATTTTTAAACAATTTTTAAACTTGAGTACAAGAACCGCATTACAAGAGTAAACTCTGGGGTGCTGGCAGTTCT
>NW_022639455.1:680248-680439 GCF_010583005.1 Odontomachus brunneus | reverse complement strand
TTTTCCGGTAGTACTGCAATAGTTCCGAAGGTTCACATAGGTTTTAGCGAGAGTTCCGACCTCTAAGTAAATTTAAATAATTTTTTAAGTTTACCGTTGGCACCGCACTCAAGAGTGTACTTTGGGGTGCTGGCAGTTCTGGCCGACTTTTTCACATTTTCCGGTAGTACTGCAATAGTTCCGAAGCTTCA
>NW_022639455.1:677323-680147 GCF_010583005.1 Odontomachus brunneus | reverse complement strand
TTCTTGTACTCAAGTTTAAAAATTGTTTAAAAATAGTTAGAGGCCAGAACTCTTGCTAAAACATATCAGGAACTATAGAGCACTTCGAGAACTGTAAAATAAAATTATCAAAATAATTTTTTTTAAATGTTGCGGTGCCGTGGTAAGTTGGCACCTTATATTTTAAAAAATTCATTTTTTTTATTAATTCGACGGAACTATTGCTATAACCTATCAGGAACTATAGAACTATTGTGGGTGCAAATGGAACTCATGTCAAAACTTGCGGTGCTAAAAAATGAGGTGCCAACTTCACGCACGCGTGTTCGTGCGACTTCGCTCGCGTTCGGTCTTATTCGCTCGCTTCAACTCGCTCGAGACTGTCGCTCATCCTGTATGTTTGCTAGCGCGCGGATAAAGACGCGCGGGGGTCTTTCGAGTTTCTTGTAACGGCTATTTTATTACAGCTTTACGAAGAAAATTGTAAAAGAATATATAATTAGAATATATAATTAAGAATATATAATTTCAACGTAATTTTTACCACAATATTATATCTCCTCCTTATACAAAATCATAGGATGAACCATAGGATGAACCATAGGATGAACTGAATTATTTTGATCATTCTTAGTCACTGACACTCTGGGAAAATCTAGTTTTCCTTACGCCCTGCAGTATTAGTTATGAAATTCCGTTTTGGAATCATTGAGTGCGAGCAAGAAGTTTAACTGCAATGCTGGTCGCGTTCTTTTTCTAGATGAAGGTGCTCTAAGGAGGTGCCAATAATTGGGCGTTTTGCCACAACTGATCAGAATCGACCTGATCAAAAGTAATGGGATAAATTTCTAGTCGACATCAGAATCTTCATCATGGGATCCATCGCGTATGAACTTCGGTCTTTTATCGCGAAATTTCGCAATACTTCATGCCGCGCGCAGATAGGCCATGAATCGCTCCGTGTAATCTTCCCGCGGCTCTTTTCTGTGCAAACCGGGATACGTATACATACATATACACACACACACATATATATATACTAGGTACACACATACATATCCCCTTTATCCGCGGCGAACCGGAGAAACGATTCGCTGTATCTGAGCCAAGTTAATTAAGCCCACGGTTGAAACGGATGTTCATTAAGTATATTGCTCGCGCGTTGATATTTCCTCTGTTAAATTAAACACGGTCACTCTAAATATTATATTTAATTATATTCTCACGCGCGCGCACGCGCACGTACATATACGGACGCGCGCAGACATACTCGCGCTCGTTACATTCGTCGCATCGCCGCTGGAATTAATGTCGCGTCCTATCAACGAGCAGCTGATTAAATCAAGGATCAAACGCCGCGCCAACAACGGCGCGCGTGATTCTGCTTGGCTAAGTTAATAAAGTTAATCGTTCATATCGTTTCTAAATTTCTCAAAGGGGATTGTTCACTAGGTATGTACTCTCAAGGTACCCAAAGAACAACTTCAGTAGCGCATCGAAGCAGTTACATGTGAATTTATTTATAAATTCAATTTTTTACATATTTTACTACCTAAATAAGAAATGTTAATTTGAAATTAATTTTATTATATTAGATCCGCGTTTCACTCAGCGTTTCACTGCAATGCTACTCAAAACATAAAACAGCAGCTCTCTGATCTGACAAACGTTACGCAAAAACGGTGCAGTGAATACTAGTCTTTCATCTGCTGCGTTTTCTAATATGTAACATTTATAATGGTAAATTTTTCATTTGAATAATATCACTTTTTACGAAGTTAGGTTGAATGAATGAATGAATGAAGTTGATGAATTGTTATCTACATTACTTCTATCATAAAATGATATGTGATTGCAAGAAATTGCGATGTTCAGTGTTCAATTTCTCACAAACGGCGCAAGAAATAGATCGCACTTTCGCTACGAATGTGTTTTACTGCGATAAATTTTGCGTGAAATTTTTATATAATTTTAAACATTTTGTTTCAAGTAAATAAACTTCTTGAGGAATTCGCTCCTCTCGAGTAGTTGACTCTCTCCAATCCCCGGTCTGTCTGTCCGCGATTCGAGATCTCGTCGTTCGAATGTTACGGCGTTTCTAAACGTTTAGATAGCATAATTGATACGCCTATCTCAGAGCCGGTTCGATGCTGCCGCGAAGAGCGGGCTGACAAATCGTCGCTCCTCTTATCGACCGCGCCTGCAATTAATTCGGCGACAACGCCGTCCTGGCACAGCTCCCGGGACACGTCTCGCTCGAATCAGGCTGTCGTGCAGCCCCGAGCTCGTCATCACCTTTGATGAACCGCAGACCTCGCGACGACGGTGGGGACGAGGGGCGGAACAAGGACGACGAAATATCGGGCCGAAATCGGGCTCGACGATCGATTCTCAACCGCAAACCAAATTAATCCTCGCTCGATTGCCACGCACTGCGCGTACCGTCGTGATTCCGAGTGTGGTGGAGACGTTCAGACGTCATCGGAAGTCCTCGTCGAGGCTTCATTGAGCACCCGACACGCACGCACGAGGCGAGGCCTCGGCAAGGAGCTCCGCTCAATTTAATAGCTTCCGCGAACAATGGCGCCTGACAAGAAGATCCGACCGCTGGTAACAGGACGAATTATCGAAGCGCGCGCCCGCCAACTCGAGACAAAATCGCGGAATCGAAGTAGTCGAGGGCGGGGTTGAGTCGCGGCCGGCGCCGAGGAGAGCAGCTCGCGAGTCCTGAGAGATCGAGTAATTCGAGAAACTTTCGTTTGTTCATTTTATTTATAGACTATATTTTAGAAACTCTCTCATCCTCTCTCTCTCTCTCTCTCTCTCTCTCTCTCTCTCTCTCTCT
>NW_022639455.1:655247-677313 GCF_010583005.1 Odontomachus brunneus | reverse complement strand
CTCTCTCTCTCTCTCTCTCTCTCTCTCTCTCTCTCTCTCTCTCTCTCTCTCTCTCGTTCGTTTTTGAATTCGTATTCATTTTGAAATAATCCGTAAAAACATTTTGCATTTTTTACATGTTGACAAAATTGTTGGAAAAAATTTTTGCACGGTGAGATTATTATAGTTTTCTTTTTTTACACGAAATCTTTTTGACTCTACTGTGTTTCTCTCCAATGCAGGAATACATTGTCAGTGAAATCTGTCTTGCTAAGGCATGTAATGAATTTCGCTAGAAACTACGTTTTTCGACGAGATGGAATATAGAATATAGAATAGACAGAAAACGTAATAAATGTTTGAGTAGCACATTTCAGTTGCTAAAATGTGAGACGCGAAAGAATTTATAAATTATCACGGAATGTCAATTTATTCCTTGGTTACAAAGTTCTATAATAATATTTGCTACAAAATTTTCTCCGTATGTTTTTCTTCGGCCTTTGATTAATTATATAATTGAATCGTTAAATATTCGTCTGAAAAATTAAGCAATCTTGACATTGCGACGGTAGATAACCAACTATCTGAATGTTTATCTTGCACGCGCGACGCTGCATAAACAAGTGGAAGAAGACGCGCCGCGGCTGGTCGGACGCGGAGCAGTAGTTAGTCTCCACGGTAGGTGAGACGTGCTGCTCTCATTCCCTGTAAAATGACGTTGACCTCACTTTACGCCGTTTTCGCGTGAATATCCACGCTGTTGAAAAATACTTTATTCATCATAACATTCAAATTAATTAGCAGATTAATAATTACAATCTTTGAAAACCATGAGCTTAAAATATTCTTCCTCTAACGGACTCGATGAGCCGATTCCTTCTCTCCAGAATGTATGGAATGTTGATGAAATTTATAAAAAATTTAAAAGACACTATGTCGCACATACTTTTATCGTGACTGTCACATATGCAAACGTAATAATTTTTGAACAAATTAACAAATTAATAATCGAAATCCATCGAAAAGCACACGAAAAGAACGTTTGATTCGATTAACCGAATTTCGGGGGAAATATAAACGAGCCAGAAAACTCCGCTTGAAGTTGCCGGAATTTTGTTCAAGTCAACGAGATTTTTGGTTAATTTGTGAACAGAAATTTGATAACTTCAACCGCAATTCTCCTGGTTTATTCGTATTTCACCAGAAACTTTGTTAATCCAATCAAACGCTTTCTTGCAGAGGCACTATATCATGTGCGTCTTCGAGAGCATTGCATATGTAAGCACGAGGTATTCTCAGTAGAGTGGACTCGCTCTCTCGCTAGAGAACCGTGCCCGAAATCGTCCTTCTCGCGTCTCTCGCTCCATCGATACTTCCGGAAGTAACCGTTACCGTATATCCTCGGGCACTGCACGACTTCGTCGAGCGCTTCTTCGAGAGAGCCGTGGCTATCGGTTTAAAGGGGTAATACAGGGTACATCGATCCTTCCTTTCCCTTTTCCCCACCTCCCCTTCCCTCCACCCTTCGGCTCTTTTCTCCTGCCAGATGCCGCGGCGTCGAATTCCGAGCTTATCCCGAAATACGTTTCCATTATGCGCACCGTCATAAATCCGACGCAGCATAAAATATGCGCTGAAGACAAGGGCCGGTAGGAGGTATAATGGAGAAACACGGTCGCGCGCTAGTCGTACTCAATATTCGGCACGAGTAAATCTTTGTTTGGCCGGACTGCAACTCAGAAAATTTGACCGGTTCCGCCCGATATTAGCACTGTAGATCATGCGTGTCTGCGCGCACGCTAATTGCCACCAAATCCTCGGTTTGCCATCGATCGTCGATAAATTACGATATTTTGCGCATGCATCACGGTCATTCTGCATTGTTGTGCGATATTCGCGAGGAATATTGTGCTAGTTGCGTAGAAAAGAGAGAGAGAAGTAGTGAGCTCGCACAAGTCAAAATTTTTATTTTAATTTTAGCATCTGCTTCATTCAACATTCTATTTTGATGTTTTGAAGCTTATAATACAACTTATTTTGACGCTAAAGAAAGTGAAAAGGGAAATTTCAGGAATTATCAGAGTTGAAGTAGGAGTAAATTGTATCATTAGAACTAAACCTACTTTGCTAAATTAGCTCCCACTGCGTTGTAGAATTCAAGGTTTTAACATAGGGCCAAAGTTTCGGCTATATATTCTGATTATCCGCGTTAATTGGAGGTACCGACGATAATTCTTTGTGACTTCACCGACCATCGTAATTCCCCCAAAGTGATACAGAGGTTTTGGGCGCGAAGACAAAGGGCGAGGGAAATTCGGCGGTTTATTTAGGTGTCAACGACAATTAGTCGCTGTCGAGGTTTCATCCGCGCCGGGCTTAATAAGTTGGTCGACTCGGCGCGCAGGAGAGGCGGGGGAACGTACGTCGGGTAAAGCCTTAAAGCTTGGGCTGTGCTGACAGAACAATTTCAACGTCGGTCGGATAAGTCCGCTGCTCGACACCAACGACGGAGGGTAACGCGTTGGTGGCCGGTGACAATCGATATCTAATACTTGTTCTCCTGAGTTATTCGACGATTCCGACTAACCGTCTGTCGACGCACGACAGTATATACGTGCACGCGGCTACGCATTTATTCCCTTCAATTAGAAAGTGTTCTCCATTATACCGTGAGTGCCGCGATTAGCCATGATTATCCTAAAAGCCCGCGTTAGGACTCGATATCGCGTTAGGACTCGATGCGATAGCTAAGTGTGTTAAGGCTGTCACACTCTCTGCGAAAGACTCTGATGTGGCAAAAGAAGAAGTAACTTAAATAATGATTACAGCGCTCTGATGTTGTCTTAGAGCCCCTCCGGGATTCCCTTCGAATAAATCTCAAATGGAGGAGGAGTAAAAGTTGAAGAAACTTCAAACGGCGGGCGATTTAAGCCGTCGAGTGCGCTGCACTGCCAGTGTGCTGCTGTAAATTGCCTTTTGAAGCGTGACGTTTGAGGACTAAACTCGCCGAGAGAGCGCGGAAAACGCACGAACCGTAATTATGTTTCTTTAAAGGGCACGAGGAAATGGACTGTAGGGAGGGAGAACTTCCTCGTGTTTCTTCAAATCGGATTGAGCGTTGCAACTTATCGGCGGGTGCCTCGATGTTGCTGCACCGATGGACACGTCGAATTTTCTCCTTATTTGATTTTAAGGAAAGCCTAGTTTGTTCACCGCTTCTCGGACCCAGCCGGGAAAACGTAATAACCGCGTTGACTCGAGCCGCGAAATGGCACCTCCGCAACGTCTTCTATTTCATCCTGCATCGAGGTGGGAATGAAGTTCGCGCGACCTTTGGTCAAACTTACTATCGAGTTACGTGGTCTTTCGAATTTCTTGCTCCTCCTGACCGGGACCGAGGGACCTGACCGGAAGGAAAGATGAAAAGCGGCGAGCCAATTTTTAACTCGCATTGTGACGGGTAAAAGATACTCGTTGATCGAGTCAACAGCAAAAATAGCAAAGAGGGAGGTCAACCCGTTGAAGTGACAATGTCTGCATTCAGCAGCTGCTTCGCAATTGTTGCAAAATTGACGATTCTGATCGGAATATGCTGTTGATCTTGGCTTATATAAGAATATTTACTGATCAGACTGATGATTTTTACAATAGCTTTTGCAAAGCAGCTTTCTCGTAAAATTGAATTCGTATCTGCTTTTCCTTACAAATTTATCTATATTTCTATTCACGTCCACCTTCCAGTTTATCTCCGAGAGTCGACATTTCGACTCTACATTAAACCTTGAACCTTAACACAGTAATAGCTAAGTTAGCAAAGTAGATTTAATTCTAATAATACAATTTACTTCTACTTTAACTCTGATGATTTCCAAAGTGTTCACTTTTTTTAGCGTCAAAATAAGTTGTATTATAGACTTCAGAATATAATGGAATGGTAAGACTAAAAGCAGTATCAAAATCTCGACTTGGGTTTATTATCAATTTAAATTCATTCGCGTTTATACGAGTATATTTTCGTTCGTCTTTTCAATCTGTCCTGATAAAAAGATTCTGGAAGTTGACAGTCATAAAAATTTCACCGGTTCGTACAAATTTCACCGACGATGACGGGTTCAATTTCTCTCGGTGCCGTTTCTATCTTTGAGATGCGAGTCGAATTTGACGAGGGGAGGTTCTCTCTCGCAAACCAAAATATTATCTTATTAGACGTTAAATGCGGGTTCTCGAGTGTGTCAAAATTGGGAGCTATTTTCGAGAAGTTAACTTAATTGCCCGTTAATTGTCAAGAGTACTGACACGCGAGACAAGACATTGTGAGCGAACGGCTGCGCGCGCGCTTCCAGTTCCTGAAACTGTTACTTTTCCAGCTCTTCGTAAAAGCAAAGTTTCTTGAAAGGCGCTCGACAAAGGATTTCTTCGTCGATGCTAGTAATAAGCGAATCGGGTCAGGAGTAGGGTTAGAAAAGAATTGCACCATCGGGCAGACTTTATAAGCGCACATTACGTAATACCTCCGACATTTCGCGAATCCCGTAATTACATGTAAAAATTAATCCGCAGTCGATCAAATGGCTTTCGCTGCGAACGGTTTCGGTTTCTTCTCGGACTCTGTTCGCAAACGCGGCGAATATCCGCGAATCTCATTAAAATCAGTCCCTCGGACATCATTATCGAGAATTAAAAAGAGATTTTGCTTTGAGATCCGCTTCACCGCCCGCTTCACCTCCTTTTTTCCCCTTTCTCTCTCTTTTTCTCTCTCTCTCTCTTGCTCGATCGTTACCAGCGATTTGAAGTCTTCCTTTCGAAAGAGAAAGAAATCTCTACGCCGTATTTCTTTTGTGGCTATCATAAATCGCGGGTTTACCTTTTATCGCTCCTCCCGGTCCCCATGAATGCTATTATCTCGCTACGTCTTGGTGCGGAGTCCTTCACCCCGTGGAACATTTTTCCGCAGAGATACTTTTACGGATTATCGAAGCGATCTACGCAGGATTATCGTTCTCGTGAATTCGATGTCAAAAAGTTATTCTCGAGTTCGATGCGCAGAGATCTCTTTCCAGCACGAGTAAATTTTCAAATAAGAATTTTACGAGTAGAATTCCCGAAAATCAGTTTTATCTAGACGATGATGCCTCCTTCGGCGCTATCGCTCGGTGAGATTTTCCACAAGTAAAAATAAGAGAAGAACGGAGGGAGGTTCGATCGCCGCAAAGACGATTACTCAAATTGCGTAACGATACACCCGCTCGCTGTTCTGGCCCTTTAATTTTGGGGGAGGGAAGAGTTTCAGGTTGCCGCAAGCACAGTAATAGATTCCACCGTGAACAGACGCGCATACACATACATACGTACACAGAGGAATAGGCCGGAATTTGTCGGAGCAAATCGAAATCGTTTCCCTTTGATGCTCCGCGCCGGCAGGGTTACACGCAATTTCATTACGTTGCTGCGTGTCTCGTATCTTCCTGTCCAATTTCGCCCTCGTTCGTTTTAACGTGCGAATTCGCCCCGAACCCGCCGTTCCTGCCAGCCAACGCGGTCTCGCAGTGCGTATTGCGCGCAGGAGGGAAAAAAATGCGGACGAACAGACGGACGAAGCGGAATGAACGGCGAATTCCACATCGGTCGATTTTTCAAACAGCTACATTGCCGTGTGATTTCTCAGCCGGCAGCCGCACTCCTGTCTCGCTGCGGGATGTACAATTGTTTTCTTGCTCGTTTTCTTGCAATTACACGTACGGTCGGTAGACACCCGCATGTCGAAAGCTCGCGTTGGAGCGATCACGCCGGGTGTTTGAAGAAGGGGAAAGAAGGGGAAAAATCCAGCTAATTCAAATCGTAAATCATCGTTCACGCGAAAGCTTTACACAAGGTATAAATTGTTAGTTGTCAAGTTAAAAGTCAAGAATAAAAGCCACAAAATTATAATTTCGGAGTTTTTGTTACCTATGATCTTTAAAACAAAAAATCCAAACTTTATAGGCATCTAAAATTAATTAAAAAACGGTTCTTCTGTTGCTTACATGTTCTATCAGTATTAACCATTTTTTATCAGTTATGTTTTTCTTACCCATTTTTTAAGAATTAAGCTGGTTGAATACATTTAAAGAGAAGAAAATTGATCATACTCGACTTTTTTAACAATTTCAAAAAATCTCATTGTTATATATATTTTTTAGATCATAGATCTGTTCTTTGTAGCTGAAAACCAGTGCATACTTTCGGAACTTAAAAAGAAATAGGTATATAGCGGTGACTTGGTGTGAAAAAGAGAGATGTGGAGAAGAAAACTAGCGCAGCCAGTTCAGCCACAAAGAACGGACTATAAATAAATCAAATTTCACCATCATTTTTCTCAAAACGTATTTCACGCAGATTGGATCATTCTTGCGTAACTATAGCTAATTCTGGAGGTCCTTTTAGAGGTCTCCTTTCTCTTCTTCTCTCTCGGAGATATGTAGCTCAATGTAGCTCTGACCTCTGATACAAAACAGAGGGTCGCAACGCTTCTCCGCTAACCGCTGATACAATCTCGACCACTGTATGCCTCAGGAACAGCTTGTTTCACCTATCGCGTTTCGCAAACAGCCAACGATAGAACTTTGCAATCTTTGGGGCAGGAAAGGAGAGAGGAAGGGAGAGGGATCGCGGTTGAATGCATAGCCGGCCCTTTGTGACAGCGCCTCAAAGCGTCGGCGGCGGCAACGACCGCGACTCTCGAGGTCGCGCGCGCGGAAACGAAAACGGATTTGGTTAATCCGATTGACGGCGCTGACCGCCAGCTTGCGTGTGTTTTAACAGTCGTCGAAAATTCGCGACCACTCGTGACTAAAACCGCGAAACATTTCGGCCGGCACCGTCTTCGTCAGCGCGATTCAGCGGCGCCGGCAGGGGGTTGTCTCGTTTAATCTTAGCCAAAGGATAGATACGTCAACATCGCGTTAAACCCCGCGATACGCCCGGACGCATCCGGGACGTGTATCTTAGAGAGGGCGCGATCGATACCACCGTGACTTTATATTCATTGCTATATGCATGAATTATTCCGCTGCCCTTCCGCTTCCGCGTACTACCCCGTCTCTTTCAATTTAATTGCTTCGTGTAAATTTAAGTAGACGTTACTTTAAATAGATCTCGAGGCTTTTTATCGGCATGCTGCACTCCACGTTGCTTCACATTCGGGTGTGAGTCTTGTCGATAACGCTATCCCTTAAATTCCCTATAGACTACGTACTACGGACAAGAGATTAAAAGAAAACAGGAGAATTTTTCTGAAAATATTAACAGTTCATTCGCCATACACACGAAGAAGATTTTATAGTAAAGTTGGACACCGCATGATGATACTGACTGAAGCCGCTATTAATAAGGAGAAGTAAATAAGAATGAGAGAGAGCTCTGAGACTGAAATGACGAAACACGCTGCAGCTTCTCTCTTTCACGCACTCATTCACTTCTTCCCTACAAATGGCGGACAATGTCCTAATTCTTACTTGAGGGACTCTAAGGGAGAATTCACAGAAAAGACAGAAAAGCAGAAAACAGAAGCTAATTAGAACTCGCGCTGATGTTCAAATGGTAGTCGACAGTCTGTTTTTCTACCAGTACGATTGGTTTTCTGCCTGTCAACTTTTCTGCCAAGATGTGAAAAGATTAACACAACGGAGGGGGGTCGAGAGATACCTTTCGCAGCATTCCAAAATCTCACGGGATGTCACCAAAGATACCGAACTATTCGCGGGCCACGTGTGTATACGGCGGCGCGCGATTTCGTTGCAACGAGCGATAGTTCGTAGCTTGTTAACCTCGCGATCAGGACAATGGTCGGCTATAGCGCATCGGGCGTTCCGAAATGCCTGTGTTTCCGGAGTGCCTTTGCCGCAACGTGCAACGGGACAACGACAAGTTTATTCGACGGATGTCCCCGCGCGCGTTTCGGTATGTGCCAGACGCCGCTGGACGCGCGCGCGTTTAATGCACTGGATTTCGGCCGGATTGCCGCGAATTATCCGCGGAATCCGATCAGCCACGCGGCCGTTTCGATGTTTTACGCGTCGTAACTCGCCGTCTGACGGTGAACGCTAATAGCCCCGCGGTTCCCTGACGCGTTGGAACCGATATTGCGCTTTGGCACTCGCGACGAGCACGTCGGGGGCGCACTAAACGCCCCGTCGCGGTGCCCGCGGCGCTTCGCTCATTTTGACCTGCCTGTGAAATCCCCGACGGTCTCTGGATCAAGTTGGCCGAGACTCGGCAGACAGTCGCTTTATTCGCCTTTTCCCTCTCATTTTTGTCGAATTTTCATCGTCCGTCGAATGACGGACAGACAGACGGTTGATCGATTGCACCCAGCGTCCTCTGCGACTGAATTATGCGCCCAACTGGAACGTACTGTATACACCCACATACACACCAGAATGGCACAATGTAACTGGTTTATCAGGATTCTGTTATTAGTTTATTGATCAAGATTTTACGAGGATAATCATACTTGTTGTTGGTTCATTATTTGTTGATTAATGAAGGAAGCGGAAACGCGATGTGTCAAAACAGTGTTAATCTCTCGCTACGATGGCTTTACATTAATGTTGATGAACGAATATGTAATTACTACACGAGGAGAGAACTGTATAGTAAAAATCATTGCAGAATTTTACCGAGAAACAGATTGATATTCTGCAACAGTTTATTATCTTTTAATTCCATATGTGTTATTTATTATTTTAGAAAATGAAACATACTAGAAAAATTCGCTATATTTCAAACGAAATTTACTAGACAAAAAAGCTTTGTAGCAGAAATTATTCCAGAATTTTGTAACCAACGAATAGACCGGCGTTTTGCAATAATTTATTATCCTTTTGTTTCATTTATGCTATTTATGTTTCAAGAACTGAAATGTGCTGTTAAAAAATAAAAAGGTAACAAAAAGTTAAATGAAGAGAAACTGTTATATTCTCTCCGTTTTAATTATAATGAGTTAATTACAAGGTAATCCAGTTAGTGGTACCCAATTATTGATCCTCTTTAGTTATTGACACTTTAGAAAATTCTGTTTTTTTATCGCTATTTACAGTTTTAGTTGTAAGGTTTTCTTTTGGGATCATTGAGTGCAGACAACAAGTTTAACTGCAATGTATAAAAACACAGATTTTTTTCTGAAATGTTAATGACTAAGGGGACGTCAATAATTGAACTAACCTACTGCGTGTTGAAACAATTCTGCCGATCAGCGTGCGAGCTTTCCTGATAGCCGCCACCGTAGAGTTTGATCATAAAGTCAAGTTGCCCCTTCTTTTCTTTTCTCTTTTGCGGTCGGAGCATTTATATCGTTTCGCGCGAGCGTGTAATAAACATCGCGCATCGACGAAGTCGTTGCCACCGCGCAGAATGAATCGCCAAAGTGGGTGAATAAATTTCGTATACTGTTATTGCCCGCTATGAATTTCGTCGAATTTCCCTACGAAATTATTCGCGGCATTCGACCGCCACCGCCGCTGCCGCCGCCGCCGCCGTTGCTGCCACTGCCGCGATCGGCACCGAATTAGAACGATTCAGTTCAGTGGAAGATTTAGGATAGCTCGGCCGACAGTAATTACGCGCCGGAATCGAACAGCGGCGTTTCACAGGCCCGGGCTATTTTCGATGCGCGGCATCCGCGATAGAAAATGATCCTCTAATTGGCGCCGCGGTAACCCGGCGTCGGTCTGACACGATGATATACCGAGAGTAATCGATAACGAATACGTGCTCACCCGGCGATATCCACGATCCAGATACACGCGATTTACTTTGCCCACCTGAATCAGCTAATTATGCAATCGCCGAGCTCTCATAATGTGTCATCGCTCGGAACACCCGTTCTAGGTAAATTTGCTCGGATGAGCTCAAGTTGTCGCATCGCGCGTCATTGAGCGAACAAATTGGCGCGATGTTCGTCACGCGCTCACGCTTGTGTCGAAAGCTGAAACTTGTCTTACGTGAGATACTCAGACTTTTTTTCAGAGTTAGGTTCAAATTTTTCTGATGTATCATGTGACACATGTAACATTTATGTCTGTAATCGCGATTCCTCTGAAAAATTCTCATCTATAATACGGAATTAAAACCTGAATATCTCACTTGAGAGACGAGTCTCCAAATAACTTTTAATACGGGCCTTATTTTCGTGACACGTCCAGATGACGTCCAGATTAATAATAACTGAATGTCGTGTATGAAGATAAGAAGAAATTACTGTTAGGTATAGAAAATGAATAATGCTGAGGAAAAAAGAGCGAACGAGATATATATATATATATAAAGAGAGAAAAGAAATTTATCCGTAGAAATTTATTCGTATTAAATTTCATTCCTCATCACGTCTGTTCTCTTTTTTCAAAATTTCCATGCGCTGGAATTATGGCGCAAAAACGATTTGTTACGCGCGTTTTTCATCAAGATGAATTCGATGAATTCAAATTACACGTACATATATGGCTATTTCTATATTTTTAATTACAAGCAACGAGCGCGAGCCGTTGCGAATTCGTAGTCGCGCGCGCGCAAAATTCATGGGTTCGCTCCGGCGCTCCGGAGTTCTTTGAGACGCGCTATCGTCTTTAAAATCCGCACTCGAGATTGGATTCGGCGTTTCACCGAGTGCGCCGCTATCGCGCAATTTCTGCGAGCGGCGATCTTCGAGCGTTCCTCGACATATTTCCGGATCGTCGCACCCGTTCTCTCCGAGAGCGGAACTGCACCCGAGAAATCGTAATCGAGAAATTTAGAGGTCAGAAGATGAGGCCGAGTTGGATTCAGGAATCCCTGCGTGTTTTTCATCGTCCGAGCGATCTTTCCCGTTAATACGCTTCGTGTCCATAGTTATAAAAGTTATTTCACACATTGTCTCTGTACCCGCGCGTTTTCCTGAAAATCTGACGGGGCCCGAAGTTTGAGCACTTTCTGAGGCCTCCGCGTTAATCCTTTAAGGTTCAGTGTACGTAATTATATATATTCATTTAGAGTCCTGCCAAAATTTTTTATAATAACAAGGTAATGATTTCGTCGATATAATATTACGATAGATAGAGTATATTCTTCATTCCATTTCTGAAACAGTGATTTTCCCGCTGAAGAAACCAATATGGCGATCGTGTGCAGAGCAGAATCGTTGATTACCAAAATTGTATAAAGTTTTTCACGAAAGAGAAAGCAAATTTTATATTCTCAACTTTTTATCGACATCAGCCTGAGATACAAGGTCGGAATTTTTATGTTCATTTTATTACAGTTATGAGATTTATTGAATTCTGTAGTTAAGGCACACGTGCAAACATGAATGTACAGAGACATCTCCAAAGTAAATAAACATCATGACTTTGCTGAAAATTGCACTTCTCAGTCAATTTTCGGGCCACCAGACTCTTCATCAGGAGCGTCCTTTGAGACTACTTGATGGAGAAACAAATTTCATCCGAACAGGATGCCTGAGCCTTAAAGGGTCAAATTGAGTTGCGAATGATCCTCGTGGCGACTTAATATTCATTACACACGCGACAGCTGTATATTGTCGTACACCATCGATCTGACGTGCGAATAAACAAGAAGGTGGGATTATAAATTGCAATTTTTATACCTCGACGCACAGGCTTATGGTGACACACTCCGCGCGTCTGAGCGCGAAGCTTTCGCGAAATAAGGCGACATCTCTGTGAAACCATCCCTCATCCACGCTCATGTATCTCTTTGTGCCTTCGGGCGGGTAAGAAACTCTTACCGTCTCCTCTCATCCCCTCCCCTTACCCTTCCTCTTTCCCAGTCATCCCACGCGCAGGGTTGATTCGTTTGAAGGAAGATGCGTTATTCAAATGAAACGTGTCTCCTCTGGCAGAGCCGGGCGCATCGTGCGGTGCGACACGCCTGGAGCTTTCCACGGGCGAATTACTCGGGAAATTTTCGAAAAGCCGGATCTCTCGCCCTCCGTTCGGGAAAAGTCGACATGCCGAGAGCGCAAAGTCGACGTCGCCTTGGATCGCGCGAGAAGAGCTATCGCCACGGTATCTTGCTGGGCGCAAATTTGTCGAGCGAATTATGCCATTTAATTAACACGGTACGACGTTGTCGTTCCATCTTTACATGCGCGCGCGAACACACGCACGCATACACACACACATTCAGATATTCGTTTGTTCTGTAAACTCAGGCGTGAGTGCAATTTTTCACGGACGCTAAAATACCCCGCATTGCGTCAATATTAGCACACACACACACGCGCGCGTGCGCGCGCGTCATCGTCGACGTCTCGTTAGAATTTCTAATTTTTTCGGAAACGACCTTATGACTTTCAAAAGAAGCGACTCGAAGGGCTATTATCGTCATCGCTCGTCGTGGTACGTCACTCGTCGCTACTTTGGACGTCGCTTTTTCGGTATGAGTTCCTTCAAAACCTCCGTTTTTCTCCCTTAACGTGAATCAATAAAAACATTTCCGGTTGAATCAGTAAAACGACTCTACCTCACCAATCATCAGAGAATATTCACTGCCATCATTCACTGCCATCGCCACTAAAGCTGATCTACCATATCATGCGTGATCATTCACAAATCTTCTATAATTAATATATCAATTATTATTGCGAAACGATGTTGGATTTTTTTTGTTTATCTCAATCCGCTCTATGTCCTCACGAGAGATTGTGAAATCGGGCTGGAACAGTCGTATATCGGTGAAGTGTACATGGATATTGTGCTTTAGAGAACCCTCGATGCCCACTGCTTCTCGTCGCTGTTCCTCGCAAGGAATGACGGCGGATCGGTTTAACAAGGGACGAGATGCACTCCGCATAGTTGCGCGGCGAATCCGCAAAGCTGCAACCCGAACTGTTCTCGACAATTTGGCAATTATAACAGCCTTCCGCGAAGCGCGCCGCCAATTGTGGCAATTAATTGCCCGCCTCGACATACATCATTCTCGCAAACATCGTTCGTTATTTGAAACGCCGCGACACACGATCCCAGCAAATACGAATAATTAAGCTTCGCGCGTTCTCCTCGACTTGCGGAAATACATATACGCGTCGCGCGAAATATGCGTTTACATGTTCATGTACGGCATGAACGCGGTTTCAGCGCGATTGGTAGGATTTCACCGCACGTCGTAGCGGGATTGAAGCTTCGAAACTCAGCGAAACGGAGTCAATGCGCAAACGTTACGAGTATTATAATTCGCGGCGTGATGTTCCGCGAGTTGCAGGCGCAGAAAGCGGGGGTGAGCGACGAGGCAAAGCGAGAGATCGCGTGCGTGATTCCTCGATTATGTGGGAGTGGTTCTCGTCCCAATGAAGATTAGATTCGGCCATATCATAACTATCGGAATTGAAGAAAGGAAAGAAGGGAAGAAGAGAGGGAAAGTTCCTTGCTTCATGAGAATTCTGCGGGTGGAGAAACGCTCGCCTCGTGCCAGGCAGACGCGAAAGCGCGACCCTTAAGATCGCAGACAGCAGGAAGGTAATCCCTTCACAATGTTCTCACAACGAATTCTCGAATTATAGTGATATAGGCTCTCTCTATTAGTATTGTCGGGCCGGAGGAGTCGATTATAATTACACGGATTGCCATCCACCGATGTAATCTCCTGAGCCATTTTCTCCGTGCAATCTCGGCGCCATTTGGTAGAAATTTCGATGAAATCCGTCCGCGAATCGGAGCCCTCTTCATCGTCGAGTAGAGACAACGCTTCCCCAGCACGGTTTCGAATGCTTTTGCATTCGGCCGTCATCTCTTCCCGCAGGACGAAAGTGCGGCTGGATAGAGGGAGGGAGGGCAGGAGGGATGAGCGGAGTTGAAAAAAGAGCGAGACACGTTGGGAGGCAGGAAGAACTGACGGGACCGAGGGAGAAAGACGGAGGGAAAAACAGCGAAAGACGAAGAAGGGAGTGGGAAGAAAGGGGAGACAGGTAGAGAAGGGTAGCGTGACAAAAAAGCTCAGGGAACATTTTTCGCCGCTGCCTGCGCGGAGGAAATAGAGGAGTGAGCGAGTAAAAAAAGGAAGAACGAAGGGAGGGAACCGCAGGTTGTATCTTTTACGTCCGTGTGGCGTTTCCTCTCGCGAAAACGATGACAAAAGATTAGACACGAGGGAGGCACGGGGACGACCTGTCTCCGCGGTGAAAAACGACGTGGCGTTAGGGAAAAGCAAGGGGAGAAAGTTTTGATCGAGAGACAATGCGTACTGATTGCATGCCTGGGACGCGCATGAAATTTTTCAACGAGACGATACCACCCTTTCTCCCTCCTTCCTCCCATTCACGGAACCAGGGAAGCCTAGTCAGACTGTCTCGCGGGACTCCGAGGGACGACGTTTGTTATTGTTGTTGTTATTGCTATTATTATTATTATAAACAACTGAAACAAGACAGCATTCTGGTTGTAGTTTTTCATTTTTAAGTCGCGGAAAGTCTATTTTTTCTCATGTAAATAATGCTTCAAACTTACAATGCATACCAACATTAACACGGTATAACTCAATACATAATTAAACATTTGTTATTTTTATGAAATTTATCAGTAATTTAGATTATGGTGCGTACATGAAAAATCATCAAAACACATGAGAACTGATACGAGCCGTTTTATCATATTTCGGGCTACGCTTTTGCTTTGCAAGAAGAGAGACTTTCCATGTTACGTTGCATAAAACGGCTCATTTTTATGAAAACAAGCTCTTCGCAATATTGTGCGTCGTATGTTGAAATATCGAGCATCGGCGCGGTATTAATGGCGTGTCTCACGGCAACAGGACGGAATTATGCGCGTGTTTTCGTGGCGCGCGAGACGCGACAGTTTAAATTGATGCCGGTGGCGGAACGTCGCGATAGTTAAGCCCTATATAATTTGAATGTCATTTGAATTTGAAAGCTGGCCGTCATAATGGTGGGAGCTCCAGTCTAAGAGACACGGATGGTGCTTTTAGCTTGAAGTTTCGCTGACTACCGACCTATACATGCAACACACACACACACACATACACACAGGCATTCTCACGCATGCACACTTGACATTCGACAAGACACGTGTGCGCGTGCACACGCCGCGCGCGATATTATATTCGACGTCGGCGGAAGAGAACTTTGATGAAGTTCGGTCTGCAGTTGTACCCGGAGGAAGTTTCCAAAAAGCCATTGTAGTCGGCGAGAGTGGGTTACGCGCCGGAGCGGTTAGTAATTTTGCCCGATGACAATCTGAATCTCGCTCGCATTATAATTGTAACACGCACAATGCGCGCGACACGATCTACGTGTAACCGGGTGCATTGTGGGTTTATCGCTCGAGCCCGATTTAAATTAGAAACCGGAGACAGAAAGAGAGAAAGAGAAGAACGGCGTGTCGAACACGAGCGAGGAGAACGCGTTTGCGTCGCGGCGATTTCACGTTGCATAAAAAATTCGACGAGCAATTAGCGTGAAATTATCCCGCTTATTTGGATATTATACTCTCTCTCTCTCTCTCTTATCTTCTAAAAACGTCGGCAACGCCCCAAGATTTCCCTCTATGAATATTAAAAGCGCATAAATTACTGACTTGACGGGACCTCCGATGCGTCGCGTCGAAAAATCATCGCGCGAAATCATTGCCAGAGATCTTTAGCCGTTAGATACAAATTTGCGTGAGAGCGCACGTGAGAGTGCACTGTGCGCTGAAAGAAGAAAAGAAAAAAGAGAGGAGAAGGAGGGCGGGTCATCGTCTATAGAGCCCTTAATGTTCAGCAGACAAGTAAGATGGTAATTAAATCGCGACTGAAGAGAGCAGGGAAGGCTCAAAATTTAAGTGCCCTCTCGCCGAGGGAATGAATAAACCGGTTTAATGCCGCCTCGTGGACGACGAGGGCTTTTTAGTCGTCTTCGCGACTGTCGCGGCGGACTCCGGTCGGACTTCTCTCCGGTTTACACCGGTGGTCTTCTCCGGTGTAAGAGCCGGCCGCGCGACGTCGCAAACTCATCCTCGGGTATGCTAATCGATTCCGCGGAAAACTCGCCAGACATTTCTCGGCGATATTAGTGCGGATCAGCGAATAATAAACGACACGATCCCTCGCACAGATATATCGACGTTATATCACCAGTAGAGGGAAAAATGGGTTTGTTCGTTCGGCGAACGAAGCTTCCTTCTTTTTTTTAGGGGAGAAGAAGAGAAAAATCTATATTTTGAGGATTGAAAAATTGATACCTTCGCGCCTCTTCATTTTTTCCCAACGGAATATTGTGTTTTTTTTATAGCCGTCGTATTTTCATAGCCGGGGCGCCGCGTCGGCGGGCGAATACTCGATAACGATCGATTTTTCCGCGGAATTATGCCCGAACGCAAAGAGTCGGCCCGCAGATGGATATAATGTTATTCACTTCACGGTCGTCGAATCGAAACAATTCTGTGGATTGATAATTAATTCGCGCTAAAGCCCCGTGAAATTTTCAGGGGAACAACCGCACAACATTCGCCCGGCGCAATATTTTATCCGGCCTCATCCGCTCTCCCGCTCCGATTGCGACATTAGGATGCATTTTAAGAGCCTCTCCCTGCGTTATGAATAAGGCATAAGCCGCGGACGGGATAAAGGGAATCGACTCGTTGCCTGATATTGTTCTTAGCCGAAATAAGCATTCGCCGAGCTTAATGCGCCCGAATCCTCGTTCCCCGGCTTCTGCCAGCAGCTTATTCATTTTAAGCGCATACATCTTCGATACGCCATCGAAGATCGTTCATATTTTATGCCGTCCAACGCCGCTTGAAGGCAGACTCGTATTTATCGATGCATTGGTTCACAGACTGAGTAGCCTTTTTTGAAAACAGACAGGGCAGGTTCTATATTCCTCATCACGTAGTTGTAAACGTTCAAATGCCTCTCCTGAAAAACCTTGTTATTTTCGTTTGACGTATCTGTGCACTAACGCGTCGTAATAATTTTATGACGAGCAGAGTAGACCGCGCTTTTAACCGATTTCAAGCGAAAACAAAGCTTTTAGTTTATCCTGTACATTTGTTTGTTTGTTTGTTGGTATGTTCCCTCATAAAACTTGAAAACTATTAGAGATATTGAGATGAAACTCTTTGTGACTTATGCAGTATGTTCTCTACTTGTTCATGGAGTAGGTGTTATTTGAGGGTTTATCCAGGTGATACATACACACACCTGGAAGTTAGGTAATTCCATTACCTCCTCGAGAATCAGAGAACAAGAGATGCAAGATGTAACTTTTACTTTTAATCGACTTCAAAAACAAATTCTTAATAACGAGAAAATATGAAATAAAGAATTTGAAAAAATATACCTTTTGGCCAATCTAGACCAAATTTTGTATAATTAATTTCCAAAAACCTGCGGAAAAAATATGGGCTACTATGAAACATCTGGACACTTCATTCCTTCCCCTAATTTCATTCCTTTGATACTTTATGATAATCCGAGCAACGCCGGGTAGTTAGTTTTGAATAATTAAAAGTCGACGCGAAAAAGATGAATTAGGTAGGTAACTATACAGCTACAGAGAGATAAATAATAAAAAAAATATATGGGAGGGTGGTTATTGCTGACTCAATTAGTCAGATTTTTGCGTCGACTTTTAAATATCGTTAGAATATTAGAATAGGACTACAGGTTTATAGGAATATTGACTCCGAGTTAGTTCATACTTTATTTTTGAGGTTTTTAAAGACGGTTTATTTTTCTTTCTATTTTAAGTCACTTGACACATTAGTGAGCTAATGCCGTCAACATGTTGAACAAAGCGTTCACTTAAATACTATACTTTAATGCCCACTAAATAAAGTCAACGGCGTGGAGATGCTGATATATTTTCCGGAACGTGAGCTTTAGGAATTCGGCGGTAGGAGCGATGTGCGAACGGAGGAAGTGTTTCGCTGGAGTACCCTCGTCGCGCATTTAATTCAGGCGCGTTACCACCGAGTGCCGTTCAAGGGCCAGACTAACTGCTTTCGGATTTTCGATTTCCATGGCCCGTCCGCCCGCCGCCATCGGCTGGTGCAGGTCGTTTGCATCGCTAAAACAGTCTCGATAGTAATCCACTGTTTATGTAAATCGCACGGCCGTACATTTCCGCGAAAAACGACGCAACGCGCGCGGATGCGGGACGTTACACTTCGTGTTCGAGTCGAATAAATCCGATCGCGAATTACAGTCCCGCTTTTTCCTCCGCTCTCCCGCTGCCCCCCCCCCCCCCCTCCCTCATTCGCCGGCAGTGAATAAAGGGCGCTTTCGAGCAGCAGACACAGGGATGGCCGGTGCATCGAGCTCAAATATTTCACGTCGATTGACGCACGTGTGCTTGAGCGATTAAAAGCCGGCCCGCCGGCCGAACATTGGCTTTACTTTTTACGATTAACGATTGGAAAGGAAACGGGAAAATGAAACGTTTCATTTCCGTGGATAACAAGTTCTACGCGGAGTGGCGCGTTAATTAACATCGCCTCGTCCGTTAAGCTACCGACGGTTAATCCGCGCGCGCGGCCGATCGAGCTAAGTCAGCAAACATCATCAACACATGCGCATTACGTCGGCTAAACAGCCGGCTAACGAGCGCAAACAGACGCGAGTCAAGTGCAGGACGAGTCGGTCGCGACACGATCGTTTCCTTGCGCGGAAGACTTGTGCACAAGTCGCGATACGTGCGGTGCCCGGCGGCGGTGTCTTTGCGACAATTGCCAAGTGCGAGCTCGTCGATATTCCGCCATTAAGTCCCGTATCTGTTCGTCGCATCCAACATCGCTCAACTATGCGCTCATACGAATATTTGCTTTCTCGTGGAAATTCCGCTCCTCTTCTCGCTCCGGAGGGAAAATTCCGCTGTGCGCACGCGCGCGAGTCTCGTGCGCGATAGCTGTTCGTAACAGCAACAACAACAACAATAACTCCAAATTTAATCCAACGGATTGGCCGACGACCCAAAAGTTATCTCCGCCGTTCAACGTATTTCCATTATTTAGCGCGTCCGGCAGCCCCCGCGCGCCATTAACTGATTAATTCTGTCTAAGCTGCAACGAGGTATTTATAGGAATTCGGCGGAAATTCGGGAAATTCGGCGGAGCGAGAAGGGTGGCACGCGGGATGCCTCACGAGATCCGGCCGCGGAATTGGAGGGCTAAAGGGATAAAAGCCGAGATGCGAAGGCTACAGTCCGATGTCAGATTGGCGGGGAGGCGGGGGACGGGGGTTGGGAGGAGGAGGCGAAGAGCTCGAATCTCGCATTAAACCCCCGAATATCCGGCGAAATGTCTCGGAGACATCCCGTGCATTTCTTCCCCCACGCGCATTCCTCCGCGTGGCAACTGACGCGTCGTACGTAAAGCCGTGACATATGCGACATAAACGTGCGAAAGTCGAGTGCAATAATCCTGACTTCTCCGTCTTTCTCCCACGCTGACGCCGAGATGACGTTTTCAATCGCCGTGTGAGCGTTTTGACTTTATTAAAAAACTAGCTTCAACTGCCTGACGTTGCCGCGCCGGTCTTCTTATACCCTAAACCATCGAAATTTGAATTGTCACAAAGTGTGAAAGAGTCGAAAAAATTATGAAGATGAGGTGGAGTGTGATTCTGTAACTCGTTATTGCAGTTAATGAGTCTCGTTATCGTTGCGTAGTTTTTCTACGGTACGAAAAAGCTGCGCAACGATAACGAAATTGTCGTTCAGTGCAAACGAGTTACAGAATCGCACCACTGGTTTCATGAAGTTTGAATTTCCGCAGAATCCTAGAGAGTAAACTGTGCAAACTTTGGTCCAGATCGGTCAAAGGGTTTAGGAGTTAACAAGGAATGTGTACAGACAGACAATACTCTCTATTTTATATAATGCTAGAATATTACAGACGCGCGCTATTTAGTTTTTTTATCATTACAATGACTTTACTTTTAAATTACCTTATAAAATTACCTTATTCTTACCCTCATTTTTGCCTAAATAATATGCTTCTCTCTTAGTCTGCCCTTTCTTTTTCCTCTTTCTCCTCTATTCTCTATTCTTCTATTCTTATAATTTATATCTCTTCTGTATTCTTTTCTTCATGAGTTAACCAACGCGATGAGTTATTTGCCTAATAATTTGACAGGCGCAAACGACACGAAGCAAGCCGCAGCTGTGAGGCCACATGAAGTGAGCTAAGCGAGAGAACCAATCAGCATCGCGGAAAAGCGTAGAGTGGATATATAAATATTTATCGCGCGGCTGTAAACGGATGGATATCTCACTGTGTCGAAGGATCTCACAACTCGCGGACCCAGCCACCGGCACTCGACGAAAGAATGCATCGAGAGCTCTGCTGCCTGTAACCGTAAGGAACCACGTCGTAATTTTATGAGCCGCTCGCGGAACGCTGCGCAATCGTATTTTCACGCTTCTCTAACTGCTGCGGAGGCGTTCTTAAAAATGTAGACGGTGTTCGGTCGGAAATAGTCCTGGAAAATTTCCAGCCACGGAGCGGAGGCGAAAAAGCTGTTGATACGAGTGCGGCAAACCGATAGCTCGCTAGACTCGCAAGTAGATCGCGGACGTTCGTGCGGATAGAAAGAATCAGTAATGGAAATGCAAGTGGGCTACATCGTATTCCTACACATGTTCGACTAATTTTTTAAATTGATTTTTTTCCCACGCAAATTCCGCGCAAAGAAATTTATTTCTTTTCTGCTCGTTCTTGCAAGAAGAACCGTCTCTTCCTCGATTATAAGAATGCTAAAATTGCGACTTTTGTATCTATGCGACAAAACGTATCTTGGCTTTAATTCTATCTTTTGTCTTTTCTATCAAGATGGAAATGGTTAAAAATGTATTTCATAGTTTTGATCAAGTTTATTCCAATTAGTTATTTGGTTTGTGTAAAGTGATATTATCGGATCCTAATTATTTGTTAATTATAATCGGGTCCTTTTTATTAATCTTTGGACTTTAAATTTTGGAGTAAACGGGACCTCTGTTTTATATGCGTTTTTCATTTTCTTTTTTCTCTCTCAATTAAAACATATTTTCTTAGAAAAATAGTATATGGAGGACAACGAGACCCTATATTTCCCTGTGCGTTTTATCATTCTTCTTTCTTTTCGAGGGTTAACAAGATGCTGATTGTCACGTTACGTCATATGGCTTATCAGGATTCAATAGCATCACCACGTACACAAACTAAATAACTGATTGGAATCAATCCGATCAGGATAAATTTCTATGTATTTGCACCAATGTGACATAAGAAAATCTGAGCACTTTCTAAGAGGAATTATACTGCACACACCGTATTTGCGCGTGACGAAGCCGCGAACAGCCCGCGACGAAATCCATTAGGACTCGTCCGAAGACATTCCCCGCGCGACCGTCTGATTTTAATGCAAAGACGACTTAAAGCACTCGGAGGCATCGAAGTCGGCGCAGGCAAGCGTCAGGTCGTCTCCATTCCGGGCGACACTCGCGAAACTTTTCCGCTTTCTTCCAGGACTAAGACTCTGCATATTTCCCGACATTTAAACTTACCCGGCAGCTCTCGAGCGACGACGAGACGAGACAGAATGAGACGGGACGGGGTGGTGCTGCGGCAGCGGAGCCACAACGAGTAACTTTCTTTCCACCCCCGCACGTCCGCCTGATTTTCCCTTCACGAGCGCTTCGCGTCTACGTAATTCCATGAATACTGGAGCGTCCCTTTCTTATCTTGCACTTGCATTTGCTCTTTGTGAATCGCGTCCTGAAGTGGGCCGCGATTCGAGTCGATTGAGCGAAGAAAAACGCATGCACGAGACCTCTCTCATCGTCCTCGTCTTGCGCGCCCCGCAGCGGGGAACAATAACGTTATTGTACAAAATTCGCGAAAAGAGGCGGTTGATAAAATGTGCGCCGGCTGGTATTATCTTTTACGTAAAGATTTACCGGGAAATATGGAGATTACAGTCTTTGAGACGATTTTATATTTACCAAGTGCAAAAGGAAAGACAAAATATCATTCTTGCCAAAATGGAAATTTTTAAATTTTCTGACAGACTTTATTATTAATATTTTGTCTCTCCCGTCTCTCTCTCTCTCTCTCTCTCTCTCTCTCTCTCTCTCTCTCTCTCT
>NW_022639455.1:644256-654582 GCF_010583005.1 Odontomachus brunneus | reverse complement strand
CTCTCTCTCTCTCTCTCTCTCTCTCTCTCTCTCTCTCTCTCTCTCTCTCTCTCTCTCTCTCACTTTTGCACTCTCTTACTTTCTCTTGACCTTTCTTGGCTTTTCTTTCTCTCTTTCTCTCTTGCTATCTCTTGCTCTATCTTATTTTCTCTTGGCCTTTCTTGCTTTCTTTTGCTCTCTCTTGATTTCTCTTACTCTCCTGCTTTCTCTTGTTCCCTCTCCCTCTTCTCGCTCTCTTTTTCTCATATGACTTACTTTTTTCCGTCCCGGAAGATATTTCATGCATAATCTTTTGCAATTTATTGTTACACGTTTGCAATTCAACAATTGCAATTCAGAAAACAGATTCACTCCCGTAATTAACGGGACAACCGGTCGGCCGGTTAGCGTGCCTGACCTGAGCTCCGATTTGTTAGTTTATGACGAGAAAAAACGAAGACCACGATGGGAGGTTACGTCGGGGTAGTCGAGAATAGCGAAAGTTTCGCCTCAATTGGGTGAACGACGTCGACGCTTTCGCGCGACGCCGGAAATCGAGAGAACGTAGTCCGATATCCTTCGTGTTCCTGTTCGATTTAACTTCGCAGGACAAAGTTGCTCACGTTGTTACGAAACTTTATCAGCGCCGCAACAATAATATTTTTATGTTAGCGCCGGTAACCCCGCGCTTAATTCCGGATGAAACTGCGCGCGACGTCGGAGTTCGCGATAAGAGCGTGCTAAATCGGAGCGCTCAATAAGAGAAAAAGAGAGAAAGAGAGCGAGATGCAGAAATATTTCTTCTTCCTTCTTTTAGTCTGCATTCTCGCGTGGATAACGCTTCGATATTAGCAAAATAAAATTTGCACATATCTCCATCGTGCAGGGCAAACATTTTTTGTCGACGTACACTACGTTCCGTTATGAAAATAACTCCTTTACTTGAAAAGTGAAATTTCTCTCTTGTCCTCATTATTACAGCGCCATCGTGACTTTTCATAAGAATATTTTCGAATCGATGCCGTAACCTGTCTGCTCCGTTTCCAAAGTCAACGCTCAGTCGTCTATATATCCCGAGCATAAAGATCGATACATTGTTTGCTCTCCGAAAAACTCGGTTTCCAAATCTCCGTGTAAATATGCTTTCGTTCCGCTGACTTTCAACCCTCCGACTCGTCTGTCCATTTATTCGCGGAATTCGAACGCCGCGTGTGTACCTTACAACGGGCTGCACGACGAATGTTGTTGCACGAAAGAATTAGTCGATCATGTTCGACGTTTCGACGGCTTCACGGTGAACCGACCTTTCGTCATTCTTCGTGCAAATGGTTCCCCGCGGGTGCGAATGTTATCTGGTTAGAAGGGGAGCTTCTACGGTGTTTGCATAGCCAAAAAAAAAATAGGAAAACTTGATTATTGATAACTTCATCCATTTCTTTGAAAAAAGTTCATAAAAGCTCACTATTTTTTCGGTCTACCTAGATCAGAACTTTCCTCTAAATTGCATATTATCGAGCATAATTACGCATTACTAATTATACACGATCGTACACATAGCTGTAGGCACATAATTAAACAGTATTATACGTGTATAGCTTAGTATGTTGACAAATTAATACATGGAATAATTGATTTACACGTATCGACAGTACCAAGGCGCAATATCGTGTAATTACCAAACTGGAATCACATTCGACAAAATAGTTTTTTTTTGTAATTTTCATCCCTTCTCAAAAGCTGTACTTTGTTTCTCAATTAATGGAATATAAATTGCGCGAAATGTGTTGAGTAAATACAGAACAACTTAAATGGAAGTCATTCGCGACATGTTTTTCGGGGCATAATGTGAACAAAACGTTTCGGGAAATGATGTATTAGAAATAGCCGAAAATACAATGTTGCGGGGTGATCGCAAGTCGACGATACGTTACAAACATAAGATGTAAAACAATGGAAATTTCGCGCTCGGCGCATACGAGGGAGATTCGTACAAGCTTTGCTCACACCCAGAAAGAAGAAATCTAACAGCAAGATGCTATTTTGTGTAACTCTATATTCTAAGTGAAGACTTTTATCAAAAAAGTTTTTTCTCTTTTAATGAGAAGTGGATTATTATAATTAGAAATATGTTAAATATTATTTTATTATTCTAATTCTTATTTGTTTCTTCTTTGTTTTCTTTTAAATCTTTTAAATATACATTTACTTGAAGCAGAATGTCATTTTATATGCAATTTAGCGATAAGCAAGTCTTTTCCCGAGTCAATATTTCGTATGTGTTGAGCCTATTTTCGACTTCAACGCTCCATTTAACACATCTGCTTTGATATTCTACAGATTATATCCAATCTCTTTTGATTCCATTTAATGTCGCGCGTTTTCTATCTTCGGAGGCGCCAAGTGGAACTTCATTTTTCATGTGTATTAAACATATATAATCATTCAGAACATACTGATGTTAGAAAGCTCAGGTCATTAGTAGACCTAAAATTTCAACTCGAGTTGTACTGTAGATAAAAGACGAAATTCCACCAACTTTTTAAGAGAATATTGTGCTTAGAATCTCTCTCTTTTGGTGTTAAAAGAATCCTCTTGAAGCCATGTATAAGAGTAAAAGCCTCTAGGATTCAGAGGATTCCACTAAAGATGAGATTATATTTTTCGAGGAGTGGGAAGGAGGAGGTAGGGTAAGGATGCAGCGGCGACTTCGCAACACTTTTGCGACAGCCGCGACTCGCTGGGAACTTTAGGGTGTCGCGTCATGAAAGATTCAGCGCGTCGGGGAGAGGTTCCGCGATACTGAAGCCCGTTATGTTTTTTTCTGGTGTTACAGACATGCATTGGCTCGTTTGCACCTGCATCCTCACGGCGACGACGGTGCTCTGCTGCCGGCAGAGCGAGTTTCAGTGCGCCAACGGCCACTGCGTCACCCTCAACAAAGTCTGCAACGCGTTCGACGACTGCGGGGACGGGAGCGACGAGACGCGTCCATGCTCGCGTGAGTGAAACTTTTGCCCCGACGGGGCTCCCTATACCCTATACCGCTACCCTGCGCGTTTTACCGGGGCTGCTGGAAGCTCAAGAGGCTTTCAGCGCGCCGATAAATGCATATCCACTTGACGAGCTAACGCAGTCGCGGGTAACCGCGACTGGCTGGGCGCGGCGCGAGGGAGCTCGAGGACACACAGAGGCCGAGATCGTCGAGAAATGAAACCCGGTAGCGAAGGATTAAGTCCCCGACTTCTGCAATCTCGTTCCGTGTAATATCTGTCTCTCCCTCTCTCGAAAATACGCCGAGAATAATACAGAGCCCCGAGCCGCGCAGAGATAACTCCAACGGGCGGCGAGGGGCCGAAAGCGCGACGAGAGAAAGAGAGAGTTTGACGAGCTCTCTCCGATTCAGATAAATAAAGTTGCCACATATAAAGCGCTTATATTGTTTCCCAGAGCCTTTGTGCGGCGCGATGACCGCGGCTAGCGTGTTAGGATCCGCACAATGAAGCAACGTTGATGGTAACCGTATATTCTCGCAAATCGGCTGTTTTCCGTCGCGAACTAACATGTCTGAGCTGGAGAGACGAACACTTCGCCCTCGACAGCTCCGGTAGTCGCCAACGTTTCGCTCCCAATTCCCGTCATTGGCGCTCTTTAACGCTGGGCGATTGATCCCCTCATTGTTACTCGGCGAGGCGGCTTCAAAACGTGCCCGGCCGCGATGTGCGATCACCGGGCAAAGGCCGGCCGGGCGCTGGAATTTTCACTTCGTTAGAAACGTCGACTCCTGCTTTCTTCTTGCTCGCACGAACGAGTCGCAGCGCACGACGCGATTCCAGCCAGGTAGCGTGTAAAGGCGGAATGAAATTCCAGCGACGTTACGAGAGAGTGATATTACGATCGTGGCAGACAGAAAGAAGAGCAAAACGTCAAAAGAGAGGAGAGGAGAGACACTGCCGCGCTCGCGAGAGAACGGCTTCATCGAAAGTTTCGCGCGCGTTAAACCACGAAATTGCGGACGTCACAAATAATTCGAATATCGCGCGCGCGTACGAAACGCATAAAGTGCGGAATCGAGCGTGATTGTTACTCGAAACTTTAATAACGAGAGTGACCAGATGAAAGATGCAAATCGCGCTTTTATGTAAAAACATAAAAGCCCCTTTATATATAAAAAAAATAGTTTATTCATAGCCTCGTAACACGTTGCGCGCAAAATGACATTTACGTCGGCGATTTAATATTCGTTGCGAGCGTTTCCGCCTAGATAGCTCCGCACGATGAAATCATAGCCCATTAACGATCGCGAATATCGCTACACGCAGAAAAATGCATACTGTATTCAAGTAATTGTTACTTATTTCATGTGTTTTATGTAAGTTCAACTAAGAATAGTGAATTAACTCTCCGAGTGGCAACCACGGTTATATTTTTTCTCAGTCCATTCTAAGAAATGCTTATATCTCGCAGCATTTTTATTTAATACGCATTAAAAATAAAATGTTTAGCAATTTATTTTTTACGAAAAAGCTATGATCTTCGACTAGAATGGTTAGGGAAATTTCAATAATTTTCGGAGATCTTCTCGAACAGCCCAAGGGAGAGAAGTCGAGGAAGACAATAATAACCCTGGTTGCCACCCCAAAGGTAGCGAAAATACGTTTTCACACGGGGGATTGGAATAATAATTCGATTTACTTACTACGCAGATTCGAGCCAACTTTTTCTCCGATAGCTTCAATATTCTCTTGTAAAGAAAACAAATTCTTCTGTTGACTATAACCGTTAACGACAATCCAACTTTTCAAATTTATGACAGGTACATTTTAAGGCTGTTGTCAAGAAAATATTCTTTATTGAAGATAACCATTTAAAGGAAAGAAAATAAACTGAGCGATCGCTTTTCTCAGCAGCAGAATGATGTCCTTCTGTATGTACAGCGCACAAACGTTATATTTTTCTGCTCGTTTCTGCTCGTGGCACCGCGAACGCTCGAAATCGCGACGATCTGGGGATGCGAGGGAATCCGAAGTGGATCACGTTTGTCAAAATTAACAATGACGAAGGGACGTTTTGTGGGTTCTCTCTCCGTCGTCGAGAAGTGACACGGCGTCGATAAATATTCTGCCCGACCACCGGCCTTTTGCCACCTTGCGACGAGCGAGTCGGGGGAATCAGAAAAAAAGAAAAATCCCAAAAAATAAAACGGAAAACATGCGAATAGAGATAAATCGGAACGGAACGAAATGTTTCAATTGTCACACCGCGCGGGGCGCGGTGTTCTGCGCGTTCAGACGAAATTGACTGCAGCGTGCCGAAGACCGCGCGTGCGGACGATTTGCAGCAGCGATATTTGTATTTGCGGATACTTCGCGACGGTTTCGTGCGACATTAAGTCGAGGCTTTCGCGTCGAACGATTTCCCGTTGAACGATTTCGCGTTACGGTCCGTTACAGCGGCTGCATAGACGTGCACGCCGTCACATACCGCGCAAAATAAAATCCACGGGATTAACGGTACTGCCAATTTGCGAAAAAAAATTGCTCGACGTGGTGGTTTATCGTCGCGGTAAAAATCGATCACGCCATCGCAGCGGCGGCGGCAGCAGCGAGTGAAGCGCAGCAGCCACTTCATTTCGCGAGAATCCACGACGTGCCCGACGAGATGATCCTATACGTAAGAGACAGGGGACGCACCCCCTTAGTCAAGCTGCCTGTTATCGACAGATCGTGATAAAATAGAGCAGTTCGAGCGGCCGATTCGCCAGCAAAAAAGCGGCCCGTCGTTCCCCTCGCTCTCGCACGTACGTGTCCACCTTTTCTCCGACGTCATCTAATTTCGCGCGATTTATTTCGCCACATCCATTTACGGATGCCGGCTGCCAGGCCAAATTTGCCCTCGCGTCCTACATTTTGTGACAGCTTTCGTAACATAAACGTTGTTGGGGCGTCCAGCTGAAGTAAGTCGCCGTGAAGATACGCCGTTTCCAAGCCACCCGCGTGTCTCTCAACTGTTCCTGGCTCAGATAGCAGAACATTGTGCTATCGATCCGATTTCGAACACATCCCTTGCGCTAATGGAAAATCTTGATTTCGAAGGTTCAGTTCATGGACGTAGTATACATAGATTCCGAACGCCCTTCATTCTGTCGTTTAATTGAGTGAAGCCAACATCTAGAAAGAGAGCGAAAATAGAGAGGCTATAGTTTTCTATCTATTTTATCACTTTTTTGTTGTGTGGGCATCCATTTCTCATTTCCATAATAGTATAGAGCGCAACAGCACCCCGACTGGATGAACAAGTAAAAGTCTTACTTAAATCTTTTTGTAAACTTTGTGCAGAAAGAGACAGAGAACAGAGGGACTGATGTATATGTTGGCTTCACTTTTCTGACTGTATGCGGAGTCTATGTATATTATGTCTATGTTTCAATCGGCTGATTAAAGGTCGCGACACTTTCCCTTGATGAGTTTCACGACGCATTTTGTATGGAAGGTGTATCTTATGAGAGTTGCTGAAAAACAAATTTTCCTAATGGATATTCTCTCCTACGGATGTGTGCGGGATTGATGAAAAAATAAATCGCCTTCAAACAATTGAGTCAATCATATATCATCTTTTTTTTATTATTTATCTCCCTACAGTTATATAATTAGTTATCCACCTAATTTGTCCTTTTCACACTGACTTCTAATATCGTTAAAATGTCAGAATATACAAGAATATTAATCCGAATTTATTTTATGCTTCTTAGGATTTCTGAAGTTTCTGAAGGCGGTTTAATATTTTTTAAAGTTTTTATCTCACATATCTTTTAATTATTGTTAAAAGGTTGTTTTTGAAGTCGATTACAAGATTTTTCATTTTTTAAATAAAAGTTCTGTATTATATCCGTAGGTGGCTTCGAATTTCAAGTTTCAAGATTTTCAAAAAAGTAAGGAAATTACCCAATCTCCAGGTCACCTGGACACTAATCTAAGAACCATATAGATAATACACATGTAGATACCGAACAAGTTACAAAGTTTCGTCTCAATACTTTCAAATCCCCAAGCTATAAGGAAACTTACAAACAAACACACAATGAAAAGCTCCTTTTCATTACACACAAACAGATAATGAAAAGCTCCTTTTCTCAGAGTCATTCAAAATTGCTGCAATCTTCAACCAACCGACTGTAGCCCGGCGTTGACGCGATCTGCTATGAGTCTCGGAAGTAATCGGTGTCCAATTAAATTCGCCCACCGCCGTTGCCGTCACCGTCGCGTAATTTATCGTGTGCACAGAACTCATCCGACTGTCAATTGCGACTTAAGCGCAGGCGTACACGCCATCCCGGCGAGAAGGATCCCTCCGGAATAAATTCCCCGACCGGAGCTTTTCGCCCCTAAGAATACAACCAACCGGATCCTCTAGCCACGTGACGCGCGCGCGCACGCACGCCGGCGAACACTCGCCAAAATACACGACGGCCGTTTCCATGGCTGCCAGAATTTAGTGAATACCCCGGCGAGACCATCAGCGACGTCGTTTAATCTGCCGAGGGTTCCCGCCTAACCCGGCGCGTGCAGGGACCGGCTGTGGCCCCTTTCGTTCCCTCGCCCTCCTCGCGCTTACCAGCCGCCACCGCACCCTTCACCCCTACCTTTAGTCTTGGCGCGGCACCACGAGCAAAAGCAACCGACCAACCGACCCGGCACCAAAGCCCACCCCGGCGTGTGTGCCTGGCGTAATTAACCCAAGTTACGAGATACGTTTATACACAGCGCGTACACGGCGCTGCGCGGCGCGACGCAGCCAGGAAATTACTTCTGGCAGCGTGGACAACCCCTTTATCCGCGCGAGCGACAATGGACTTTTTACCGCGAACACAGAATGGAAATGTTTCTGATTTCGCTCGCGTCGCTGAGCCCTTCAAAACGCCTCGTTGATCGAGATTAGAGGCTCCTCACGCGACCTTGTATGTCTTCACGGTCGCGGTGGAATAATCGCGAAGAGGGACTGAAGCGCCCGCGCATGCCTAAGAGAGAGAGGGAGAGAAAGAACTGTCGATGGAATCGGGGGAATTTGTTTGCCTGAACTGCGTTTAGAATATTCATTCTGCGTAAAAATCTCCCTTGTCAGGCGAATGTTGTTCCATAAAGATTTTCATTGACTACTTTAATCTCAATTAAGCTTTGAATATTCGGAAACACGATAAGAAAATGTAATTCATGAGGCATATCTATTAGCTCGTGTCATTGGCTCGCTATTAGTCGCATGTTGAATCTGTTATATGCAATCAATTATATCTTACATGTAATTTAATGAGACGAGGCGATGTTATAATGCCCGTTTCCAGTGTTTCTCATTAAGTCTCATTAAGTAACCCACAGTCTGATTAATTGCATTTGAAAATTGTATTGCGCGGTTAATAGAGAGCTAATGGGGCGAGATTAAAGATATATATTGTACATCTCGACTTATTTACGACTTATTTCCCAGACAACACAATCTACTGAAAGATGTCTTAAGGACGTCCAAAAAATGTCCTATTTCTTTTAGACGTCTTTTGAACGTCTCTAAGACATATTTTAGTAATATGTACTGTCTTTGGTAAATAAATCTACAGCTTTTGTAGGGTCAAAGAACATCAACATAAATGAAATAACATCACGCAAATGATGCCGACATCCTTTGTGCGAAAGGAGACACGCAATTCCTTCAATGTGTAAGATTGCGTGTGTTGCGTTTTTCACATTATGATATTACACGTATGATATTACGTCGTGTTCGTCACGTATCCTAAAAAATCAAGAGTGTGCGATATTTGTCTCGCGCAGCGCGAGTATTAAATCGTATCGCTCGCTTTAATTATCGCTGGCTTTAATTGACGTATATATGCAGTAACATTATATGCACCGCCGCTGCAGGCTCTGGTACCTTATAAACAAGTTATAAAGACACCATTAGCCCGCGCACCGAGTAATTAACCTAAATTACGACCTATACCCTAGGAACCAGGCGCAATACGTAAATGCGCTCGTTGCTGTAGGAGCATTCGACTGCAAGAAGCGGATTCTCTTAGCTGACAAAGTATACATATATACTGGACGGCATCGCGTGGAATTGAGATATACACACTTTCACTGGGAAAAAAAACAATTGGATTGACAAAACCGACGATCATTCGACTTCAAGGAAATATTGTATTTGTTGAACAAATTATGCGTTAGTGCAACAATAAGTTGCGTTAACACTAGATTTACGAGATAATTTGACAGTGAATTTGACGGATATCCGAAGAAATGGGTATACGACATAAGGAATTTCAAAATTAAAAGTCTGAGAAGTAAATGAATAATTTGAATATACATTCGTATCATTCCATTAATAAAAGTCAACAAAACTTGCTACAAAATAATAATAACAGTTTCTGTTATTTTACTCGTGAAATCCGAAATCCGTCAAATCGACGGGTCCCGTAAAGTGTTAATATAATTATTGATCGCATTGATTCAGTGGCGTAGCCAGAAAAAAGTTTCGGGGGGGCTGTACTTTTTATTTTTGACGGGCAAAAAAAGGTCATTCGAAAAATTTTTCTCACACTTAGCGTAACCCAGAAAATTAATTTTGAAGGCTCCCTCAGCCCCTCCCTGGCTACGTCATTGCATTGAATCAATTGATATTGATAACTCGTCGCAACACTGGTACAATTCGTTCGACCAAATAATGTTTGCTTGAACGAGTTTTGTGCGTTCAAATAAAGTCTTATTAACTCAACCACTTTTTCTCAATGTATACGCATATATATATATATATATATATATATATATATATATATATATATATATATATATAAAATCAGATACAGCGCGCATAACTCCAAGTCTCCGATCGAGTAATACTTCCGCCGGAATAACGCGTATAAGGTTACGTGTAAGGAGGAGTTTATCACCCGACGGTATCAAGACACGAGCGACATGTTGCAGTCACGTACATCCATAAGGTACGAGTACGTAAACAAAGTCGCGTAGCTCTCGTGTCATGCTGAGGTCGGACGGCGGGAGATGTGGGAAGATGTTTGAAATCGTATACGTATGAAAGAGAGAATTACACACTTGTCACATAAACATCGTTTTATTGTCCGAAATCAACGCGTGTGACAGCATGAGTAACAGAAAATAATATCTCTTTGACATATATAATCCGATAATCTTAAATATACATAATATGTCAATTATTATCATAATTTGTTGAACTTTAAATTTGTTATGATGCATCCAGTCGGTTTTCAACATCGACACAAGTTGCGTAACGTATATATATATATATATATATATATATATATATATATATATATATATATATATA
>NW_022639455.1:634242-644210 GCF_010583005.1 Odontomachus brunneus | reverse complement strand
TATATATATATATATATATATATATATATATATATATATATATATATATATAAGTAGTGAAATCAATAATTTCTGATACACAATAGAACGCATAATTCACGCGCGATACATTCCACATGGGCGATAAAGAAGCAATTATTTTCGGAACGCTTCGCCGCTTCACTGGAAATTTTCCGAACGATATTATCGATTAAAGTTCCCGCGCGACGCGGAAAACGTCGGTTCGACGATTGCGTCGTTAAGTGTCCCATTTATCTTCCTCGTGCCTCAATGCAAAACTTTTGAAATAAAATAGCTTGATAGTCGGTCTCGCTGCGTTACATTGGCTTATAAAAGGACACAATTTCTCTGTCTTTCTCCCTCTTTTCTCTTCCTCTCTTCTGCCTTTCCCTCCCTCCCTCCCTCTCACTCTCTCTGTTTCTTTCTCTCGACTAGGAGCTTCTCGGTTTCTCGTGGGAAACTGGGCTCGCCAAAGTTACGACAGGTAATAACAAACTTTCGTATTCTTCCTCCTTGCGACGCAAATGAAACGCTCGAGCGAGCGCGGGTTAATTTATATCAATTACGCCGACTGATGTGATTAAAGCCGAGAAGGAGAGCAAAGAGGCGGATTAAGAAGTTATCCCTCATATCGCGTGCTTGATATTTCCTTCTCTCTTTTTCTCTTTCTCCCTCCTCTCTCTTCTTCCCTCTTCTACCAATTACCCCAGGGAAAAAGACTGACAACGTGTCAGTCTAACGGGCAATTTCGCTTCTGGGAATTGCCTCTCGGTATATTCTTTCGTTGTTCAATTGGGCGCGGCACGGAGAGAAACGTTCCTCAAATATTCAGGCACGAGGCAATTTTTGCGACAATCAGCCACTGATATCACGAATAATCTAAAGAAACATATAATGCCGCACGCGAAACACATCGTCCGTTTCGTCTCTCTTGATCTTCTGACGTTCCACTAAGATAAAACGAAACTCCCTCGCGGAAAAGTTATGAACGAAAATCTAGTAAGAATTTCTCAAGTAATTAAAGAGCTCGTAAAGCACCGCGGGCTATTATCGTCCATTAGCTTATAATCACGACGCGATTGCGTACAAGTCACAATGTCTCGCTCAAACCGAGTGAAAAGTAGGTTTTTAACGGACCTGTTTTTATTAAAGCTGAGTGCTTCGCTTCTCCTTCATCCTTGTGCACGGAGGAGAGAGCAAGAGATCTCTCTTCCTTTCTACCTTTTCTATCTTACAACTCCTCCACCGTTCTTGTTTCTCGCACGGCGGAAGTAAACGGCTTTAACTCGCTCTTTCTCTCTCTCTTCCTCCCTCTTTTTCTCTCTCAGCGCTCTCTCCCTCTTTGAGCGAAATTGCGGCGGCCGAAATTGCGAATCTCGGTGCGCGCATAAAGGAGACCGAAACTCACGGCAGCGAGTACATAATCGCGACTCGGTGAGCAGGCATTTATTTAATACATGCCGCGAAGTTGTCGCAGTTGATGCGCGCCGCGGATGCGCTTGCTTATAGGATCGCGTATTAACCATTTAACCTCTCGCAAGAGTCCGAAATTACTTCGGAACTACCGGCGACATTGTTAGCTCCACGAGTGCGTAAATGTGATCTGCTTTCTCGCTCGTGCAATAACGCGATGATCTTACAGTCTCGAGTGACTCTGCGAACCAAAGTTTACGAGTTTACTAGTTATCCGCAACTATATATTATATAATTTTAATACTGTCTTACTCGTATAATCGTAATAGAAATAATATATTCTGTTGTGTAACTTAATCGATGCGTAGTATTATAAAGAAAATGTTGTAGTATATTATCATTGATTACGAAAACTGGACTTGGTTCATCTTCCTTCTTCAAAACAGAGTATAGTTATTTTTCTCCTTCTTCATGTAATTATTAAAGTCGAATACTGCGAACAAAGGATCAAGAATTAGAATCTTATATAAAGTCTAGAAATAATTGAAGTAGAATATCGAAAACTAAAGAATCTCATACGTGACATATTACCGTTGGACTGATTTTTGTCGTTCTGCTGCAAAAGATTTATAGGCAGAGCAGTCGGCGCTTCTTTCTCCAAGCATATAGATGACATGTTGGACACCGGAGACAATTGGTAATTGCACAGGGATCCATCGTATAATGACGCGGCGCCTGTGACACAGTAAAATTTATCGCAAATTTAATGATCATATCAGACACATCAAACACTTATAATTAACCGTTGATATAACGCGAACAAAAATGCTTTAATAGAATATGAAGATCTTGAAGACTAATTGGCAGAAGGAACAGATAAAAAAAGTAAAAAACCAGGAAATTACAATCGAATATGCAGCATAAATGTCTAAGAGACATCTTAGACACGTCTGAAAGATATCCTACTTGTATTAGATGTCCAGAATACTCTGAGACCTTTATACTGTTTGGGATATCAACAGACAGTGTAGATGTGAATTCTACTAAAAAAAAAGGAAAAAACGTGATCAATCGAATAATCAACCTTTCGTGAAATCTTGGTCGAAGAAGCCTATATTGCTTTCGCAGAATTCGTAACGCGGCGACGAGAATACATTGCTTTCTGCGCCGTTCGGAACAGGTTTCGGCAGTACGGCCACGTTGTAGTGCACCGTTTCTATCTTTCTAATTTTTGGGACCGACGTCGGGGCCGACGTCGTGGACTTGTGCGATGTCGATTCCGCGTTGTCCTCGCGGACAACGTTCGAAGGGTCGACATTTATCTTATAGCTGCTACTTCTCTCACTGTTCTCCCTTTGAAGTCGCATTCTTTTCACTTCAATTTCGTCCTGTGTACTCTCGGCAGCGCTATGCTTGAGCGGGTTCCCCTTTGTACGGGGACTTGGCCGCGTTTTCGCAGGCTTGTGCGGCCGGTGCGTTTCCTCCTGAGAGATCTCTATCATTTCTACGTCATTCTCCGCTGAAGCCGCTTCTTCAGCCGCGTTCGCCTCGATATTCGGCTCTACCGAAGCGATGTGTGGGTCCGTGCTTTCGATAATGGGATTTTTCGGATTAGAGCTTTCCGTCTGGACGATGGCGCACTTAGGATCTTTGTCCTGCACCGACTCCACGTCTATTACCTCGATACACTCGTTCACGCAGAGTTCCTCCAGGACCACGGTATTGATGGACGAGGTATCTAAAAGTCGAAATACAATGCGCTAATTGAACCGTCCATTTAGGAGACATATCACGCTGGTACAAAAGATCCTCGTGCTTGTCAAGTAAAACAGAAAATGAAATTGTTCAATTTTGAAGGATTATAATTTTCGAATAAAATGAGCAACATCGACGCGATGCTTTATTTTTAAACATCCACCAACGAGAACTTATTTATCGTGTTTGTCAAATAAAATAGAGGAAGATATGCTATCCAATTTCGATTATAATTTTTACGAGTAAAACGAGTAACGTCGATTCAATGTTTCTTTTTAGACGTTTACTAACGAGGACTTCCCATCTCCCTTCCAATACCCAAATTCCGTACGACAAATTAATAGAAAAATGACAAAGCCTCCGCACCAAATAGTAAAATCTAAAATCTGTTCTCACCGTCGAAAGTATCGACAGCTTGCATCCATTGGTGCTGAACTTTTGTGCGCGTCTGTGCTTGAGCGTACATTCGCCGAAGCGGTATGTTAATCTTCGGCGGTGCCATTTCCAACATCTTCTGCTTGCGCAATCTCTTCTGGTCCTCCAGCTTCTTGTGTCGTACTTGCATCTGCGAAGGTGAAGAGGAATCGCGTGATTTAAGAATAGAACGTCGTCGGGACTTAAGAATAGAGTGGTGAAAGATCAACTCGTTCGAATCACCTCGATTTCGATGGACCGTAACTCCCGTCTGTGGTAATCCACGTTCACCTTCAACCTCGTTAACTTCTCTTCCAATTTCAATCGTTGCACCGCGACGCGGCCAAATTCAATTATCTTGCAGCGCATACGGATCCAATCGATACGTCGCTTCTGCCTGATAATCGTCACTATCTCCGTTTTCTCGTAAGTCATGACCATGTGCGCGATTTGAAGCTTCCTCAGCTTGATCTTGGCGGCCTTTCTGGCCTTCGCCAGCGGAAATTCCTCGTATATAGCCTGTCAAAAAATGCGTCGTACACTCTCCCGATTATTTCATTAAACATCAAAGTTGCATACAAATTATTGATGTCGCTACTGACGTGATAAGCGTCGCTCGAGTTCTTGTACTCGGCGATGATGTCTCGATATTCTTGCGCCCTCAGTTCTATCAGTTTATACTGATCGTCGACGTTCGCCTTCATAGCATCCAACGTGTCCACTGTTTCGCTCTTGCTTATATACAATCTACGTCAAATGGCGAAATCCCAATGCGCGTATCGAAGAGGGAATTCGACACAGAAAGATATACGAAATGTTACAAAAGAGTGTAAAAAATATAAGAAATAAAAGTATAAGAGTGTAAAAGTATAAGAAATGTGAAAAATACATTAAAAAGTAGACAGCCAGAATACTTAGAAGGGAACAAGTGGTTGATCAAACTAAAATTATAATTATTTTTCACCAAAATTTTTCGGTTGTGCCAACACAAAAATGGTAGTAGTAATATACGTGCACGATGTTATTATCACTAACATTATATTAGAATTTCATTTTAAAAAGTAGTTTTTCTTGGCCATGATTTATAATAATTATAATAATTATTTCTCTGTGTGATTGTAGCTATTACAAATTTTTGTAATCAGTGTAGACGCTGATTTCAATAGATGCAGTACCTTGTTAGACTCTCGCTCAATTTCACTCTTACTCTCTGCATCTGCATCGCCTTCTCCTTGAGATGCTTCCTCTTGCTGATTTCGTTGCGCATCTTTACCCTCATCTTCTGTATCATCATTGAATTAGCTAGAAACCACCGGCGACAATTTTACGGTAAACCACAAGGCAGGAATATTCGCGACGTTATATTTGTAACCACAATTCAACTGAAAGTCTCGTCGCAACTAACTTTAAATTTAGAGTTGAATATCTCTCATCTGAGGTAAGTTTCAAGTAACAGCTATTAATACGGACCTAAGTTAATATGGCAAGCTGTGTTAGAGTAGTTTTGCTTACTTGTTAACAAGTACATCATAGTACGAAGTATTTTGCGTTACGGTATATTAAATTGCGGTAGGTATTAATATTATCGTTCCCATTTCATACCCATTTCACACGGTAAGACGCGTTTGTGGATGTTTCGAGCTCGTATGAAACTTTCATTCCCCTTCTCGTGCCGAGTCTCACGTTTTGCATTACATTATTGCGCACAGTACGCCGCGCTTTACCTTCGAGCTTTTTCTTGCCCGCCGCAATTTCCATCTTCAAACAGGTATCCAGTACTTTCGCGAATTGCGGATCATCGGAACGCAGTTGATTGTCTGTCTCCATCGCTTTTTCCAGCGGGATATTACCCTGACGTTGCGACACGGTTGTATCTCTTTCTCGAAGCGACGCCATTCCGACCGGTCTGAAGTTTTCCGCAATTGGGCGGTTTGTCGCTTGCGCGATTGTTGGACGATGAACTCAAGCGCGCCACCATCACGCTTTGACATAGAGTCCCTAAAGTCAGAGTTAAAAGACACCGACCGCCATTTGCAGGAAAAAATTGAGTGAGTGAGTGAGTGAGTGAGTGAGAAAGAGAGAGAGAGAGAGAGAGAGAGAGAGAGAGAGAGAGAGAGAGACTGCAGCATGCTTCGTCATTTCAGTCTTAGAGCTTCTCTCTCACTCCTCTACTAGGGTTTTTCATTCTCACTCATACCATCCCTTAAATTACAGATAACAACAGAAATCATCGCGTTGTTTTGACTCTAACTAGAAAAACTCTAGCTTTGAAAGTAACAACGATAAAGAATCAGAAAATATTCATTTATAATAATAATCAGATAGCAAAATAATCCTGGAATTATCTCGAATGTATTCAGAACATTCTAAAACACTTCCCAGAGTATCCTAAACACACCTAGGATAATTCTAGAATATACTGCGCTGTCTGGACAATTTTTCATCACTGAAAGATTAAACCCCTGCTTAATCGAGTAAATCGTAATCGTCGCTTAGCTACGATGGCGCGAGTGTGTCGGAAGTTTGTTGCTTAGTTGCTCATTGTTAACCCCCGTTTACGCCACTTTCGGCGACTAACTTTCCGCGGAAGTCACGAGTTACCATGCGCGAGACACGAACATACGCGCGACTACTTTCAGAGGGTTGGAAAAAGTGACAGGAGTGGCTACGTCGCGCCGTATGTTTCTCCCCCGAGTTCTTCACGTCGCTAGTAGTTGGAATTGGCTGGCCGTGTTAAGTTTACTTCGGTGCGAAAGTTCGATTGTTTTTGCCGGACGCTCGTAACTCCGGAGCCTTCGGGTTCGTTAAACGGCGGGGGACCGCGACTCATACATCTGTATTTCTTCGTGATACACTCTGACACACGAATGCGTCTGTGAATCGCGAGGAAGGACGACGGTAGTTACGAGTGCGGAGCGGAGATAGGGAACGAAGCGAAATATATGGCCGAATTGATCGTAAATCCTGAAGAGTTTCGTCCAGCGCGATATACGCCTACGATATTTAATACCTAGCGTTACTCGTAACATTCTTCGCAGGAGGGTGAGAGCGAGCTCGCGCAATTGCCGAGAAGATGTAAAAGTCGGGAAGCAATATTCGTCTCGAGTAATGCGCGCCGTGTGATGTAAAACGGAATGAAGGTAAAATCAGCTTAGTAAAATCGAGTTGGTAAAGTCGGGTTTTAGTGATGATTAAAATCTCAAAAATTTCAGGAATACAGGAAGCACTTCAGGAATTGTGAGACTTGGCCTCTTTATATATTCTTCGCTGTTCACAAAAGAGCTTAATTAGGCTCGTTGCAGGGCTTCAGGCGCAATTGAAAACGATTATTTGGCATGCAAGTAAACTTTTCTAGTTAACATTAAAAGAGAAAAGAATAATTTTCTTAATAGGATTGAGGGAATATCAGAGAGTCCAACACTTGTCTCACATTCTTTTCAATAAGAATATTCAGAGTTAAATGCACTTTGTTTCAATACGGTGTAAACACTTCTTTACTCCAGTGGTCTAACGAGAGAAGTAAACTTCTAAGAACTAATTAGAAACAAGTTCTCTGTCTGTATCGACTACGTTCTGAGGTGCATCGAAAAAGAAGCGTTGAAACCACGTTAGGACAAAGTGTCCAGGCATTGGTCCATTTACCATACTGTCGAAAGGATTTGACTCGATCGTCATCAATGTCGCATTGACGAAGCACGATCGCACGATCAACTGGTGCGCTTCGCGACGGATCAGCAGGGTGCATGGGAATCAGAACTACCCGCGCGGTTCGCAAGTTAATAGAAATGCGCGACAGCCGATTAACTTCTCGGCCCCGAAAATCGATGTCGGCGCGCCGCGTGTTCGACCCGGGCACGATTCGAGGCCCGCTGGAAAAATAAATAAGTAAAGATCCGAGCCGGGACGTCGGTCGTGGACGCCTCAGGGGGAGGGAGGAGTGCGGGGAACACGGCACAGCACGTTGGCCGTCGGCCAGCCGGTTCGCATTTGGGTCAAACTGACCTGCCGCTATCCCCCGAGCATCCAGCAAGTCGGAGCAACGCCGCCGTCGCCTCATCCCCAGGAGTGAGGATGACTGCGCGAACTGTTCCCTCTTCCACAACACCGGCGTCCCCGTAATCGGCGTGCTCACCGCTTTTACGTGCCCGGGCCACGCGGCGCACTCCGCCCCGTGGCGCAGGCCACTTGGCTGCGGATGTCGTAAGTGGAGACTTGCAAATGTGTCCGTCGCGAGGACGACGGGGCGTGAATAATGCAGGAGATGCGAAAGTTGATTCAACATTTGTGAAATTCGTCAAGATTTGTCGAATTCGAATCGAGCCGCTTCGCCGGGATCTTGCGCGAAAGGAGCCACTCGACATTGCCGGCCGAGGAACAACTTCCACTACTTTCGAGAATAAACATGCCCGTTTGTCAGATTGCTCGCATTCTGGACGCGTGTTTCTGGAGAGCTAAACATGCCCTTCTGATTCTCAAGCTGAACCCACAGAAAGTTCGTACAAGAAAAACGGAACGTGGAGTTAAAAGGACATACTCAACCTTCGCTATGCGTTTCAGATCAGGGCCCCAAACATTTCAGATAAAAATTCGCGCGATGGGTTCTTGCATGAACAATACCCGCGGAAATTCCGGAGTCCAACTCGACTGTCGTAGAGTGTTGCGTTGAGAGACGAAAATTAATATGTAATTTCAGGAAATAGCAGATACATTAGGAGCTGTTCACGGCATAATTCGCGATCATTTCGTCAGTAGCTTCAGAGTCTCCTTTGAAGCTAGTGGAAATCATACCGTGGGGAGCGTGAGCGAAGACCATAAAGAACAGACAGTCTATGCCGCGCCCATGAATGCCCGGGGTTATCAATGCTTCGTAAAATGGGTTATCATCGGGCGCGGTAACGTCCCTCGTCAGGCGATATTTCTGTTATTATTGCGTCCCGACGCCGCGGGAATTGTGTTCTCTTTTTTCATTTTCTTCTTATAGATGTCGAACATTGGAGAGAAGGCGCGCGAGAGAAATCCGTAAGGACGTGTCCGCAATCGTGAGACCGGCAGACCGACGTGTGTTCGAAGTTGTGGAAGGTGTTTAATTAGAATATTCATAATTATTCAGACACTCTCTTCGCCGTGCAACATAAATACTTCACACCATGCGCGCGCGGGATGTTCCCACGGGAATATTTCGATTTCTGCGGCGCGCAGAGATCGGCCCTCCCCGCGAACAGTCCGCCCTGACGCATTAGCGTCGATCGATCCTCGCGAATCGGTTTCCTTGAGCGAACATTCCGCTGTGGAAGCGCGCAGGAGATTTATTTGCGACGCAGGCGGCCACGGTACGATAACAAAATATCGGGATTATGAATCTTTCATGGACGGCGATGCTCCCTTCGCGCGCGCCGACGAAATTGAAGCCAAATCGAAGTGCGCGGTGGTTCCGATGCAAAAAATAATAAAAATCGAAAGGGAAAGAGAGGAAGAGAGAACATAACGACACGAATGGTATCCTTTCACAGCTGCGCCACTAATTGATCGGTAGGAACAGCCTGGATGAATGTTCATTAAAATACAGCTCGCAGAAACGCAGGATAAACACCGCGCGCTCATATCTCCAGGATCCCATCAAAGTTTGCTCGTTGCGAATAGGAGATATGCGGAAAAAAGTATGCGTGCGATACGCTGAAAATCGCTTTTCGCGGAGAAGTTTTCCCTCAGAGCGGGTTTACGGTTAAAATCGAGTTAGCGCGCCGATGACAGTTCAAATATATGCTGAGAAACACTTGAAGATTTATATTACTTATTTATTTTACAGAATAAACTTTATATTCCACAAATAGATTTTCAAGTATTCTTTTTTCTCAGTATATACTGAGGAAGAAATAATGGAAAATTTATTTGTGAGATACAAATTTTATTCACGGAAATAAATTTTGCTTCACAGAAACAAGCTGTGTTTAATTTCTCGTGACTATTTAATTTTAATCAAATCAAATTTCATCATTTACTTAAACCTTACTTTACAGAAATAAATTTTATATCCCGCAGGTAAATCTTCAAATATTTTTTCTCAGTGTGTATAATTTCTTGAAAAATTCAAACGTTAATTTCGTAATCGCTAAGAATCCAAATGAATCAGGTCGAAGGGGTAGAAACTTCGTCGGGGGTGCTCATTCACGCGCCTCGTTATCGGCTTATACTCGCTTGCAATTTTACTTTCCGGTTTTCCAATACACGAGTCGAGTTCTCCTCTTAGGATACTTCTCGACGAAGAAGCCGCCTCTGCTGTTTGCGTCAAGTAATTTCTGTCATAGGGAGACCCTTTAGGGCGCGAGCATACGCGCGAGAACAACGTAGATAGATTTTATAAATGGATGGAAGTTTTCAATGGGGGG
>NW_022639455.1:606934-634180 GCF_010583005.1 Odontomachus brunneus | reverse complement strand
GGGGGGGGGGGGGGTGCGAGGTAGAAGGGCCGCGGTGGAACTTCGTAGAACGGAAACGGGAAAGTAGGTCTCTTGGAAACCACTGATTAATCTTCCGCAGCGCCTCTCTCGTGCCTCGCCAAAAATAGAGGGAAATGTTGTTATTCTTGGGTAAAAATAGCCTCTCGGGCGTTTGTAATTTGTTTGGTCGGGAAAAGAAATCCGGCCGTAATCAGGGCGGCTGCTGAAATAAATAGACGATGCGTCGCGTCGTTCGAGTTGTAACACATAACTCCTCCTGTCGAATAGTTCTGCTTTAGGGATAATTATTGAAGCGTGGAGTCTGCAAAACGGAAAAATCGCGCGCACGAGAGAATAAAGAAGCGTAAGGATTATTTAACGTGGAGGAGTTCGTTGGGAAAGTACACAAAATTCTATTCGTTACGTTTGTTTACGATCTTCGACGAACCGTCGGTCTTAAGTCCGAATTTTGCACGAGGAGAAGCCCGTAATATTTTGCGGATGAGACGATTAATCAAACAACTATTAGCAGAATAAACGGATTACTTGTGTACTTTCGTGCTAACAACATGTCGTATAAACTGTTTACATTGTTACTCCGCGCGGCTCAGTACAGAATATATGCTTGCTTAATATCGATCACTCATATGTCGCGCAGTCCTGTCACAGGCCTTTCTCCGGCCACAGATATCTTCCCAAAAATGCAGTCGTCGCATCGTGAATATCGAGAGGTGTACAGGCTTGCGGTCTCAGTACAGACCAAATTGCGGAACGGCGGTTTCTCTCGAACATAAAACGGCAAGGTGAACTGCAGCACACAGTTCCGTCAGTTAATTTCCTCTTTCGCCAGCTTGTCTTCGCCCTCGTCATTATCTATTTTCCTATTCCACCGTTAAGCAAAATCAATACAATCTGCAGCGTGAGACTCCGCAAAGCCGGGAAACGAACGATCCCAACTGAAAGCTTTCTTTCGCTCTGTTAATTTTCGTATCGCCGCGCGAGACGATGTGCTCCCGAGCGAATAAAATCGCAAAAAACGTTCTGGAGGTAAAGTCGCGTTTAAAAACAAGCATATTTTGAAGGACCCGCGGAGAAAACAAAAAGTTCAGTCTCTCTCTCTCTCTCTCTTTCTCTCTCTTCCTCTCCCCTTTCCTTTCTCCTTGCCTCTTTCTCGACCATCAATCTCTCATAACGCTGTATCGCGTCGACTTCGCAAGGATAAAAAAAATAATAACAACACGCTGACGCAAACTGTGTGAAGCAAGAGAGAGAGAGAGAGAGAGAGAGAGAGAGAGAGAGAGAGAGAGAGAGAGAGAGAGGCGAACGAACGAGCGAGAGAAAGTAGGGCAATTTGCATAGGGCGTCCGATCAAAGTTTCCTCTCCAGCGATGGGATATCATCAGCGAGAAATGGCGGCGTACGGTCGAATCGGGCGGCGTCGGCGAGAGTTTGAAGTGAAAATGGAAAAAGAAAACACCGTTTTCCTCATATGAGGGAGAGCGGCGCGCTCCCTTATTAGATATGGTCTGGGTAGCGCGCCGATAAGCCGAATTTATGGCGCTCTATTTTCTTCATATCGACGAATTTTAACGTGTCGCGAGACAGGCGGTAATTCAAACAGAGTCACGTAAACGTACGTTGCGACAAAATCGTGCTGATTACGTCGCGAAATTGCATTCGTTCTGGCGCGGCATTTTGTCCAACGGCCGTCCGACTTGCGCTCGACTAAAGCGCTCGCTGCCGCCCGAGAAACTCGTCTCGTATATCTTGCACTTGTGTGTATCTTGGTGCACGCGATCGGCAAAGCTACGTATTTTTAACGACAAGGAGCGTATTTTCGGCGTACTTTAGTCGCGCGCGAGGAGAGGAGCCGTTCGAAACACGTTCGTCCGTCTGCCAGCCCCGCTGCCGCATTCTCGAAGAGCGGAAGCTGAATTTACGTAAGGGGGTGCACAAGTTTCGCGAACCGCGACGCCGCGCGCGCTCTGTTATTTCGTCAAATTTATCGTACACCGGGGAGCACGCGGGCATAATCTTCGCCCGAAACTCATTTCCGGAGATAATCCACGGGATAAGAACATTATTTCGTTGCCCTATGCATTAAAAAGACCACCACCTGTTAAGCGCGTTTATTGCACAGAGCGCCAGCGATAATTCGTTTGGTCGTGCGATGTCCTCTCTTGTAATAACGCATTGCTATCTAATTAATATTTCATAATGCAGAATTAAATACGCCGCGATTATACCTTCGTTTGTTTCGTTTAAATGTCATGTCGGTCGCCAAAGGGCACCGTAGCACAGTATAATTGCTGGCGTTACTGCTGCAGTAGTTATTATCAAAACTCCATCATGAATATCTTCCAATATACAAAGCCTCTGAAAATTCAAGTGAAATCGTGAAGATATATAGGGATGCAGAAGTTATCGCAGGAATTTTTATTTTTACAGAGAAGCGCTTTTAATTTAAACGATTAAACCGCGTCGATGTGTCCCAACGATGATAGATTTACGTCTGGAAAACAGGGATTGCTAATTTCAGGTGATGATATATAATAGTACTTTCAAGCGGAAAATTAAGCACGGAATTATTTACTTGTTTTCGTTGTACAATCCCGAGTCGAGAGATCTTGATTCTACCTTTTCGATATCAATATTCCATTTAACTTCTATTCTGATACTCTGAAGTCAGCCTCTTTTGATTTTATTCAAACTACTAGCTTTGCCGAGAGTTCCTCTTTACAACCTACGAGTGACATTTCGTGCGTTTCTTGCCATTTTGAGGCGATAAGTAGAATTTTACTTTTCATGCGTTCTGCACATATATTAATCTGTATACTGTATACTGATACTTACAAGTAAACCTATCTAAAAGTTACACTTCGATTTCTTTCTAATTTGGCACAAATATAGAAGTATAAAACAATATTTAGGTCATATTTTTTTCATTTTGTCCCACTTTGAGTTTATAGCCTTTTAATGTTCTTACTCCTATCATAAACAAGTGCAACAAAAATGCATAAGAAATAAAATTGAATATAAGATGTAGGCGTTTTTGATTTGTTGATTATGAATATGAAGTCAAATGTGTAAAATTATTTGTATAAATAATAAAATGTTTAAACAAAACATGTAAAAAGTTGAAAAAAATTATTTATACAAATAATTTCTCGGTTTGGCCGAGATTCGAACCATTTTTGACTAATTTAGCACAGATTTAAAATATTTTGGTTGGAATCTTGATTAAAGAAATTCATAAATGATTTGTGTCTCAACTATGCCGATTTTGTTAAAATTATTTAACTGTATCTTGTATTCAATTTTATTTCTTATGCATTTTTGTTCTACTTATTGATGATAGGAGTGAGAACATTAAAAGCTATAAACTGTTCGTAAAACTCAAAGTGGACCAAAATAAAAAAATATGATCTAAATATTTCTTGTACTTCTACATTTGTACCAAATTAGAATGAAATCGGAATGTACTTTCTGAGTAGGTTTACTTGTCAGAATATACAGATTTTAAAATATTTAGGTCTAAGGTAAAGCTAAAACTTTTGACTCAACACATACTTCCCCCTTTATTGTTATCCGCGAAACATTAATCGCAACTTGATCGTTTGAAACATTCCGTGCACACTCTGCACATGACAGCGTTGTTGCTTATTCGTGAAACATGTGACGGACGTACTATGCCTCGCGGAGTAGAAGGGATAACGCTTATCATTGCGAGTCAGCTGCCCGTCGTCATTATTCCCCCGCGCAATATAACTGTCGCGAGCGCGCCGCTGCGAGTACCGTTCACGTGTATGTCATACGCGAATGTCTCTTTACTCCTTCATACGCTCATATTAAGGCCTGTGCGCGGCCGAATTCGGGCCGTCATTTTTCCACGAGGAGAAACAAAGCTTATCCACGCGCGTTTTCTGGGCGCTCCTTATATTCCCGTGGAACATTACATTTCCTCGCGACGACGTGGAGTGGAGTGTAAAAAATGTAATTGCCTTTTCCGAAATAGAAGCGATAACTCTTATCGCGACGCGACAGCCGCTCGTAGACATTAATCTTGCGCTCTCGGCGCGCGCGCGAATGCAACGGGACGCGAGGATCGGGCACGCGTACCTGGCCGCCGTGAATGGCCTCGCTGATCCGACTCGAATGTCATTTTGCGCTTTCAACGAAGTCGCGCCATTCGCGTTGAGCCCTCGATAAACAGTACTTCGCTGTTCCGAGGTGGATTTAAAGGGTTCTCCCAAGGTTCCAGTCTGGAATTCCAAAATGAAGGTGAATTTCAGGGGTACTTTTAAACGCAACGGAATGGAGTATCCTACAAACCGTAAGTGCATTTGTATAATGCATAATTGGTACGTTCACTTCATTATGTTCAAATCAACTGTCTTCAATTTTAATTTCTCGATTTGGAGGAAATGCATGATTTCTCCGGCCAGGTTTGTTTGAGGTCAAAAAGCAAAAAATATTTGTATTCCAAAACAGTTTTTTTGTGCACTTACAAAGTCTTTTTGAAATTTCAAAAAATGTGAGAATCATACAAATCTTCGATTTCTTTTCTAATATTCCAACATTTTTTTACACATCTCTGTGAATAAAAATAGTGAAAGAAAAATTTTCCTCCAAAAACTTTTATTTTTAAGTTCAGAATTTTTCAAATCCATTGAAAATATCGCGAGAGATCGTGTAAACTATCCAAATCGAGATACCGAAGCTTCAGGCTTGTTACACTTTTAACCTCTTAGCTACTGTAGTGGCTTTCGCTTATGTCATCTTTCTGAACGGTACGTCACTATAGTGGCTCACTTTTATTTCTAATAAATTATAATTTATTCATCTAAAACTGTGTTCTAATGTACTTGCGTAGTGAAAAGCATTACCAGATACAAATCGCAGTGCTACATTGTTTACGCGCAGTCCGCGTAAAGTCGAACTTTGCCGTACAGAGATACAGCTCCGCGAAAAATCCAACCTAAGAGGTTAAAGATGGATCACAACTATATAAACATATCGAAATGACAGTTCAAACTATGCTCTACATAAATGTCTTTACAGTTTGATGATATCCCATTCCGTTACGTTAAAGAGTGACTCCAGAAATTTGTCTCCATTCTGAGACTTCCAAGCGGGCCTGAACCTTTAAATCTCGTGTAAAAGCGTGAACGCGGCTTATCCCGGTGAGAAGACACGAAGCAACTACGGGAATGTCACTCGCAGGTACGCCTCCGTGTTACTCAAGTGGTTGGCACCCGCGTAGCGGCTCCTCTTCAACATTTCGCGACAGCGAAACGCACTCGCCCATTATTCGCGAACAATCATTCGGCGAGAGGGTGCGCGAATAGAGCGCGATCGACGATTACTAATCGCCGATAAACGTAATCCTGCGCCGATAAATGTAATCCCTTTTTCGGTTTTTCCTCCTTTTCGCTTTTATTTCTCGTTTTATTGCGCAATCGACCATGTGTCGGGCCATTGACTGAATTTACACGGCCCAAACCCAAACTCCGTTTGGTAACCGGCCGTATTTGTTTACATGTACAGCGTAAAACCAATTTAATAATTTCCGCTATTGTAACAATTGATAGAATATGTATATAAACAGCTACAGTTATAACTACACTCTATTGTACTATCCGCAGGGGTAAATCGATTTCCTATCACGGTGAATGTGGTTATATTATCATTATGATAATCCGTCGAATTATCGTTATCACGAAACGCGCGCAAAATCGTTGTTCCTCATTCGCAAATTACATTTCTCCCGACACTCGTGCAAAAGTCGCTCATGTAAGGCAGAGAGAGAGAGAGAGAGAGAGAGAGAGAGAGAGAAAGAGAGAGCAGTTTTCAGTCGTTTGTCTTGAGCTGCGAGCTCGACATCACGTCGACACGAGCACGTCGTGAATACGTCGCGTTGCTTACCTTCTATCTTAACACGTGCATACACTAAGCCACGCACACACACACACATACACCACGTACACGCGCAAAATTGTGCGCACTCATGTGCACACACACAATCTTCGGCAGACGATATTATGCCTGCCCTTTAATCAGACGAGTCCCGCGCAAAACCCCCTGCGAAGCTCATGCTCGACTTCACGTGCGATTTCTCTTGTTTTCAATTTCGTACCGCTCGCTCGCGCATCGTCCTCTTGTTCCACCAGGTTGTGCCTCGCTTTTACGCTTTTACACCGACTATGCCAAGTGGAATGCGACGCGAATTCGCCGGCCCGACACAGCAGCCACGCGTCATAGAATTTTCACGTGTGTGAGCTACGACGGCAACGACGACGCCTCTATTTTTCGCCAGCTGCGAAAAATCCAAGCGTCGTCGCGACGAGACAGGCCTCGTCGAGAACTCGTATCTCTTTTTATTATTCGTTGCTCGCACGAAGCCCCGTAATGACGCGTGATCTTGAAGATATATTGTCGCAAACATCCAAGGATAACGAGAAACAGAGAGAAGGCAAAGAGAAAGCAAAGAGAAGGAGAGAAGGAGAAGAAGGGACATGGAGAGAGAAAGAAAGAGAGAGAAGTTCCTTTAGGATATCTCTGTGAGTATAAGAGTTGATTATTCCAACCAAAAACCGACAAAAAAATGCTTATGAAATAGTCAAAAACTACATAGAAACTAGTAAAAAACTGCTTAGAAACTGCTAATAAACAGGTTAAATACTCATCAAAATCTAATTAAAAACTGATCTGAAACTGTTTAATTCTGTCCAGTTTTTGACGAAGTGAGTGTCGACCAAACCAGTCAGTTTCTAGCCAAGAAAACTGACAAAAAACTAGCTAGTTACCAAAAATTCCTGGACAGTTACTGGTCAGAAACTAGATAAATTTCTACTCGGGATAATAGGTAAATTATATTGTCTTCAACTTCATAATATCATATATCTTTGCCTTTATCTTCACAAATCATATGTCTAATTTTATGGAGAAACAAAGACAGACATATGAGTTAACTATTAATTAACTTACCAAGAGGTTGTTCAAAATCAAAAAAATCAGCTCTAAATCAGGTTTTATTATTCGACCAATTGACTTAAAATCAACGGACATTTTTTAAAGTTGAAACTAGTCGGCGCCGCGGTTAGATATCAATGTTCCTCCGCGTTTGACCCGACGGAACTATCGGCAAATTCACGGGCCCGGCAGCTGGAAGGAGGCATTCATTGCGAATCCCGGATTTTCAGGCATTGTTAAGTGCGCTTGGCTCGGCGCCAATTGTGCACGGCGCGGCGTCCCTACTTTGCCAACTCGAATTCGATTGCGCCGTACAAAGGACACGTTTAGCCGAACTACCCCTCGTTTAACTATCGCGAGCGGATGGCCGAAATGCGAGACAATTAAAAATCGTCAATATAGTCTCGAAATATCGCTCACGTCAAGCGCGTCTATTCGTGATTCTTCTGCTTCTTTCCCTTCATTCCTCGCATCAATGTTCAATTTAATGCCGCTTTCCTCTCTCTTATATATAATTCCTGATACATATCAATCAACTTTTTTTAATTTATCCTCTGAAATTCTCAATTTATTCGCCGATCAATCCACTCGCTTTCTTCCTAAAAGAACTGAAATTTCCACTTAATAAACGAGAAAAGCTATAATCGGGATTTCCGTAAATTTTTCAGTAGCAAAAATCTCTACAACGTGACATTTCAAAGGAATCCGACGGAAAAGAGAGAGAGATTTCGAATAAAGTGCAAAGGTACGGTGCGGAAAAAGGCCAAGAAAGGTGGTAGACAAACCAAAGAAAGATGGAACAACATCGCGGCTGTGTCCGGACCGTTCAGAAAGGATATACATTCGCTCTCGTTGTCCGTCCCGGTCGGTTTGTCCACGTACCTCGAAAGACGAAAGGCGACGACAACGGCAACGTAAGACTCTATCTGCTGATACTAAAAACGTTGTGGCCGCCTTCCATCGTATTTCTGTCGCGTGCTACGGCGCCGCATCGCTTCTGCTTTCCTGTTGTGCTCATCTATCCACCGGCGACAGGATACGTAGAACCTCGTTGTCGTAACTCTCGATATAGTCGACTTGGAATTATCGTTTTTGCATCTTGATCACACGACCACGCCCGTGTGTGTCGTCGATAAAAGAGTCGTGGAAGAAAATGAGAATCGCAAGCAAAATAACGGTGTGCTTGAGATTGTTAAAAGTACACGTACGTTCACACTGTAGATTCATTGATTCCAAGGAGAATCGCGTAGAATAAAATTGGGAGAAGCACAAGAAGGAAAGGGAAGCGTACGTCTTTCGGAATCACCTCTCCAAAGTCTTCTCTCTAAAGTCGCCGAAATATTGCATCTAAAATTCGGAAAAAACTCGAAAGAATCGTAGCGTGAAATATAATGTTACTTTTGTTAACACGTTACATATTTACGAGGTAGAATTAATCCATATTACTCGTTTGCGCGAATTTCTGCGATGCGATTTTATTTTTTCGCTCGTAACGGAGTACCGGGAATTGGCTCGCTCGGCATTACTACGGCTAAGAACGCGAGTTAATAATCGCAACGTCGCTAGAAAATCCGCTTTCGCGGGTTAAATGCTCGTGCAACGTTGAACCACTCGGCGGTTGTGCCACGGCAGTGACAGAAACCAGCCATTCGTCAGCCGCTACCGCCGGAGAGGCTCCTCGACGCCGCAGTAGTAATAGCAGTAGTAGCAGCTACCTACGGTCAGACACGTCTCGGGTTGACGGAACGAAATGGTCTATGTCGACCATTAATCAGACGGACACGTAAATTTCGTTAATCGCTCAAAACTCGTAATGTTATACTGAACTTTCCGACCCCTTGAAATATATCGGGGCATCAAGTTGTTTAATTAGTTAAAATCTACATGATAATCGGGGAACATTTACAAAGGATTTCGATGAAACACCTGACACGCGGTCCTGTTACATTTATACCTGATGGAGATGATCGTGTTTGCACACGAATTATTCATTTTTGCATCGGAGGAAGTCTTTACAATTTCAATTTTTCCGTGAAATATAATTTTGAGGAATAAAAAAATATTGCGCAATAAAAGTATATCCGTTATAAAATATTGTTTCCATTTGAATAAAAGCACTCTCTCTATAGTAATATTTTTCCGTTTAATATGAAATTATATGAAAAAAAAAAAAAAACGCTGAGCTCTGCGCTAACATTATTTTTGCCCGCGGCACGTACGTACACCGAAACAAGAAATGGTTGAACTAATGAGAGACTGTGTTTGAACAATCAAAATTCATCCAAGCGAACATTTAGTCGAGCTGCTGTAATGTGAGTTATCAACTGTTTCAATAATTGCAACTTGCTCAGTAATTATATCGACGCAACTTATTATTGCACTAACAAATGATTTGTTCAATGGACGATATTTCCTTGAAGCCGAGTGACCGCCGATTTTATCAATCCAACTGTCTTTTTTCTCTCAGTGTACGGAACAGAATAAATTTCTTTTGAAAGTAGACGCGAATTATCAACGAAATTCGTGCTGCTGTCGCGTAGCGCACGATTGCCACCACGTGTTCCCAGTACTGGAGGCAATTCGTGATTGTTAAAAGGGATCGTATCGAGACAAACACGTGACTCCAGAGTGATGCATTAGACCAGCAAGCCGGAGTTCTGATTAGGAATGACCCGATGCCTGGAAACGGCGCGTATTGTTCGTGTGTGTGCATGCCAGGGAGAATGGGTGGGGAGGACAGCAGGGACGGCAAGAGAGAGAGAGAGAGAGAACCATTTGCTTCTGCGGCGTGCTCGTCTATCCAACGAACCCTTGATTTCCAGTGCTATACATCCACAATGAGCCCTTGAAGCCTTACAATAGTTCGGTGTGTAACCAACCGAAACTAGGGGGTAATTCCGCGTGGGTCTCACGATGGGAAGCCAAAGCAGGCCGCGTTCGACGAGCACATTCCCGATTCGTCTAATCGATGGGAATCGTGAACAAGTTGCGCGAGCGGTTTGGAACAGTGGCTCCCAAAGCGGGGTGGTAACAACCCCCGAGAGACGAGTACTCGCGGGAGACGTGAGGGGGTGGGAGAAGGCGGTTAAGAAGAAGTCGACATCGCTGGAGCGAGCTCATCGATCTCACGTCGAGAAAAATAAAAGTTGAATTGATTTTGCACGTAGTTTAATCGCTCAACAATTGCAAACGTAAAGCCAGGAAGTTTTAACAGAATCTCTTGAATAAATGTGCCATTGTTTGTCGCAGCTTTGGGTTCATCTTCGTCGATGAGTGATATCGAAGAACGGGAAATTCCTTCGGATCGCGCTTATCCTTCTGAGGATAAAAAGGAGAAGGAAGAAAGCATCGAGAATGTATTAGCGGGGAATTTAAAGAGATGGCGGTGATCCGAAGAAATCGGGAAATCGCCCGATAAAGATTTAGACTAGGTTAGTGCCACGAGCTCCGCGATCTATTGTAATTTTGAACGAACTGACGCTCGTGTCCGAACATACATTCGTATGAAAGTTTAAAAAATTTGACCTCGATGAATATTATACGAACATTACACTGAGCTCTCTACTGGCTGCATAATGAATACCCTAAATAATTAACTTTTCTATCAAGAAAACGCTCATTCATTATTTCGTCGAATTTATCTGCTTCCGATATTACGTCGCGATTCTTTCGGCCGGAGATTCACAGCCCAATCCCACATTCAAGATTGTGTTAAGTATTAATACGAAAAAGTATTAAGTGAGTAATACATACTGCATTCGAGTAAATGTTGCGTCCTTCAAATATTCCATAAATTGGTATATAAATTGGTACCTGCAAATCTGTTATAAATTCACCCAAAACATGTATTTCAAGACTACTATTCACAAGAAAACATTCACTACTAATGACTTAAAATAACTTAAGATTAGAAGAAGAAAAGTGAATTGAGTGATTGCTTCTCTCAGCAGCAGAACGATATCTGTCTCTGTGTATTCCTTTTTGATTCTCTGTGTATAGTCTTGAGATACCACAGGGCCGTTTTCATTGATTGAATAGTACTTGTTACTTGTAAAATGGTAGAGGGTTTTTTTGTTCAATTTATTCTAATGTATAAGCACAGGCAGACGTCAGCATTACAGCCCGTTCATTGTATCGAGTCTGATAATTCGTCGATCTTCTTTAATCAATAATTCAAAATTTTCCGCTTGCGAGATGGTAGGAGGAACGTTGTGTTCAATCTGACAAGCTTTACTCGCTCACAACGGGTGTCATCAATTGTCAAACACGCTGTATATATTCCGGAGCATCTTCGCGCTTCTTAAAGCGCGACACCGCGAATTCACCACGTGTTGCTGCTCTCGGATGGCAAGAAATCTCTCGAGACACGCGTGCCTGGCGACTCGACACGCGATCGTCTCAGGCGACGCATCAACAAATCCAGCTGGAAGAAGAATCGTCTCAGTTGAATTATCGATAAGCACTCGAACAGATTTGTGGTCTGTCCTTTGCGCGGCCCGCGCGAATCTCCTTAAATAAATAATCTTTATATATCTCTGCTGCGCGCTCGTTCGCCAGAAATATCACGGTTCGTCGATCGCGTGCGCCTTTCATCGGGATCTCCGTAGCAAGTCCTATTTGCGGGCTTTGATCGAGCGCTGTTTTTCCAGGCCCACCGTGCGGATGCCATTAAACATGAATGAAGAAGGGCAGGACAGGGCAGAGAAGGGTTGTGCGGTCGTCGTTTCCTCGTTCGTTCGTTCGTTCGTTCGCTGCCTTTTTCGTATGTACGTTCGTTCGTTCGTTCGTTCGTTCGTTCGTTCGTTCGTTCGTTCGTTCGTTCGTTCGTTCGTTCGTTCGTTCGTTCGTTCGTTCGCTCGCTCGCTCGCTCGCTCGCTCGCTCGCTCGTCGTTTCTCATCCGAAACATCGAGCCGGAATGCCTGGCACGAAACAAACGACGTGAGTCATCGATAATTCATTACCATCTTCCATCAATTCCTTATCTTGGCATGTTCTACGATCCTCCCGGGATCGTTCCTCGTAATCTCCCTGATGGAGTCGGCCTGCGGTTGATGAGGAGGCGGGAATACCGCGCCGCTGGGTTACGGCATTCGGCGAATTTTTCGCGATACCTTCGGCGCGCAGGTGCGCTCGCCGCGGAGAAACGGTTGCGCATATTTCGCGAATTCGTCGCCGACAGCAGAGAGGGATATTGAAAAGCACATATGCACGTAGATATGTGCGCATAACGCTCCGCTGCATGCAGCGAGGTGCACGTACCCCTTTCGTGCATTTGCTCGACTTTAAATGAGATTTCTTCCGGCAGAAATGTATGAATTATTACGATTAATTTATGGACCCTTTATCTCAGTCTGTCGTCTCTAATCTCGTGATCACATTGAGTGCTCTGTAATCGAGTTAATTCCAGCGGCCGTTCGGTAAGAATACTAATTCCGCAGAGAGCTAAAACGGAGCCCCCAGTACGGCCAACGGGATAATGACTTATTGCCAGGACCGCGACGTGAAAGATCAAGATAAAAGAGCCGTTGAGAGATGATTAATGCGGATCTAACAGCCGCTTACACGTCGTCTCGTTAAATGCCCGAGAAGTTGTAATTGAATACTGGATTATGGTTACACGATAAAAAATTAAATACTAATTTTAACATTTCTAACATGTCCCAAAAGTTCGTTCTAAATTTCGTGTAAAAATAACTCATTCGTGGTGTGTTACTTACCGATGAATTAGGAATGTTAATTAATTGACACTCACCGATTTTTTCTTTACATTTATGTTTGTCACTCCGACTTTAGGTTTAACTTTTGTAAAAATAACATAAAAAATAGCAAAAAAGTATATGAAACAGTAATTATAAAATAACTCGTAAAGAATGTTGATGGGACATTTTGCTGAAGACTCGCTTCTTCATTCTTGTCAATGTTAAAGTGACTTTAAGAAATGTTATTTTTTAAATAATTATGTTATAATAGGACTTAAAATAATATTTAATTTCTAAATAACATACAAGAGACAACTAAATAACATACAAATTATTAAGTTGGTATTAATATAATATTAAAATATTAATAATAATAATAATAATTAATATATATATATATAATAATAATTAATAATAATAATTAATAATATTAAAATATCACGAAAATAAATATCATATCGGTAATACGTTAATTTTACTTTAAAATAACAATAAAAAATGAGTAACACGTGAAAATTTTAACATTTGTACACAAGTTTTTTAACTTGTATACACCGAAAAATGATTATAATAATAATAATTTTCCGCAATATAATATCCGCATAGATATAGACGATAACTGTGCGATAATCATAATACATCGCCGTGGACAAGAGAGAGTTAAAGAGCGCAGCATTTTTTACGAAATAAAGATATAGCGAAGTATCTCGCGGGGATGGAAGGCGTGTTCGACCGGCTTCATCATTCCCCATAAATTTCCCGCGACGGACACGATTTTTCACGGGCACTGAGAAGTGCTCTCTCCACGCTTGAGAAATGCTATTCGCGCGAAAGAAAATTTACGGACGGCTGCGAGACGGCGTGTTGTCGAGGCGGTAAGAAACTGTCTTTAGGAAGATAAGGCAGGTAGCCACTGCAGAACAACGTACTTTAGCCTGTTAGACAACATAAAGCCACCGACGCAGAGATTATTCGATCTGCGAGTGTACGCGATCGACGTGATCGTACGACTATCGCACATACCCTGCGAGTACCCGAATAGAAACGTAACTAGTCGGCTTGAATCACAAAAGCTAGTATTCCAGCTAGCTAGTACAGGCCACATTAAATTTTCCAGCTTGTTACACACTAATTCGTTACTGGTTAATTATACGGTGAAATATAGAATTGACTTTGTGGTTCAGCCGTTGCCTAGCCATTATATATGAGATATAATAGAGTAGATGTGTATGTGGCGATGTCTATTCTAAAATATTAGCTATTATATCGCTAGTAGCGTTTTAAAGTTAGATAGCAAGTCAAAATTGAAGTTACGTTAATTTCATAAAAAAATAAAAAATGCAGAATTGAGTTTATTAGTTGTATTAGTGGCTAGCAACTACTTATGGCTTTTTATTTCATAAGTGTAATTTCGTTTGTTTAATCACTAGCTATTGAGTTTATTAGTTGTATTAGTGGCTAGCAACTACTTATGGCTTTTTATTTCATAAGTGTAATTTCGTTTGTTTAATCACTAGCTAACTTATTTATCTAGCCACTAAAAGTGAGCGCTACATTACCGGCTAGTAGTGATGTAAATTTATTATCTCGTGGCTAGAAGCACATCCCGACGAGGTTCAATTTCTACCAACAATTATTTGCACGGCTGTTCAATATTTACGGCAGCCATTCGTTATACGATTCATTGAGTCGCGGAAGAAACCGCATTCCACTATCTCCTCGATCCCCCGATGTTTTATGTTAGACAGTACGGACGCAAAATCGCAACAGTAGTTTCGTACTATCGAATGAATTCCCGATAAACGGCGAGTTCTTTGTCGACTGATTATAAACTTCGCAAATTCCACGGCGAAAGAGGAGGCATGATAATAATCTCGAAAATAAATAGAGACAGAGGTAGACGTTCGCTTCTTTTACTAAAGATAACGTGAACGTGAGATCACGGTGTTTTAATGTTTCCTGTTACAGCTTGCAATAAAACGTATTACGGCGACGTGGGGAAGACATACGACCTGGAGCTGCATCGACCGAAGGAGGATAAGGTGCCTTACATTTGCAAGCTCACCTTCAACGCGCCAGGTGACGATTTCGGTGATATAGTGCAGGTGAGAGGAGCGGTTGAGATGTATCAATTATCGCGTTACGGTATATACTCTTCAAAGTTCACGGAGAAAAATAATTTTGCTCTTTTAGCAAAATCGTCGTTGCTACTGCATATTCGTGATGACAGCAAAAAAATTTAGTTGACGTAACTAATTTAACAAATTATTCGTTATCTAAGCAAAAGTAGTTTCGTTGAAACTACTTCTGCCAGGATAAAAAAATTTGTTGAGTATATTTCCTAAGAATCCTAAGAATCACGTTATTAATTTGCTATCGATGCAAAATAATGTATCCTTAGAAAATTTATTTGCCATCGGAACAAAACTGCAACTGCTTATATAAATCCATCATGGTTCTTATAGCAAAATAATTTGTAGATTCAGCAAATTATATCCAGCAATTAGTGATTAATACTCCTAGCAAATCTTTTTGCTGTCCATATAATAACGGAAAGATTTTGTTAAACTAGCAGAAAATTTGCTGAGCCAGCAAATTATTTTTCTCCGTGCATTATCGATGCACTTTGTAAACATAGACAGTGTTGTTGTAAGCTGCTAATTTCAGAAAGTTGAATTTGGTATAACGAATTCTATTACAGACTTTGCTATAATCGTTTAAAGCCGCATTTTTCGATTCGACATAACGCCAGTGTGAACGACGGCACTTGTTCTCGCATTCACGCGCCATATTTGTGATTATTCTGTTCTTGTCTTTAAGACAGATGAACGACCACATGATCAAAGCACCCGCGTGGCCAAAGCGACCATATGATCGAAGTGACGACGCTTTTTGTGTCGTGAAGTGGATACAGCGAGTCGCTGCGTGCCATTACTTAGCGGTAGTGCTGCAAATTCGGGTAACTTTTAGTGCGTTCGCTTTGGGCGCTTTGCGCCGTAAGCGTCATTCTATCTTTTTCCCGCAGGTAATGAGCAATAAAGATAGAATGACGCTTAAGCACGTAAACGCCCAAAGCGAACGCACCAAAAGTTACTCGAACTCGCAGCACTGCTTAGCAGATCCAACGATTGACTGTCGCGGGGCTCTTAGCCTTAGGGCTGTCAGCTTCATAAAGCCCGTATCAGACTATAGTATTAAGATTGAATTGAAATTTAGTCAATCAGAGCAAAATTTACTAAGCTCAAGTTTGATGAACTTTGCTCTGATTGGCCAATTTTCAATTCAATCTCAATCTTAATCCGTAGTCTGATATGGGCCTTAGACCTAGCGGGATTCTCCCTGATTCCTAAAACGTTCTCTATGCGTGTTATTTCTACAAAAACGTGATGTTTCTATCTACGTTACCCTAAAACACATTTATATTATTATAATTACAACGATACAATGCTAATTGCAGTAGGAATTTTTCAGGATTTAGAGAGAACCCCGCAGGGGTTTTGTGAAGTTGACGGCTCTGAGACTGAGCGCCACGACAGTTGGTCGCCAAGCTCGTGAAGTGAAGGCCGCAGTGAACGCGTGACGTGACCGTCCTCGTCAAGGTGCGGAGTGGGATGCGCGCGATATCGCTTCCCAAAATAGCGCTGCAGAACGCAGCTATTGTTTACATTCACACGTCTCATCCTGACTTACCCCAGAGCCGTTAAAGGGGTGACGCCGGCTGATCTAGAGCGCCGATCGATACAAACGTCAATAACTCTGCTTGTAGACATCGTAGCGACCTGAAACAAAAACCGTTGGAAAGAGGAAATTATCGCGCTCCCGATGGACATGGAGTCGTTCTCCTGTGAAATAAGGACGGATCGGTATAGTCATGTTAACGCGAAAGACATCGATTTTTGTGTTTCCTTTCAAGCACAAATTAATACGAGAAACTTTAATTTGGATTTGCAATGCAGAGTCTCAGTTTTGCGTTCTTAACGAAAGATGATCTATATAAAGATGATCTATTTGCAAATTAATCTGCAATATCTTGATAACAAAGGCGCCATTTATGAAAAATGGTACAGAATTTTTCTTTCTAATTTAATACGCTCTACCTGCACGCACAACCAGCACCGTATTTAAATTCAGACAGTGTGTATGCACGCCGACTGTACGTTATTATTTATCGCAAAGAAGCGAACTCGTGTCGATTCCATTCATTCGCCGGCTACTGAGAAAAACGCCCATTGGGAATGCGCAGTGAATTACGCTCCACGGAATCGGACTTTAATTAAAGCGCGCATTAACGAAGTGAAACGAAGTTCGACGCGAAGAAACGCGCCGGAGACAGAACGGAGTCTGGATTATGTAGCAAATTAAATTCCGAACAGCTAAGTTTTTATCGAATCGCACATTAACGATGCCGATGGGCCCCACCAACAAACGGGGAAGTATCGATTAGTTCGTTGCGCGCTCGCCCGCTATATTTCCAATTATTTCTCTTGCAAACAGTGGGACATAATACGAGCGGCACCGCATCAAGCGTTTCTCTCGCTGGAGAAATTTTAAATAAATTACACATCCGCTCCCGCTTTCCTGCTCTTCCCCCTTTCTCTCCATCTCTTTCCCCCACGGAACTTTCGTATGGAACAAAAGAGTATTGTCTGTTTCTGCGAACATGCGCGCGCCACCGAAGCTAGTTATTTTCCGTCCGACTTGGCGGACTGAGGAATTAACAGCGGAATTTCTAATAAGCGCCGCGCATTTTTACGACGATCACGCGAAACTGAAAAAACTGAGTTTACGTGAAAAAAAGGCAGAGAGAGAGAGAGAGAGAGAGAGAGAGAGAGAGAGAGACAGAGAGAGAGAGAAGGATGGAGAACGGAAACGTGCGCGAGAACTTTCCACGCCGAAACTCCGGTGCCGCACCATCGAATTATTTACACGGCAGTGTTTACCGGCTTTCTCATAGCTGCACAGTCGGCGTCACGGGAATTTCTCGCACGGTGTCGATGGTGCAGTCCGTGTGCAGATGTTTACCGGTGTCGCGCGTCAAAGGGGCCACAGCCGCGCTAAAATTCGCAGTGATATACCTAGATACGAGATACAGCAGCCGACCGCGGAGTTCGCGAGGAGTCAACATATAAAACGCGCGGTCCGTCTAGTCGAGCGCCCCTTCTTCGTACTCGAGTAGCAATTTGACGTTTCATGAATCCATCTCCGGCGCTTACGGAATATTGAAGCACCTGAGCCGACACGTTGGAACGAGGAGTGGTGCACTTTTAAAAGACCGAAATTGCAAAGTGATCTTGAACGGGACGACTAATGTAATTCACATCGCGCTCGATCGTGTCACTCGCGAGACAGTATACATGTATACATGTATATACACGTAAACTGTATGCATGTAAGCTGTCGCTGTCGTTGCCGGAGCGGGACAGCATCGATACTTTAATCGCGCAGACCGGCTCTTCCTCTCTGTTCCTCTCACGGCAAAAAACCACGCGACCATCAACTCCTGACGGCTCGATCGATGCTCGATGACGCCGACGCGAATTTATTTGCCTGAAACCGAGCGAAACGGAAGCCCCAACAATAAAAAAAAAAGCACCGCTCACCTACTCACTTTCGACGTCACCCGTTAAAATCTTGTTACAAGATGCAAATGCGAAAAACGCGGGAAACAAATCAATCGGGAAAATCGGGAGATAAATGTCCATGCGCGCGCGCGCGTGCAAGATAAATGGGGACGAGCAGGTGAATGGAAAAATTAGAAATCTACGTTTAGGTATTCAAAATTACGGTTATAAATTTAGGTTATTGTAATTCCGTCGCTCTAATCAATTTTTGCCAACGTCGCAGAACATGATAACTCGTTTCATAAGTAAATGCCCGCATAGAAAATATCTTGAAATCCAAATAGCATCCAATCCGATTTCCCAAAGCAATTATGGCTTCTAGTTAGAAGTATAATATTTCATATATGCGATTGTCTCTCTGAGTGAGAAAATTCAAAATTTTCTCCATATTTCCTCTGGTTTTCATTTCACGCTAGAATTGAATAAAATATGTTGATCTTCGCAAATTTCATTTAGTAAAATATTCAAAATATTTTACAAATATTTTATTTTTTATTTTTTATTCCATTGAACACAATAGTTAAATCGATAGAGTGCAATAGTATAAAAGTGGAGTTTCCTATTTGGTACCGTGAAAGTACACCGACATTACCAACTGAAAAAAAGAAGGAATTGTATTCTTGTTTCGATTCTGGAAAGAGAACCCATGTTTGGGATCAGAAGGGAGTTTCTAATTAAGGAATCATAGTAGGATAACCAATTTTGGATAAAACTTACGCATTTCAATCGGAATCTATGCTGCATCTGAGAAAATTTAGAGGAATTTCTATGCGGTAAACGATAAAATTGTTCAATTCGGAGCTGAAGGCCATTAAGACATTTTCTTCCTTCTTTTTCTCCCCGTTAGTCAGCCGGTTTTTCGGTTGCAGCTGACCTTCGACAGCTTCACCCTGGGCAAATTCGTGTCCTTCACCGCGGAAGGATGCCCGGACGGGTCGTTGCAGATCTCGGAAGCGCAGCGTCCGGACGTCGGCGGTCTCTGGTGCGGCACATCCTGGGGACCGGCGATCTACTACAGCGAGACCCCCAGCGTCTCTATCATCCTCAAGCTGCTCAGGCTCAGCAAAGATCAGACGGGATTCAACTTCGACTTCAGGATGGCGTACAAGATGATCAGGAAATCGGACGCGGTGGTGCGCTACGGGAATCCCTTCGTCGGTAGGTGATCAGCTCTCAGGTTACAAATTTCGAGCACGTCCGTCGAAGTTTGTGCCTCGTAACACGATCGACATTTGTCCCCCCAGAGCTTCGTGCGGCTTACCTTTCCTACACTGATTTTGCCGTAAGCTCGACTCGATCGCCTCCTAAACGAGTCAGACATCTCCGATAAGCGTTGTTCGAACGGAATTCAACTCGAGCTTTCTCGTCGTTGTCGCGTATTTGATGAATACATTAAGATAAAACATCAAATTATTAGCGTCCTCTTAGTCATTGACAGTCTAGAACAGAACTCGGAATTAGTTGCCCATTTCGGGAAGATGGAAGGCGTAGCTCCCGAGAATCGGCCGAAATGGGCCGCTCCGTTTCCGTTCACCATCCCTCTCTCTCTCTCTCTCTCTCTCTCTCTCTCTCTCTCTCTCTCTCTCTCTCTCTGTCTTTTTTTCACATAAACTCAGTTTTTTCAGTTTCGCGTGATCGTCGTAAAAACTAATTCCGAGCTCTGGTCTAGAAGAAAGCTAGGTTTTCTTGCGATCAGAATTGCAATTAAATATCTTGCTTGCGCTCCATGATTTCAAAGGAGAAGTTTACAACTAAAACCGCTTGACAGCGGTTATTGGGTATTAATCAATGAAAATCTTGCTTAACTAAAATAATCGGCAAATCGATAATCAGAATTAATCAGTCGTCATGTATAAAATCACAAACAATTCCATCACGACAGATGAAACTAATTATTAATCAGACTTGGATGTGATTGGTTACACACCGATTAATAATTGATTTCGTCAGTAGATTAAATTACTTGTGATTGCACACATAACGGTTGGTTAAATTTGATCATCGATTTGCCGATTATTTTAGTCAAAGAAGATTACCATCGATTAACGCCCAACATTGAATTCGGAACAACTATTGTTGGTCGCAAGCAACTTTCTCCATGATAGAATCTCAATAATTAAAAGAGGATCAAAATTGTATGTGTATTATCGTTTTCATCATTACAAAACATCTATGGTACGACTCTTCCGAAATCTGCCGCGATCGATTGATATCGATAACGTTCGAATTAAATCTCCCAAAAGCAGACTCGTTCGGACTGCCGGTTTGGCAAAATTGCGGGGCGAGATGGACGTGACTCGGCGATCATTGAAATTGCGCGGACAAAGAATTTGCCGATACTCTAGCCGTCGATGATTAAAATTCCAACGTCACGTGGTCAGGAATAACGCAGGTCGTCGGGACGCCGGCGTCGACCGAGCGCACGTCCGTCGAGTACGCGAACACGTCCATGGCGATGCCGGTGCAAATGGTCGAGCAACACGTGCCACCACCTACGAAGCCGAGCTCGGAGCAGTTCTTAGGGGACCTAATATCCGGGACTTATTGCTCCCGTATATTCACCGACTGCGACCGGAAGAAGTGCAGATTGCAGTCGCCTAACTTCCCCGGGCTCTATCCCCGCAATCTCACCTGCTATTACGCGGTAAGGCTCACCTAAATTGCCACCGACGACAAAGCGTGTGTCTGTCGTGTTTGTATGTATGTATGTGTGTGTGTACGTGCGTGCGCGTTGTGTACTCTTTTTCTTCCTTATTCCGGTCGCGTAACTGTGAAAAGCGCGCGGTTTATATCGCAGAATGCCAGTGGCGCGCCGGACGTACGCCATTCGTGCGGAAAATTGCAGAGAAATTCGGCGTGTTCCATCCCGGACGATGTTAATCGCGACGATCTTTCGCTCACATACATGATTTTAAGCCGGAATTCTCGAAGACGACGTGCTATATTAATCAGACGGGGAAATATTCAGCGTCGTGCAGATAATACGTTCACGAAAGGCCGTGGAGTTTTCTGCAAGGAGAGGCGCCTCTCATGAAAGGAGCGCTGTATCAGGCGTCGTTAGGATAATGTATCATCGGTCCGAATTAATTTGCCCCGTCGTCGTCGTCGTCGAGCAGACGCTAAGCAGTGATATACGATCGACATAGTCAGACAACGGGGCTCCTCTCATTCTCCCTCTCTTTCTCTCTTTCTCTCTCCCCACGGGGCCCCGACACGGCTCATATTTCTGTTTCAAGCAGACACACCTGCGGCGGAAGTCGTAAAAATGGCACGCTTCCTCGCGCGCGCGGTTAACAAATTTTCGGCCGGTCCTCTTCCGGCGGCCATTATTTCCCCTTAGCATCTCGCAGAGCCGTGCGAGTCGGCCGTGAGCCTCCTCGTCACGTAAATCATCGTGCGCCGGGCCGACGGGGGTTTTCTGACCGGAAGAATTTTTCACTCGCGCAGTACGGTTGGTCGCCGGCCAAGTGCGAGGTCACGTGGACGCGCCGGCGGCGATAGCCCGATCAGCGAGAAACCAGGAGGGCGATTCTCTCGGCGATTCTTCTCGCCACCATGAATCGAGTCGAGCACAAGAGAAACCTCCGAAATTCCTTGCTTGTCTGCCCCCACTCGTTGTTCTTCCCAGCAGACTTCCTTCTCGTTGAACAGCCAGCTCTGTTCAAGCCTAAGAAGTTCATGCACCAGGTGTGTAGGGCGCTTAAGTATATTTTCGGCGGCGCTGGACTCCATCAAAAGGACTGCTCACAAATTCGCTATTTATCGAAGAAAATTACGTTTTTACATATCTATTTTCTATCTAAATAATAAGTGTCGATTTCAAGCTAATTTCATGATACTATCTTGCTACGTTTAAATCAGCACCGTGCTATTCAAAGCTTAAACAGCAGTTTTCTGGTGCAGTAAATACTGTTCTTTCTTCTGTACCTCGTTTTCTGATATGTAACATTTATAACGGTAAGTTTTTTGTTTGGATGACATCACTTCTTACGAACCTATACTGGAATAATAGTCATCTGTATTGCTTGCCATAAGGTTGCAAGATCGCCAGTGTTAAATTTCTCACGAAACGTTAACTACGAATGCGTTTTTGTCGCAACAAGTGTTGAAGTGAGTGAAATTTTTGTATAATTTTCAGCAGTTCACTTGAAGCGAGAGTAAACTCTTTAAACGCGCGCTTTTGCACGAGAGCCGCAGTTCATCATCGTGCGTTTTCTCGACGGCCGGGGGCGATCGGTAATAATGTCGGCATCCTGTAAACATATTTCATCGACGCGGCGAAACTAATCATGCCCGCGCTCGATGCCCCCGGTCGTCCTCGAGCCGATAGACGAAACACGTGAAGGCACCGCGGAAATTTACGGCTCGCCGTTTCGACGCCGGAGGCGGTCGTTTGTTCTCCTCGCGCGCGCAACCGGACGGGTGAGACACACTCGTGGGACTTGCGCTAGATAGACTTCGATTACGAATGAGAAGCTCGCGATCTCCGTCAGTGTATTTCTAGCGCGAGCTTATCTCGCAACAACGACATCGGCCATCTTGGTCTTTATCACGCTCAGCATCGTAAAGCCGTCGATGTCCGAAGGAGAAAGAGCTGATTTCGGCTATCCGTCACGTCCCGCCGGCTCAATTCGCGAAACAGGTGAACGACAATATGGAAATAAGAAGACAAGATGTCCCAACACGGTCGCTGCTAGGGTTTATTTGAGGTGTTCTCCTCAAAAAAACTAATTTCAACGCTTGTTTTTCCCTCGTTTACGTAATTGCGTAAATTAAATTTGATTTGTCAGTGAGGATATAGAAACAGATTTTGTTGCTGTCACACATACATAACGTTAGTAGCGAACGTAATAAACAAAATGTTCTATAAAAATATAAGAGTGAAAAATAGGCCAATAAAAACTCAATGCTGTTCTTTCAGCGAATTTTCGTTTACAATGAGAAAAAAATTTCTGATATTTGCAACTATAATTACATAAAAAAATAATGTGATTATAAATTATAGTCAAGAAAATACCACTCTTTAAATTAAACTCTACTATAATGTTAGTAATAATAATCTCACACGCATCTTATATGCATCGTTTGATTTTATCTGAAAAATCCTAAATTACTTATTATATAGCTCAATATTAAGTGAACGATTTGGTCCTTTCACTTGAACCTTCAGCGAACACACGTACCTTAAATAATAGTTCATTAAAATATCTGATTTTGGCTCTCATTAGCCTGTTGCTTGCTTATCGTTTTACACTTTGACAATATAGAAATTCGTTTCCTGCCACCGTACACGAATACACGCAATTATATCTCGCATGGTCGCCATCTGCTATTTTCTCTTCAACAGGAATTCCCCAATCATATTCGTCGCGGAACATATGTAACGGAATAGGTTTAAGTGTCGGGATAAAAAGCCGTGTGTATACGCGAGCGTTCCGAGTGAGTGCAAATAGACTGATTCGCACCTGGTTTATAGGTGAGGCAGCACGAAGTGCCGGCGGGCAAGCACGCCTTAATACACGTAAAACAACCCCGAGGCCAATTGGTAGCTGTGAGGGCGCGACCAGCTACTCAAGCCGAGCCGCCACCTCGGGAACTGCGTCTCTGGCAAGATTGCGACGTCGTTCAGGTACGTAAAGCCGCCGCGAAAATTGGATTAGCTGTTATAAATTCGCGACAGAGACCAAGACGAAGGGGCGGAAAGAGAAAGAGGAAGAGACAGAAAGAGAGCACGGCCGTCGCGAAGCAACGTGACCAGTTTGCCAAGTAAACCGCCCTGCTCTTGCATAGCGATCTCCTCTCCGCCGACGGAAACTCTTTAAGTGCCGCATTCTTCGTGGTAGCGAGCGAAATCGCGAGATATTTCCACCGGGGTGGCGCATCAAGCAAAAAAAGAAAAAAAAAGAGAGCATTGCTCGGAATGTTGGAAAACATTACATGCGTTAATAGACAATACGCTGTCTCGGAAAAAAGAAAGGAAAACAGATATAAGAGCTAGGCGTGACTAGGAATCGAAGAATATTAAACGCAGCCGCACAAGTTCAGACCATCACGGTGTGATTTAACGCTGTTATTCCGAATGGCGACCCTGGATAAGGCTTCCTTTCCTATTTACGTGCTTTTCTTTCCCTTCGGTCGTCTAACATCTAACCAAGCTTGATGTTGCGCTTACTGTTGCGTTACCAATGTTACAACAGACGTGTTAATCAGAGCGACGCGAGAGCGAAGTTGTTTCGGCGGTCTCTCTTGACTTCGTCTCTTAATTTCAACGAGCCCTTGAATCTTCCCGCGTTTTCGCGATAAGCATCAGAGTCGTCCAATTAGCTTTTCGTCTGAAGCTTAAGCTACATATTAGCCGGAGCATTCGCGTGTCAGAGCCTTTATTTAAGGAATTAAACGTCGACAGTGCGGATTATAGGACGTAGAACGTACCGTGCGGAAACTTGGTTCGCGAAGTTCAGCCCGTCTATTCTTCGTTGCGACGGGGAAATTTGTCTTTGCAGGACTACGTAACGGTGTATGACGGATACACCACCAGGGAGCCAGTGATCCTGAAATTCTGCGGCGGCGGGGAGCCGGTACCGGAGGCCATCAGCAGCGGCCCGGAGATTCTCGTGGAGTTTACTACCTCCCCTTATGGCACCTTCTTACATCCGACGCCGCCCCATTCTCTACATGGGTTCCAATTAGAAGTGCAAGTACGTGAGAGCTTTCACCGTAAACTGCATAATGGCCACCTTAATTAACGCCCATCCTATCCGCAACCCCCTTCCTCTAATCACCTATAAAATTAAACACTTTAGATGCGTAGAAGTAATACGCAGCGAGAAAAGGGAGGGAGAGAGAGAGAGAGAGAGAGAGAGAGAGAGGGAGAAAGAGAAAGAATAAATTGCATCTCTCATCGAAGTTTTATCTCCTCGGTGTGTCTGTCGAATCCTGGTGAATTCAGCAAAGAAAGATTTCTCTATAAAAATGTATTTTTTTTATAAAAAGGCTGAAATAATAACTTAATATATAAATAAAAATATTTTTTAATTTTATAACTGACAAATATAAAAATATAATTACGTAATTAATTAGTTGAGATGAGCCGGTGGAATTAATTAATATTAATTTGCGCGTTATCATCAACAACCGCGATCACCATTGGCCTTCTCTCTCTTTCATTGAGTAATAAATATTATACGCGATATCAATGTGAATAATCGTTACAAACGAGAGAAATGTACGGAACTGGAGTGAACGAAGAATATACATTCGCTGATGACCCTTCAGCGAGAACCCAGACAAATCATCGCAATCTCGCCGTATGCATAATCAAAAATCGAGACCCGCCTGAGGACTCGTTTCGGCCCGTTGATCGCGCATAAAATCCAACGAGAGCTCGTAGAGCGAAGGCAACGATATCACTGTGGCGGTCGCATTATCCCGTAAAATTTCCTAACGACACACCGCAGCGGAATACATTCGAATCAGATAGGAGCGGGAACACGCGATCGCCCGAGCAATCCGCATGAAAGCCGCTCGCTCTCTCACCCCGTCTTCCTCCTGCGGGCCCCCCGTCGAGGGGTGAATCGCTCGGCGACGAAGCCCGCCCCGTCAGAGCACGGCACGCAACACGAGAACGCGTCGGCTTCCAGGTCACGTTCGTCGACGCCGAATCGCCCACCTACGCCAAGAATAAGCGCTGCGAGTTCTGGCTGAGAGGCACCGGCGGCGGCGTCCTGGCGTCGCCCCGTCACTCACTGCCGAGGAACAGCACGTGCCTGTACCATCTCCGCGGCTCCGGGCCGACCCCGCCGAGTCCCACGCCGCCGCGACCCTTGCCGAAATTTCCTGAACAGCGACCCGGCACCGTCTGGCGGCGACCTGCACCGAGACCGCCGCAGCCGCAATTCCGCGTTTGGCTGTCCATCCTCAAGTTCCACGTAGGCACCAGTTTATCCAGCACGGACGAAGACTGCTCGACCACGCTGATGGTCTGGGATGGCGAGATGATGCCGTTGTCCGAGTGCAACGACGTCATCTGGTGAGTGCCGTGGGTCCATTCGACCTGGACTTCTCGTTCGTCTTATCAATCTTCGAAATAGAGATTAAACGTCTGTTTTCTCTTTAGGTCGTTTTCTCTGCTCTAATGTTCGAGTTTGTCGTAATAATTTACGTCTCTTCCTGGTGATTTCTTAAGGTTTCAAGTTTCAGCAATTGTTCATCATGATAATTTTATCTGAATAATTTCTTAATTTTCCAAGTTTTAGCGATTGTTTATTATAACAATTTTGTTTCTTCTGAGTGATTTTTTAATATTCCAAATTCTGACAGTAGTTTTAGCAATTGTTTTCGTTATTAAATGGAGCAACCAACATTCATGGACGGAACCAAAAATCCCATGTAACGCTCTTGCTTCAGCGAGAAGGAACGCCAACGTTACGCGGAGAGGATGGGCGATCCGATTCAACCCGTTCTTGCGCGACCTGCGAGCAACACCACGCTGTTGGCGAGATATTGCAAGGATAAAGTACCGAAGACCTGCGATCATGCTATCCTGCAGAATACCAGTCGCCCGTGTTCTCTGGGGGAGAGCTTCGTTTCATCCGGCAGCAGTCTGACCATCGAGATGCGTATGATAGAGTCGACGGCGCTCAGGCAAGTGTCTTAATTTTTGTTGCTTTACGTCCAGTCATAAATCCTTTTTATCATGGTAGAACACAAAATCGAGATATTAGGACCTTAACTTAGTTTCCGCCCGCAAATGTTAGATGGCAATGCAAACAGTTCTAGTAGTCATTACTAACGAAACAGGTAGTTTGTGATTAATTTCGACATTTCTCGATAACATTCAGTCAGCATACACAATTATTTTCCTAAACAACAATTTCTTTTGCTTTGTGAAAAATGGAACGCGATAAAGTGTTTTTTCGACATGTGCTTTTGCACTATTTTGATTTGAAAAAAA
>NW_022639455.1:572003-606722 GCF_010583005.1 Odontomachus brunneus | reverse complement strand
AGATGGTATCGCCCAGTTGCCAGAAAGATGGCAAAAAGTTGTAGAAAGTGATGGAAAATACTTTCATTGAAATAATTTAAATAAATTTTTTACAATAAATGCTTTTTCTCAGTATTTTTTGGGCGGAAACTAAGTTAAGGTCCTAATATATTACTTTGTGTAATGAGCAACTTTGGAATTTTCAAGTAAAATGAAACGATAGTATTTTTATGCCATTGTAATTTTATGAAAGAACACATGCTAAGATTGGTAGATCAAAACGACATATGCATTGTTTCATAAAATTACGACATAAAAATACGAACGTTTTATTTTACTTGACAAATCCGAAATTATTGATTACGTAATCCAACACAATTTCTTCTCGGGAAACATCTGTTAGAGGATAAAGTAAAATTGACACAACCGCATTCATTAAAACAACCGCGAATCCGAAGAGGAAAAACTCAGAGAAGCTCGAAAAATATTCGGAGAGGCATTTTCGTATAACAAACGTCCCTCGTTTGGAAAAATGGACGAGACAGTGAAAGAGAGAAAAGCGAAGGTATTAATAGACCAACGAAAAATTCCGCAAGGGAAAGAGAGCGTATCGGCGAGTCACATATCGGCAGATAGTAAATCGCTCGTGAAGTGGCGCGCCAACTCGCACTTGTAATCCCGCGTTTCATCTGATTCGATTCGCGCTCGCGACGGCGCGGCGCGGCATATCGAACAGTCGACGACGAGGACGGAGCGTTGCTCTCGCGAAGAATGCGGGGACATTTTATGGCAATACGGCGCAATATCTGCCGCGGTAGTATTCGTTTCAGCCGCCGCCGCCGTCACCGCGCGCGCTGCCGTTGCCGCTTCCCTCCAATATAGGTTATTCATGAGGGACGATTCGCCCTTCTTCTCGCTTCCCGCACCCTCCGCGACGGAAATATAGCGACGGAATTTAGAGGAACCCGCTGAGACACGCGGCGTCCTCCGCCGCGTTCCATTTGCTTAATTTTATACACGCCCTTCTGCCTTCCGCAAGAGTGCCGTACCTTACTCCCTTGACCGAGGTTCGTTGCTCGGCGAATTTACAAATTATTTAAATGAACCCACGTTGGTTTAAACAAAGAAAAAGAATACGAAAAGAAAGAAAAAGACACACGGGAGTCTCGTCTCGACGAAACTGCGCGAAGACTGCAGAATTCAGGACGCGCTCGTCCGATTTCGCCTGTCGCGCCATGTGCGTATTGTTTATCCATGAGCGTTAATTTAGATGCACGAGTCTGTGATGCGTCTCGTGTCGCAGCTCTCACGCTTGATGCATAATTGATTCGCTGAAGAAACACGTGAGGACTGAAAACAATCGATCGAGGCGACACGAAGACTCTCTCGTTCTCTCGTCCAGTCTCGGGAGGGTTGTAGTCGGCGAAATTCCCCCTGCGACCTCTCCCGTCCTATTTAACCGAAAAACAATAGGCGCGCGTGCACGTACCACGAGAACACCCGCCGTCACGGTAATTAAATCGCGATTACAACGGTTCTTGCGGATGCTAATCGCGTCGCTCCCGTTATTCTTCAGCCGTTCGCGGTCTCCGCGTCGCGTCGCGTCACATCGCGTCGCGTCACATTGCGTCGACGAACCTCCGGAGTGCAGTTATACGCGACGAAGATCGAGATCGGCCGCTCGCCGATGAATAATTGAGGGCTCCACCACCCTCGACGCGCAATTGTCAACGACACACGTAGGAGAGACGGGGCCAGTTGACCTACATTTCAGAATTCCGAAGTTACAATTTCTCACAAAACTAATTGTTGCGACTGACTGCACAAGCTTGATAGAGACAGTCTTCTTTTATGTTTCAATGCCTATCGTGACCCTGTTAACAGTATATTTTGTTCTGTGATAACTAAAACGTAAATATGCAGCAACGTGGCCATCTTGCCCTGATACCGGGCTCAGTTGCTCAGTAGTGCAGCAGGATAAAAAGGCCACATATAAAATACATATCCAGGTCAGTAGTTCTGGGAACTTCGCGAGAAGTCTCTTTATGGGCCAACTTTATCTCGTCCGCTCATGTGATTTCAGTCATTTCATGAATGATAATTGCTTTCATTATGCAAAACAATATATCATACTTCATTCTAGCTAGTAACATGTCGCTTTATTTATTCATGAAAAGATTAACTTTATTTATTCACGAAAAGATTAATATAAAATTTCGAAAATTTACTTTGTGCTACTACTAAATTAGTTTTTTTTTTCTATTTGTTAATATTATTCCAACTTTAATGAAACTCAGGGAAAAAGAATATTTATGTCCTAAAAGGATCATTTTGTGTCCACTGTACCTCCTAAGATAAATATTGAAGAAAGACATGTGAGCAACATAATCCTTGAGCCCTCTAGACTCGATTTCCTCTACATACATACATTGACGGGCACACATACACATAGGAAAATGCATACTGCATCGAAATAAATATTATAAGTTTCAAATATTTCATTAGTTTATATATCCGTAAATCTGTTATTAGTTCATCATAAACATCAAATTTATTCGAAATACACTCTGAGTAAGTTTAATAACTTTAATCAAGAATATTAAATTGTAGCAAAAATTGGATTTACTTCTTACATAAAATCGATGCAACTTTTTCCTCGATAAAGTTCCACGATATTCTTGTAAAGAGAATAAATTCTTCTTTCGAGTACATGTGATCATGATTTGAGCTTTCTCAAATTTATGATGAATATACTTGGAGCTTATAAGAAAATATTCTTTGCTAAAGACAACCATTAAATTTATATTTATAAGTGAGAAAGTGAATTGAGCTTTTCTTAGCAGTGGAATGATATTTCTCCGTGTGCGGCCTCAGATTCGCATTTCGCACGCGTTACATCCGTTTGTCACACCATCACGTACGATCGACGGGAAGGTATCTCGACGCGCGTGCATCGTTTCCTCGACGTTTCTTTTTTCCTGGCGCACGTGTAGCTATCGGCGTGTTCGAGCGTGATCGAGCCGGACGGTGTGAGCGACGTGCAATGCGGATGCATCGCACGGTCTAGTTAATCCTTTCCGCGCGAAGTAAAGCCTACCGGCGTGGCGCGAGCGAGCGAGCGAGTGAGCGAGCTTTATAATAAGCTCAGGGTTTAATAACATCAACGTGCCGATGGTGCAACGCTCTCTTCAAGACCCTTAGCCGCCTTTCACAACGCCGCCGGGGTTCGTCGATCTTCATCAGCGCGCCGAACCTCGCCGGACAACGCGCGCATCAACCCCCGCGTCGTCGCGTCGATACCGAGTGCTTCCGAGTCGAGCGATCGCGCCGTTCCGCGAGCAGAAATAGAGTGACGTGAACGCGGATCCAGCGATGCCTCGTTAGAAAGTTATAAAAGTTAGAGTATTACATAATGGAAGTGAGAAAATAATCTCTTATTCGGCAATTTTATCACGCAAATTTGAGTTTTTTTATCCTCTCCCCTTTCCCCTTTGTCTCGAAATTTGAGTCGCCTTTCAGTATCATATGACAATATAGAATTACCTTCTCACTTACATAGAGCGAAAGAAAGTAGTTTATAATTATGTTGAGAATAATAACAATTAGACTGCGCGCTATCTTTTGTTAAAACACAATTTTTAGGCATTAATATCGAATTAATGTTTTTATAATTCCAATTAGAAAAAATTGTGTTAAGAAAATAAACATACGAAAGTTAAAATTTTGATGATTAACACAGAATTAAATTATTCTTTTTTATAATATTTCTAGATATATAAAAATTTTGATACAAGATACATATAACATTCCATGGCTTTTACTGCCCTTCTTCTTCGTGTGTGAGCGTAATGTTAAATAAATCCCTTAGTTATTCATCTCGAGATATCAATTGAACGTTTTTTCTATCGGCTCTCAATCATTCCTTCGTATTCTTCCATTTAACTGATTTCTCTCGTTCTCGACGCTCAACGTGAGATACCTTTGACGCTAATGCAGTTTAATTAATTAATAGCTTCCGCCTTTCTCTCTTTCTCGTCGCGAGGAGCCTCGCGAATTTTTCCAACTTTACAAGATTAATGGGTCCGATGTGACGACGCTGCTTTCAGACCCGTAAACTTTCGTGCTCTGTACGAGTTTGTCGATCTTCATCAGGACGGCGAGCCGTACGGCACTGGGCCGTGCTCCCGTGTCTTCTACAGCCGCAGCCGGGACCATTATCCCGACCGTAAATTCCAAGGTCCGCGCGACATATTCCTGTACGGCCGCGGGGGATCAAAGAACATAAGGTGAGAGAGTGAACGGGACTCGTCGTTACAATACGTACTCAGCGTCTCTGGCTCTGAGGTGTGCACACGCGAGACACCGTGAGTCGCGTCTTGAAATTGGTTCAGCTCTGGGGAGGTATCCGTGTCATTGACGTGTGTCATGTGCCGTCCATTAACTTCCCCGGGCGGCATTTGCGTTCGGAAATTTGCGGCGGAATTCGCGGTATGATCGCGCGACTTCGCCGACGGCCGGCGCGTTATCATTTATCCGTCGTATAATTGATCGGCCGCCGATAGTGTCGCGGTGACAGTTTGACATTATGACGGTCTATCGTCTACAGTGGGCCCACGTCCGCTCGGGACACCGTCGTGAAAGCTAATGTAACGATGTAACGACACGATAATGACGTCGTTAACTCGTTCCCATACGTCAATTTGTGGCGGCTCGTTATTAACGGGCCATTGTGCGCACCACGGCCCGCCCTTCCTCGTAAAATATACGCGCCGTAGTCTTTTTTCTTCCCCGCGATCGAGCGATCTGCGAATGATGTAGCGCGGAAACGGAGATACCAATCGAGCGCACGCTAAACGACAATTTCGAACGTCCCGGGATACACAGGTATACGTAAATTTGGCGCAGTAGCTTTATTAGTATTATATTATTATATCATTATTAGTCGATTATTATTACATTAATAGTCGATTTGCAAAGATTACCTCTCTCATGAGTGGCTCATATATGGCACTTTTGTCACACAGACCCCACCAAAAATTTACTCTATTATCCTGATCGGATTGATCCCAATTAGTTAGCTGGTTTATGTAAAATAGTATTATCGATTTTTCACATGACGCAACGTGGCAATCAGGTTCTTATTAATGATAAAAATTATTATACATTAATTAAGACCTAATAACATTATATATATATATATATATATATATATATATATATATATATATATATATATATATATATATCTTGCACAAACCAAATAATTGATTAGAATCGATCTAATTAGGATCACAGGATAAATTTCCAATCGGAAAATGAAAGAAATAGAAAGAAAATACTAAAAATTTTCTCGAAACAATATGTCATGCAATATTCAAAATATATTATGGAAATCTAAATGTAATCTTTAAATTACACTTAAATTCTCCGTAAATTCAGTCAGTAAATTGGCTAATTCGTTGCTAGATGTAAATTACTAATTAGTAAATTTGTTGTTGAATGAATATTTCAAAGGATTTACATTATTGCATAATAATATAATTTAATAATTTAGTACAGTATATTTGCCTCACATAAATTTAACCAAACATAATATAGTTCCTATTATCGATGGTCTCACGTTGTGGAATTAACGCGCCTCATACAATAATTGAAACACGCGCCAAAGTTTCGTCGTTGTTTCGTCGTCGTCGAAGGATCCACGGATCCTTGACTATACTGCCGCGAATTTATTCATCTTCTCCTTCCTGCCTGCCAAAGGAACATTTTCTCACTCGCGGATATCCGGATAAGACAGCGCGTCCGTCTTTTCGCGAGATCTTTTCATGGCTGTCGTACGTCGTCCGAGCATGTGGACTTGCAGGCAGGAGGCGACAATACGCCGAGCTTGCACTTATTCTTTCCACGTAAGGAACGAACATAGGGAACAGCGCCTTTGACGACGTTCGTACGCGCGCGTCGCTCCTTTATTACTGTCCATCGCGCTTGGATCGAGTTCCCTACAACGCCGATAAAATATCAGTTAGATCGCGGCTTTACGACAACCGTAAAAATGAGCTTTACAGCCGGCGAGCCGAGATACTCTTTACCGGCAAATCGGAGTCTCCGTCGTTACGTTCGATATTGCACCCTATAACGTTCTGTTCTCCTTTCTCTTTTTTTATCTTATTCAGTATTCAGTCGCGCGACGTGCCGGCGAACCCGGTCGATTCGCGCTCAATTTCGTTCCTACGAAATTTCGCCGGAGCTTCGTGCAAACGTAACGATTACGCGAGTAGCCTCTCTAGTTTCGAAATTTCATACGAATGTGGAAAAAAGAAGGAAAGAGAGAGAGAGCGTCCGGGGGCTATTAAATCATCCTGGATCCAGTATGGACCCAGATTGACGTCGAAAGACGTAAAGTCGGTTTTATTCGGCCCGATAAAATTGCTATTTGCGCTCGCCGTGGGAGTTTCATTTCCCGGCCAAGAGCGATAGAAAGGCAAGAAAGGAACGCTCCTGCTGCTGCTTCTTCCTGCGGGGTAAGATAATTCGTTCGCGGTATCCGAAAAGAGGGCAGGAAACTCCCGCACGCTCTCACGATCCAGTCTTAGAAATACTTTGGCCGGTTAACGAGCGTCCAACCTCCGACGCTCGTAATCTTCCTCTGCAGTATCGATCACTGAACCGACTCCTTTGCCTGGCCGGCGAGGCGTGTAGATTCGATTAAGTGCTGAAAGTGCAGGCCAGAAACGGGTTTTGCAGCTGCGTGTACCGCTTCGAAGGAGAACACGACGAGGTGGTGAAGCTGAGGTTCAACAAGCTCCTCAATGGGAATCGCACCTGCCGCAGCGTTACCAGCCCCGACTTCAATAGGCTACTCTGCGTTGGCTCTGAGAATTTCTCGGTGAAGGTACGTAATTGAAATCGCCTGGTAATTGCGATTAGTCGCTGCCTCTCCTTATCCGCCGCCACCAGGAGAAACCCGGCGAGGTGCGTGCGCGGCGAAACCGCAAGACCGATGTCTCTCGATGGAAGGGTAGATCGAGTCCTCGCGATCGATTGGCGCTATGTCGCCAGCTTCATTTTGGATACACCGCCGTCGTGTAATTTCCCCGATCCCTTCCTATTCGTAGAATTTACGCTACAAAAAAAATCACCCTGATTACGGCCGCGTGCAGTTCGCGAATATAATCGCAAACTGCCGCCGCCGTCGCGAATCGCGCTGAATACGCGCTCCGCGGCGAAGTTACCAGCGACGTTAATTACAGACCGGTACAATGGAAGGTTAGCGTACAATCGCCGGTAACAGGTGGCATTGATCGAGTAATTAACGGCGGTGGCTTTAGCAGCGCGATAACAAGTATCAGCAATCTCCGAATCCAAACACGAAGTAGATCGAAGTAGGCCGGCAGGCTTCGAAGTTTCCCCGAGTAATCAATAGCGTAATGAATCGGACTTATAGATGTGTGCGCGCGCGCTGCCGACTTGTCTTACATTAGTTCTTAGCGTCTGGCGAACGCGAACGCAGAAATTAGTGGAACACGCGCGGGATTGTGATTCAATAGCGCAAGTGTGCCCGCGATTCATCGCCTCGGGGTTCCTCTTGGGAGAGAGTCTCAAAAGGACGAGCGGATACTTGAACTCAGAGAAAAATGTGATAACTGCAAATATAAAGTGACAACTATACGAATTTAGTGTGTAGAATTATAATGTATATAGTTCAATAAACTATTTCTATAGTTATATATTGCAACTAAAGCTTTAGTTTAAAGTATATAACTGATAACTCGTACAGTTGTCAGCTATATAGTTGCCGTCGCCATGTTTTTTTTTTTCTGAGTATATATCGCGTAAATAATAATATTATTATTATTAGCCTTCTCCCTCCGTATAATTCATTTTCTCCCCATGTATGAGCAAAGGAGATCGGAACCAAATTTTGTCTCATTACCGAAGGTCTCTGTTTCTTGTTCAAAATGTGTGTTGTAGATTCCAATGTTTGTAATACCTTTTTCCACAAAATCGAGGAAAACATGAAATTGTTGTTACTGGACTGTTTGATGGTTCACAAAATGACCCGCAAATAACACAGAGAATTAATATTATTATTTTGTATGGTTATGTATTATTACTCTATTATTATTATTATTATTACCGTTATTATTAATTCCGCGCTCGCCGTGGAAATAATAACGGCGACGCGCTCGTGGAGAATATAGCGTGTTCGATCACTATCATTGATTAAAAGGCGATAAATCGGCAATACAATTACGGGAACGATCATCCCGTCGGATGCCGTTTGTTTACAGGTGCTCGATTTGCCCTGGCCAAACGCGCCGCCCATTCAGCGCGATTGTCTCTGCTCGAATCGATCGTTGCCCATCAATATCAAATCCATCTCCAATTTCGCCGAGGTGCGTTTCACTGTTCTGTCGATGGACGCCTTGGATGATTACAACAATCTCTTCTTCGAGGGCACCTGGGACTTCGTCAAGACGGTGCCTTGTCTGCAGAAGCGCAGAGTCAGGGGCCCGTCCGGCGAAATCAAATACACATCACCGGCCAAGGAGGACGAGGTAAGCGAGAAGAGCTCGCCATGAATAAATGTATATGCAGTTGAGAGAAGCAAGGAAGACACATTACTTGTAACGTTGTTATCGTGTTTCTTCAGTAACAGTTTGGTAACAGCGTCCTTTCCACTTTCGTTAGTAATGCTGATTATTTTCTAAAATCAGTGACGATAACGAATGGGAAACATGCGACGTGATAAGTTTCAAAAAGTAACCTTTACTCAAAAACTTATATATATCTTATTTATTCAATTATTTACTTATCAATAACTTCATAATATCAGAATTGAAAAATCACAAGAACAGAATCGCGAGATTGGCGGATAATCGCACAAGATGACGTATTAATATTCTTTAATTAATAACTCAATATCTTACGTGATTGTTTGCAAAATGATAGAGGAACTTTTTGCTCAGTTTGACCTAACCTACATGTGCACACGAGGTATAGAACACTTTGCGCCAGATAGCCTGTATAATCAAGCTACGTAATTTAATCTCACTGTCCCTTCCGTGATCGTGGGTGCCTGTTTCACTTTTCTTAGTTACAGAGAAAGTGTATTTAAAAGTGTCGACACCCGAAACGTGTCAATAATCTTTTTCTGTCACTACCAGAAGAATTGCGAGAACCAGCCGTGGCTGATCGACCCCGGCCCGAGTCAGTACTTGTACGTGAAAATGCACGGCATAATCATGTCGAACAAGACGAAATGCGCGACGAAGAATCGCATCGTCGTGCACACGGGCGGCGCAATTCACGTGTCAGTGTGTCCAAAACCACCTGCCGACTCGCAGCACCACGTGGTGGAGGTGTTCAGCGACGGTTGGGCCGTCAGCAGCAACGCGATGATCCTCGCGCCTGGGCAGGACCCGATCAGAACCATCGCCGTGGAGTTCATCGTGAAAGAACCGGCTTCCTACACGGTCACATGGCTCGAGCTCACCAGAAGGTAGTAGACGATATTTTTATACGTAGTAAACGGTATTTTTACACGTGCGCGTGAGAGGCATGTCAACAGACGAAAATAGAAGTGAAAAAGGCGGCAACAAGGAAAGTAGAAAACGGTTCGTATCGATCTTAATTCGAGAGGGTGTTGCACTAACTGCAAGTATTTTTAGAAGTCGATAAAGTGTATTGCCTGATGGGCACAACGGACACCGGTAGAACGTAATTGACGCGATTTTCACAATGGCGCGCGCGACCTTCTTCTTCAAAATCCCTTCATTAAACTTCGTCCAACTTTATCCGTAACTTTCGCAATCTCTTGCGCGAAATAATTAATCCCGTAGAAACGAAGATTGCCTATCTCCCGGTAGTGACACACGCGATATATTCGTGCTTTTGCTTGAGAGTTGCGAAGAGAGAGGTATCTTCGCTCTAACGTTATGCATAAAATATAACGCTAAAGTATAATATAGGTTGTAACATTTCACGCCCTTTTTGTGCTGCGCGAGACGCAAACGACAATCGATAATCTAAACTTTACGGTGGAAAGTAACGCGAGTAACGTTAAGACACTCTATATCCAAAGCAATGATAATGCGGAATATCGAATCTCGTACGTCCTTTCGTAATCCTTTCGCTGTGGAATTCCCGCATATGCATATCCTGAAAAATTTGTCCCCTATTTACGAAAAAATGAGAGACACACCCATATTTGTATAAATCTCTACATTCACATACATATACACATATACGTTTTTAGAAATATGCACATGTCCAACTCACAGCAGGAGTGAACCAAAAATAATTAAAAAAGTTCATCAGAAAATAATTAAAAAGTAATGAAAAAATAATTAAAAAATTCGCAAACAAGTGTCATCCGAGAAAATGAAAGAATTTTTTAACAAGTACACTTAGTTGCAAAATGGTTTGAACAATGAAATTACGATTTCACTAAACTGTATCACAACTGAGAATTATTACCGACGGGGTCATAGTGATTACATAATTTATTATTATTACTATTAATTCTTATTAATTATATTATTAATTAAAATTTTGCTGCATAAACTCATCGTTAAGAACTCTCTCGATAATGACAGTTTCGCGAGCTCCCGACTTCATTGTGTCTAAATTGCTCTGGAAACGACTGTACAATTCCACAACGAAAGGGTTAAGGAAAGTAGCTCTAGGTATTCAAAAGGCCGTTCGCGCTTCTCGGTGTATTTCACCAGGAAGCGCGCGGGCACGATGGCAATGGCACGGGGATGTCTCTCTGGAAAACGCCTTAATTAATACCCGCTCGACGTCATCTGTCCTCGATTAAGCCGGCGCGCCGCGCACGGCGGCGACGACGACGACGCTCGTCGTTGCGCAACGGAACAATAATTCTATCGATCCTCTGACCCGCAGACCGTCGGTGACGTCAACAGCGGGCCTGCAAATGTCGCGGGACTGCGAGCAGCGTTGTCCGGAGCTGGACGCGTGCATAAACGCCTCCCTGTGGTGCGACGGAGTGTCCCATTGTCCCTCCGGCTACGACGAGGCCCTCACGCACTGCTCGGTGCTGCTGCAACTGGCGCCGTTGCACCTGATCCTGGCTATGCTCGCCGTGATCGTCGTCCTCAGCGTGGTCTGCTTCGCCGTGTGGCGGGCTTGCCGGCAACGCACCAGCCGCTCGATATCTCAGCACCGGCTGAAGAGCATCTCCTCCGAGACGGCGATAATCGACGGCAAGGAAGTGATATGCTGACACAGCGACAGTTCTGTGCGTTACGTCGAGGTCGACCGGGTCACCACCGTGTGACGATCGCCGTCCACGTGGTGGTCGTCGTCGTCGCCGTCGTCGTCGTCGTCGCCGTCGTCGTCGTTTTCGTGGTCGGTTCGAGTTCCAGCGGTCCTCCATAGCGCGCTCAGACGTTCGGCTCTCCTCTTCCACCTCCTCCTCCTGCTCCTGTCGTGAAGAGCCGAGAACCACCCGCCTGGGGGATCCGCGGAAACGCCTCCGCGTAACGCGCAGAACTGTCGCATCGCAAGGGAGAAGAAGTTAGGCGGAAGAACCGGTCCGGTTCTTGCTGCTCGGTAAACGTGCTCGATGCTCGATGACTCGGGCGATGAGGAGACCATGTCTCCTTGCTGAAGAAGCGCTTTCGTTTCGGCTCCATTCGGCCGGCCGAGAGAGAGAGATTTAGAGAGAGAGAGAGTTAGAGAAAAGAGAGAGAGGTGAGTCTCGTTTAGCTCGGGAAATAACAATGGGTGAGTTGAAAAAGACGATCTGTGATCACGGAACTCGTTGAAAATTAAATATGGGATAGATATTCAGGTGTTGTTTTAGAATTGAGTCCGCTGAGGTCGCTTGCAACAGCGGTACGAAGTAGAACACGGGTCGTTTAATCGCTGCCAATTTTCATTCGTTAACGCGTTGACATGTGATCACACGTGTTGTTATATTTAATGGTACGGTTATGTCGGATCGTGCAATCAGTAATTTCAGATTTCCCGGATCAAATGAAGTGATTGTATCTTCAGGTAGTTGTAATTTTATGAAACGATGCGTGCGTGCGAAGAACGTCAAAAGATTACAGAACGAAAGCGCGTATAGATTAGCAAATTATAACGGCATGAAGATACAAACGTTTGATTTCGCCGGAACAATTCGAAGTTACTCGTTGTGCAGTTCGACATTTCGGTGTCTAACGATGCACTGCCAATACAGTTTCCTCGTTTACCTGGTTCAGGGCGATCGCTTCGCGGCTTTCTAACGGAAGGTCTAACGATATTCGGGACTTGTCCCACGGCCGACTCAGCGGACGCGCGAAATCCCGCTCCCGGCTTTGATTTATCTGCGCAGACATCGAAGCGCTCCCATTTTCCCGATAAGAAAATGGGAATTTTCTTCTCCAATTTCGATGCTTTCGTTATCATGCGCGTACGTGGAGGAGATCTTATTATGCTCGCGATGCCTGATCACTTTCCCGAAGAGCAATTACACGTCCCATGAGAAAGTTTCGCAAACGATTCCCCGCCGAGAGTCATCTCGAGCCTCGAATCTCAAGAAGGAACGAAAAACGCAAGAGAGAACGGCAGATAGATAAAAAGAGAGAGAGAGAGAGAGAGAGAGAGAGAGAGAGAGAGAGAGAGAAGGAAACGAAAACGCGTAACATAAGCCGCAGAGTTCAAGTGCGAACTACTTTAACGAGGACAATAAATAATAAAATCCTAGTAGTACGTCGCTATTACGGTAGAATGACTCGATGCCGCGGATCGAGCGACGCTGCGCCTTGCTCGCCGGACTCGGACGATTAGCTCGAAGAGCCGTAGGACTAAACGGAGCATCGCGCACCTTGTGGCGTTTAATAACCGAGATTGGACAGTGTAATAAGTGAACGATGCGGTGGGCTCGGGCGGGTCGATAGTGCTTTGTTAGCGGATTTGCGAGCGAGAGTTACCACGGGCCAGTTTTGCCGACGTTGATTGACCTTAAACGCGGTCTACCCTCCTCGGTCGCAGCTAATTTCCCCGGTGCGTGTGCTTGCGTTTCAAGTTCCGCGGAAGTTAGCGAGACCAGTCGACGCAACCGCTTCCTTTTTCATCGTCCTCGTTTCGCTCGGCAACCACCGTCGGCGAAATTCTCTAGGGACCGTGTATTTCGTCCGACCACGAAGTGTTTGACGTGTCGCGCGACATCCAGCTCCAGGTGGACGCGTCTTCCACGGCGGAGCTATCGGCGATGCTCCTCGATCGATCAAGGCGCCACGTCGGCCTGATCGACGGCTCTCGCGAATTATTAAGAAACACCTCGTTCAGAGACCCGAGACATCGAGCGTCGCGCGCAACGCGCTAGTACCATAAACGTTAGATTCCTCGTGAGAATTAAGAGTTCACTAAAGAGACACGAGCGATCGTGTACAGAGCCGGGCGTACCTTCCCCGCGTCTCGTCCCATGCTCTTTTCTAAGGAAAGAGAAAGAGAGATGTGAGGACAGAAGAAGAACATGGGGAGAAGAAACACGCGCGTGACATGACTCACACACGAGATCGTCTGTAAAAAAAAAAGGAAAAAAAAATAGGTAATTCAGAACGGCCGCCAATTCAAGTCGAGTCGCGAGGTTGTTAGATGAGTCGAGACGTCGATCGAGGAAGTGGACACACACCTGGAGGTCAGTAGCTCCGAGACACGCGGAGAAACGTAAGCCAGTAAACACCAACTAATAGTGATATTACATCAGCGTTAAGATTTCATGCAATATAAGTCTAATATAACACACACATATTGTACATGACACCTGCATTGTTGAATGAGAAATTGTAACATTGATGTAACGTTAGTTGTTGTTACCATTAGTTGTTGTTTACTGGGAAGTAATAAGGCTTAAGCAGTAAGCAAATCGATCCACCACTCTCAATTATTCTTCTTATGCTCCGAGAATAAATGTGTCTGGTCAATTTTCTTACTGCTCAAGACTTACTACTTGCGCCGAGAAAGAATACTTGAAAATTTACTTACGGAGTGTAAAGTTTGTCCTGAGAAATAGAGCTTATTCGTGCGAAATAAATATTATTTCCATGAATAAACTTCATATGCCACAAATAAATGTTTAAGTATTTTTTTCTCAATGTGCGTTTCTCTACGTGTTTTCCAAAGGCTAAGGACTCTCGCACACGAATTACGGTAACCACGAACGTGGTACGTGAACTTAAATTAAAGAATCAATCGGGATATTGCTTTAGGATTCTTCTAGCTAGAAGAAGACTAAAGTGATCATGTAAGTAGAATTCAACCTCAGTAACTAGGGTTGCAACCAGACGAATCTCAGTTACTTCTGCACATAATCAGATCTTTTTCCAGAGCAAACAAAATTGTAGCAATATCCTGATTGGTTCCTCAGCTGAAGTTCATGTCCTGAGTCTGTGATTACCGTATCTCCTGGGCGAAAACCTTAACGGCGCGGTGGCGCACTATTGCGGCCGTGATAACGCGAGAAACCTTGGACTCTCGTTGCCGTTCAGATCATTAACTGCCACGTTAAGTAGTCGACTACTCACGTCGCCGACGCGCGGCTGCGAGTGAGAATTTTCGGATGCATCACCGAGTGTTGTCGATATCACGCAGGCCAATCGCGAATCATCCTCGTACATCAATTGATAATCGCGTCAATGGTCTCATGAGAGCACGTAAGATACATCAGGAAGCGCGATACAATGACCGCACGAGGCTCTCCTCCACGTATCATGGCCGCAGACCTCTTTTGGACGTCTGCATCGCGCTCAGGGCTGCGTCTCGACGCGAACGAACCAGCGTGCTGTCGCAACGCGGCTGGAGAAATGAAAAATACGACCGAAAGAACGGCTCACGACGATTGCGATCGGCACCGAGGATGCGAAAAGTTTCACCAGAAAGCGCCGCGAAGACGCGAGAAGTGCCGCGACCAAGGAAGAAAAGTCGTGACACCTGCGATCTCACCCTCACGAACGACTCGCGTCGTCACCCGGAGGAGAACGGCCGCAGTTCGCGTCGGGGCACAGCCTTGGCCGGCGAGGAAGCGTCTTCAGCTAGAGATATTGACCAAAAGTCGAAAGGGCGACAGCCGACTTTAGGCGACTTAATTACTCACCTTAGTGATGCCACTTCGGCGAAAGGAGGAGGCGAGAATACGATGTGTAGAACTTCAGTAGCCTGGAATTATGTGATAATATATAATGCTGTTTTCCTCGGAGCTGTGCTCCGACATTCATTGTTACGCCGGGCGTTGGACGGCGCCTATCGGGCGCAGGGACGCACTTCGAGAGGCCGTTTCGATCCTCTCGCTGTTCTTTTCGCATCGCGTCGCGTCGTCCTGAGAGTCAAGAATTGTACGCACAGAAGATCGAAAGCGAGACAAAGCCAGGCGAATGGAGAATTCTCGTGAAAAAGGCTCTGCGCGCGGAAGAAACAACTCTGTCAGTGTAACTGAATTTTCTGTTACTTGGGGACTAGATGAAAAACTCGGTTGTAGGAACGAGGATTCCCGCAGCAGGTTTTTACTTGGTCAATTGCGCGGATAAAACATTTCAGCTCGTGTAACTGAATGGATACCAGATGAAAAGCTCGTTGACGAGAAATAATATCCCCGTTACTATGATCGAGAACATTCGTCTGAACGTTCAGCCGCATTAAAACTCAGTTGAAGTAAGTGAGGGCGAAATCTCCTGCAGAGAAATCTTTCTCTTCCTACTACTTTTTCATCTGTTTCCCGGACAACAGAAAATTCAGTTACACTAACAGAATTGTTTTTTTCGCGTGCTGATATCAAAATCAATGAATAAATCCAGCGCCTTTGAGAACCTACACACAAATGTTGTGATGTAATGAGTCAAGTTGAACCTGATGAAATATTTCATTTTTCAGGCTTAATTGTTCTACGCACATTTCTACCAACGTCGACTAAATTTTAACCTGAGTTTAAGTCTTTGTCTGAATAGAATTTAAACTTAAATCAAGGTTTGATGGACATTGGCAGATACTGGCACTGGTGCAAATAAATCAAGTTAAACCTGGTAAAATGTTTCATACTTTTCTGGCTTAATTTGATTTCTCACACCACAATATCCGTGTATAGGTATTGATTAAAGGCCTTTGACACAATAACTGATTTGGAGCCGAGAATGTCCGGCCGCTCGGTTCGTCTTGGACACACGCGTACGAGCACACCGACGTGACACCGCCGCGGCTTGTACACCTTGTTCATACTTGTACATAATCGATTATTTATCTATTTGTATCGGATAACGATTTTGCATGTGCACTTCCGCTTGCGCGTCCCCGCCACCGCCGCGCTTTTGGTTTTCGCTAAAAGAACTCGTTCGCGAACTTCTTTTCGGACGACACAGTGGAATACAAATAAAAGCGGCAGCTTCGCTCCGAACATTCTTATATTCTAACGCTGCGCGTAGAATATTCATCGAACGCGCACACACCGTGCCGTCCAGTTAGCAATTCCGCGACTAATTTCAATCAACTAATTTAGAAGTGACGTGACGAACGGTCTTCAGCTACGTATTTCGGCGTCTCGTTAATTCACGAGAACAGAATTCTCATTACGGATTCTCATTACGATTACAGCTGTCCCAGCGGGAATCGTGAATGCAGTGGTCGCGCGGGAGTCCTATTTGAATAATTCCGAGGTGCAGCCGATAGAGAAGTCGCGACAACACCATCGAGTCTGTCACTTGAATTTTACAGCCATAGTGTCAGGCGATAAAATTTTAGCGTTTAACACCTTGGCTAGACTCTTCTCGCGCGACTCGGAGGTCTCTAATGTGTCGCCTGTGTTCAATCAAATTTGCAAAGCGTCGCGCGAGAGCCTGGAGAAGGCCGCTCTTTCTTCCCGAGTCGAAGTTTTAGCCCTGCTTTCGACCTGAATTTGCCGACATCTGTATATTCTGAAGGATCAGTGTGATAACGTTCAATACACATGGAAACTGAAGTCCTACTTGGCGTATATTTAAGTGGCAGAAAACGCACAGCGGATGCCACTTGTTGTGGGTTCTAAAGAGAACACCCAAGTAGACGTCAAAAGAAATATTGAGGTCGAAAGTAAGATCAACGTTTCAACTCGGGGGTTATCCAGTGCACGAGACAACAAGAGACAAGCTCTCCGTCTCTCTCCTCGCGAGCTGACGGAAATGCCTCCGAAATCCCGCAGGAGAACCTTTTTGCCGTCGCACACGCGACGTTATCGCGGTTATCTTCTGAACGGTGGTGCATCGACGTGGGCCGCGAGCGGAAGTTCGCATCCCGCCGCTTTACTACTAGTCGATAAGCGTAGACCTTGGAAGAATTGCGGTAGGAATCGCGTACGTTCTCTCGAGAGACATCCGAGGCAGGAAGAAGCGGAGGACGACGATGCAAAGCGTCGACGAAGAGGAGGAACGCGGGATCTAAGCACGCTCTCAGCTAGCCGGGAACACCGCCAACTACTTCCTCATCGTTCTCTGAACACACGATAATTACCGCACGCACCCGACGAAGAGGAACCAGCAGGACGAAGATCCTATGTGCGGAGGAAGTGTAATAATTTTAGGTTCCTCGCGTGTGCGCGCACACGAAATACCGAACGGGGACGATTGTCGATGTTCCTCATTGTTCGCTGCTTCATTAAAAGAAAGTCGGCGGAGCGAATTTCACTTGGCTCTTGACCACATGACTGTTCGGTGCTCGTGGACGTTCCTCGGGGTAATACATCGCGCTACGTACAAGTAGTAACGTCGCGAATCAATCAGACGGTAGAGTGTATGGCGAGACGTTGCGCGCGAGCACGTTTCGTTGATTACTGTATCTTGTGTTCAATCGAGGCGAATCCGAATCGAAATTTCAGCTTCGCGTTGTTTGACTCTGTCGAATTCTATTGAATTTCAAAGATCAAAGCGGAGAATCCCGGGGCGCGCAGTGTACAGAGAAAAGGTGTCGAGAAAATCAAAGATATTTATTCAGTGAGCACAATAATAGTGTTTGCTTCAATCTAAATTATTTTATTTAAATAAAATAAACAACTGCTTTCTAATTATTGCTTGAAAAGCTAAGGAAATCTTATTATTTAAAAAATATTTTATATGTTTGGTATAAGTAAATACGTTATTATAATAGCCACGCGAGAACAAATGTCTTTTCATTTCTTAAATATTTTTCTCTCATTGTAGTATTTCGAGATTACAGAATAACATGTTTATTTTATTCCAAATTCTTTTATTTAAATGAAATAAACAATTGCATTCAGGAAGAATTAAGATTTCAAGAAAATATATATCGTGTTATTCGAAAATTATTTTATATCAGTATAAGTAAATACGTGATTAGAACTCACCGAATAAATATCTTTTATTTCTTAGATATTTTTTCTGTCATTGTAGTACCGCGAGATTCTCCATTAATTCTTCACATTCGACGAAATTTGCGAGATTGACGTTGTAGAAACGAAAATTCGGCTCAGGAAGCAATACGGAGCTTTCTATCGAAAAGGAGGTCACGGTTCCGACGTTTTTCCGTTCGACTTTGTACGAACCCGCGTTCATACTTTGATTCCTTTTCTTTCCGCTCGTATGATCAAGCGGTTCAAAGGCAACGTACAAAGTAAGACAGTAGAAAGAGAATAATGTGATGAAGTCAATTTTCTCCACGAGGGAGTGAATAAAGCTAAAGCTTTGCTCGTGTCACGACAGATGCCAGGTCAGGACATTGCGCTAATTATCTTTCACGGGGTTTTCATTTACCTGGGACCAAAGATGTCATTCTTTTATTAATACTCGGCCTGCCAACGAAGTGATCGTACGATCATATCGCATGCGAAAATATCAGAATTCTAACACATTTGCCACACGACTGATTCGGAGAATCAAAGACTGATTATTTAAATAGTTTGCTTCCGTCATTAAAAAAATTCGCACTGCCACGCGTATAAAAGAAAAAAAAAGACAGAGAGAGAGAGAGAGAGAGAGAGAGAGAGAGAGAGAGAGAGAGAGAAACAAATCTTCTCGCGAAGGATGATCGTTTGTGAATGAATTATTCGTGAATCGATCGTTTGCCACCGTCGTCGGCGATTTCCCAAAGTGAAATGAAAGAAAATGAAATATTTGCTCACATTAAGATACGTCGGGACTACGTCGAGTTCAAGTAATCACGCGCACCTCCGAGCCGGAGGAAATAAATTTTTCGATCTATTTTACACGATCTGCAATATTGACTTTCGTAATTTAAAGCCACGTCCGCGGCCGAACACGGCGATATCGGCTTTAAAGCCATGACCCAGATACTGAGTAATCTTCACTGATGTGTTCCAGTCCGCCCGCCGCAGAGAACATTTTCTTTTTTTCTCCAAAAATAGGTCGTCGCGAAGGTCTCCTTCTAATTACGTTAATCGCTCCTGACACGAGCAAATTAATTCGCGAAACGCCAGCGGCACGTAATTAACCGCGCCCTGCAGAAAAGTTCTGCACGCACACGCGAGTATGATTTATCATTTATAGCAACAGCTTTTAATTCGCCGAGAGGGGAGATGTAATAAAAAGATAATTGTTCTGCACACGTACAGCAAACACGCATATAATACATACACACAAACATCCACACCAACAGAGCCACACGCCACACAGAGCGCAGACGGTGACCTCCTTTTAAAAGTAATATAACACACCGTGACGTCTCTCATGCGATGGCGAAATACGGCGATATGAATCTAAGAATCTATGTATATACCACGACAGCCACTCTTCAAGTTTTCTTAAGTTAGAAGAATTATTGATATATCAGATTAAGTTCGTTCTTAGTCGAGTTTATTAAATAGGGCATACATCGCGCAATGCACGAACGACCAAATCAATACCACGAAGACGGAACGAGCGGCAGCACCCGATGCAACCGCGACTTCGTTCGAATTAGCGCTTTGAGAATCGATAATGAGCGCTGCACGATCGTTTCTGATCCTGATAGGAACCTCCTGTCATCGATCTACCAGAAATAATCCTAGATAACCGGAAACAATTGAGATAAGTTGCCAACAATACTTCACACGGCGAAAATATTGTAGCCAAAATTACAATCAAATTTTTGCAATAGTGTATGCTTGGACCATACAGAATATTGTGTGGCCGAAATTATTATATATTTGATTCAAAATGTTATTTATGTACGTTTGAAATTTAATCACAAAATTGTTGTAATCGCTTGAATGTCTTTTTTTATATCAGGTAGACTGACAAATTTCTGTAATCTGTCCACGTGGAATGAAGAAAAGGATGTGGTATAACTCGAGATATTTAATTGTGAGTAATTACCTCACTTATCTTTGTGTGCTGATAATGTGTATGGTTGATACGACCCAGTTATTTTGGCACACATCAACTACGTCGATGTAGTCGCGCGTGATCCGCTCGTGGCAGCCAGAAATCGGTTGGGCTGACATTTACCATGAACATATTCTGATTGGAGCGAAGCCGATATCGTCACTGTAACTCAACGATTGCTCTGTGGTTGCGGCAACCGCAGCACATAATCAACTGTTCCGTATCTCGCTGTTGAATCTACTTGGCACAGCCAGACTTATGTGCGAGCCGGCCATACTGTTTTCTCCGTGCAGCTTTGCAAGAAAGCTCTGTAGAAAGCAATACGACGTGTTTGTTATTGCAACGTTTCCTCCGCGCAGATCATGCCGCTGCGTTACTATTGTCGCGCACGTGCCGTCTCCTCGGCATTAGCATGGAAAGAACCTATCCGAAAATCCGGCAATCGCTCCGAGCGGACATGGAAATCCATACATCGCGGTCGCACGCGCGCTCCACATCGGGCCGCGGTAAACAACAACCACGTAGAAGAGCTTGTCATCGCGTGTTACCAGCACTGCCTTCGAAGGCCGCGGCGTTCGCGTATCCGGCGACTGTAAAAGTTTATTGCGGCCAGGAAATGCCCCAGCCGATGGGGTGTATCGCCGCGGCTCGAGCACGACTGCCGGGGAGTAGAACGCGCGGCTTCGACGTCCATATCGCCTATTTATTGCCGTCCCGGTGAAGTTTTATCGCCGCTATTCGCGTGATCACCATCCGCGTATCTGCGAGACATCCCGCGCGTTGCGGATCGGCGAGCAGCACGCAATCGGCGAAGCCGAATCGGTTTGTACCGATTCCGTGGTCTTTCTGATGTCTTCACCGAGAGAGTGTTCGCTTCATTTCGTCGATCAAGCGACGCTTTCGTTCGACTCGAGCGACGACTCGACGTGAATTCGCGCGCAGCCGCTCCGTCGGACTCGCGGCGGTAAATTTCATAATTTACTCCAACGTAAAACGTTTGAGATATTTGAATGTACGAACGAACGAAGGAGCAGTGGAAGAGAAGCTCGAGGCATCCTTGAGAATTTGAAACTGATCGCTGCGAGAAGGGGATAGAAAGAGAGAGAGAGAGAGAGAGGCAGAAAGAGAACGAAATACGTAATTGCTCGAAACTCTGCAAGAGAGAGTCCCGGCCATCCAAGGCGCAGCGAAACTTCGGTCCTGGCTGAGATCAAATGAGATCTTAATGTGGGATGAAGTTACGTCTAAACGAGATGCGGAAGCCCGACGAACTTGAGGCTCTGGCTCGCGCGTCAGTCAGTTACACCGGGGCGGTTGCGAAGCTAGTTCTTAAACGGCGCGATGTCACCGTGGAATTAACAATCAAGCTGTTTATCCGGAAAAGAGGACAGAGAAGGAAGACGATGAAGAGTCTTCGAGACTCCGCGAATTTCGACGAGCGAGATTTCTCCCGGACAGACCGGACTTACTTGCGTCGCGCTTTACAAGATAAACGGCTCGACTAATTATCTCCAGGACTGAAGTCTTCAAGAGAACCGAAGTTCTTCGACCTAAGATTAATCTGCGTTGAAGCAGAGGCGAGTCGCGATATATACATGTAGACACCTCCGCGTCTCCAGACGCCGCGGATTCGAATCCGCGCGGACGTGGACTGCCTCGCACGCACTTCCCACGTGTTTCATCCTCGAGAAGATTAGGTCCGGTAGACCGGACACGACGAGGACAGACAGCCCTCGAGACGCGATTTTCAAGCTGATCGCCAGCAGCTGAGAGGCATCTCCGCCGTCCTATCGCTTCAGCTGCAGATGTAAACCTGTTAAACAAGCGTTTGCGCAGCCGCATCCTTTCCGGGCGGTGATTTTTCCCGGAAAGGGACGAAAATACCTGCTGCATCGCAAAGCCGCGGATCTGCCGTTCTTGTTGAAGTTATCGAATCCTGTCGGGATTGTGTATAGCTTGCTTATCTGCATCGACACGTTGTGGCGAGCACATATTGTACTCTTGACATTACGTGGTGAGAAATTTCATTGGAAACAAGTGAGCATTCACTCGAAGCGACTGTGAAAACATTGCCAGTCACAAGAGTGAATGCTGAAGACTCAAAGAGGGAGTTCTTGATCTATACTCTCTTCAAGCGAGTCAGTATAAATGTTTCTGATTGAATCAGTAGGACGACTATTTCGCCGATGATCAATGAGTATTCGCTGATTTTCAGTGAAAACACTACTACTTCACAAAATCTGCAATACACAAATTCGTCACATGATTTACTAAATCCAGCTCTCTTAAAGTGAATCAGCAAAAGTGTTTTTGATTGAATTAGTAAGAAGACCGACTGATCTCTGAATTTCACCGATTATCAGTGAAGTATTCACTGATTTACATTGTAAAAATCTTTCGACTTTATTTATCTAATTTTTCACTGATTTTGATCAGTGGAAGTAACATTTTACTACAAAATCTGTAATATACAGGTTCATTAAATCTAAGTTTTTACTTTTGCAACTAATTTAGCAGTTTGCATATGTCTTGAACCACCAGTTATAAGTGTGACATTTCAGTGGAGAAAACGCTGTACTTTAAAGAGCACGAGCGAATGTTTCAGTTAATGAACGTTAGTGAGTTTGTTCCAGCGCGATGATGGAATATGTCAGATTCGCTCTTCCGAATTTCGTGCGAAAATGTTCGCTCGACGCTTCAGAATGGAAGAATTCACTCTACGCGAGCGAAAGGTCACTCCATTGTTGGGGCAGAATTTCACGAAATTCAGTAGCACTCACGAAATTCAGTAGCAAACGTTTCTCTTGTCCGCGTAAAATTGCCCCGAGGAAAATGGGACGCGCAAACGCTCCACCATTGCCCATTGTACATGTAAATATCGATCGTTGTGTAAATAATCGGCGTGTCCGCCGACCGGGCGGATTTTCGATTATCGGCCAATTCTCTCGGCTCACTCGTGTTTCGACTGTAAATAAGGCATAATCGTAAAGCGAATTAAAGCGACTCTAGATGACGATGTAAGCCAGTAAAGTAACCACGTAGACGATTCTTAGGCGTTAAACTCTGTTAACGATATAAGATCCATATCCTGCGATTACGGGAGATGCGAACGCGAACTGCGATTGCAAGAGCCGACGATCAAACTGTCGAGCGCCAAGCACGTCGTGTACGTGCATCAGCGTGCACCTCCGCGACATTTTGCGCTGCCTGCTCTCGACTTCGAGTCACTTTCGCGCCGGCGACGATGGAATTTTACGGTACTCATCGATGCAGCAAGAAGTCGCGATAAAATAATCAGATATACACGACATGCGTGACGGGCATCGCCGTTAAAACGGTATTTCACCTCAGAAAAAAGAAAGAACACTTATTATTCTATAGAAAAAGAAGACTCTCCGAGACACCTGTTTTCCGGAAAATCGATAATATCGTGAACTTTCATCCACCGTCGCGCACCTGCGACTCTCCTACGCTCTTGTCCGACGTCCTCGGGGCGTTCTGGCGACGATTATTTAATCATCGTTTCGACGAAGTAAGAGCGACATAACTTATCGTCATAATCTCGAGCAACGGAGAAGGTTGACCTCGTTATTCATCGAGATCCCGAGTGTCATAGCCGAGCACGTGGCGCGGACGAAGGAGAGGCATGCTGTCAAAAACCAACCAATCAACGTCAATCTCCGAAGAGAACCGTCACACTTCGGTTACGCGACCAGGTCGAGCAACCGCGACCGAGTCGCGTCTCTACCACGTAGTGCGTCGTCTCGTGCATCATCTGTATGCCGCGGTCATTATGTAAACAAACGTGTTGCGATCATACGGACGTTATTGTACATACGTAGGATTCTACTCTGTAGATTTTTCAGGTCCGTGTCGACGGTCGTTACTTGAAAATTACCTCAGGTGAGATGCTCAGACTTTAGAATTAGACGTGAGTTTTTCAGCCGGATCGCGCGGTTACAAATGCAATGTCACATATATTATATGATTCGAATAAAAAAGTCAAATCTAACTTCGGATCTGAGTATCTCGCTCGAGACAAATTTCAAGCAATGACTGTTAACACGGGCTTTAGAGCGAAATCTCACTCAAAGCGTATATGAGAACCCGTTCGAAGTGATCATAAACTAAACTGCCATCATCAATCACAAAAGTGAACGTTTCATACGGGCTCAGAGTGGATTCTTCATCCGTACAAGTAAATGTTACGGTCAAGATGAGAGCGGATTTATTTCAGTGGCGGTGGAGTGCGTCAGAGACCCACCCTTCAATTTCGAGTGGAAATAATCACTCGACGATTCGGAGCACAGAATTTACGGTGCGAGAGTGAAAAATTGTCGAAATTCGAGCGACTCGTTTGTCATTTCAGTTCCCGAGTGGAATTTCATTCGGGGAAATTCAGAGCACGCTGCCAAGAAAACGATACGCGTTCGTTACGTAGTTTTGCTATTTTCTAAGAAGCATACCAGAAGCCACTCTGCGCCGACTTACACGACTGCCCACAGATAACAGTTTGCCGGTATCTTGTTCATTAGAAAAAAAGAAAGAAAAAACGCGCGGGATATACACACACGTGCGTACTAACTGTAGTTACAAATTGACTGCGTTACAATTTCCGACAGCTGATGGACAGCTTCCAACTGTCCGGGTACACACTATATTGTATCAATCTGCCGTTGTAATCAAGAACACCGACAGACATCGCTAACAGGCCATGGTGTACCGTGGATTAACAAAAATTAAAGCCGACGCGATCTCGGCAAGTTCAATTTTCAGCGCTGCGAGAACGATAGAAACACATAGATGTCACGTTCGATACTATCGAGATCCGAATTCATCCGAGTAATAATGGGCCCCAAGGGCTCCAGCACGAACTATAATCGTCTAGACGATATATATACGATGTACGGGATCGTCAACTTATGAGAAAACACTTGACAATGTCTCCGCCGATTTGGATAGATCCAAACTACGTTGCAGCTGAGAAAATGAGAAATTTATTAAATATAAGACAATTTTCATACCCTTTCTTGCATGTTAAAGGGTTGAAACGACCCTTCGAAGGTAACTCGATGAAATTGAGTGCAGGCGAATATTTTAGGAATTATGAGGTACATGAGAAAATGTTTCAACAAAAGCTTGATTTTTCGTATATTACACTTTCAGCGCTGAAGTTTTGCAAGCTGAATAAAAGCTACGTCCGCAGCTAATGGTAACGCGACGTTTGCAACTCATATCCCAAAAGTGCAATTTTAGAAAAGAGTTTTTCATTATACATAGCCGAATTTGGCATAGAAACCTCTCTTCGAGTTTTCTTCTTGTACACACACACACAGATATTTCGAAATTCGCAAAATTAGCAACGAATGGTTGTTTCAACCCTTGCGGGGAAGCATATAGAAAAAACACGATCTCGGAAAGTCTCTTATTTTTGGCTATGCCAGCACATGTTTAAAGCCCGTCAGAATTGGCGAAGGGTACTGCCAAGCGTGTCCCGAGTTGGCACGCGCGGAAACAAGCGACTCGAGCCGTTCGCTGTTTCTCAAATTTTGCATCATCCACTGCCACTTTGCAACATCGAGAAGCGCCTTTCTTCTCGATCGTCAACAACGCCGTCGTTCACGTTTCACAGCATACGCACCGCGACAGCACGGTCGATCGATTTCACTTTGCGGCGACGAGCAGAGCGACCGGGCCGTTCGCCCGTACGTTTATTTATTCGTTCGAGTGAGAGCATTTGCGGAGCTTTCGCAAGAGAGCTTTCGCAAATCGCGCACGCGCGACTCGATTCGCGCAGCTCGAGCGAGCAGCAGCGATCGGCCGCGAGATCAAATCCGCGTTTCGCGCTCGTCGCCGCCAGCACTCGATCGACTGTAAATCCACAGAGATCATATCTCATGATCCGTCTCTTTACATCCGACCCGCGAGAGAGGGAGAGAGAGAGAGAGAGAGAAAGAGAGAGAGAGAGAGAGAGAGAATGGCATAAAGCCGTTTGTCGAACACGAAACTTTAACGATTCGGGTCGGATGCACCGATTTGGATCTCGATGACCGTGGTTAACCGTAACAAAGAACTGAAGAGACTCTTTCGTGACAGGCATGACCAGTTGTACGGCGATATTAAACAAGTAAATCACCATAACAAATGCGAAATGTTTCCAAATGAATTATACGTTGACTGCGATGAGTGAGAAGACTATTTGTACGATTCGTTCCCCTCGAGAGGTAAATTTATATACGAGAAAAAGAGCGAAGTACATCCCGCAAAGTGTGTTTCTACTCAGAGATATACACGTGTATACATATTGTTTTCATCAATGTATCATACATATATGTTCTGGTTATGTATTTGACTTGTATTAATATATATATTATATCTTTCGTGATAACAAATGCGTCAGTCGTGCCTCTCGGTCGTTGTCTGAAGATTAGATTGTGGTGAGCGGCGAAGTCAGGATGAAATCTGACAATAACATAAAGGCACACACACACGCGCGCTCGCGCGCATTCATTCACTCACTAACTCACTCACTCACGCACGCACGCGATCTTACCGCAGAACACGCATAAACGCACATGACATATTTATTCGCAATCGTGCTCCACTCGAAGGCGACGACACAGATCGCGCTGTAAGAAACGTTTCAAACGCAAGAGCTTCACGCTGAAACGCGCCGGGAACGAGTAAAATTTATCTTTCCTTGGTTATGCAAAACGCGCTAACAACTAATGCGCTTCGTTGGGATAACAGGGCCGAATTCAGACGGAGATTATTAAAATTTCAATCTATTCAACGGATAGATTTTTTAAAACAATATACTGAGAAAAAATTTACTAAATTTCAAAAAACATTTGTTTGGATAATACTGTGAAGATATTTGTTTAAATTAAGTAATTATTTTCTAAAATTAAATAAAGAAATTTTAAATAAATATAAATTTGTTTATTTAATTTTAGAAAATAATTACTTAAACAAATATCTTCACAAACTATCCAAACATTTTTTTAAATTTAGTCAATTTTTTTTCTCAGTGTAGTTTTATATTTCTAATCTAAAGACGAAAAAATCGAGTTTAATCAAGATGCAGGAAATTGAATTGGAAATGCGCGTTTCATATTTCCAGGAGATCTCAAGGATTAATTTTCAATCTCGAGAGGAATAATTACCCACGTCATTCGTTGCAGTTTTCCTGCAGTCATCGCGAGTAAATAATTCACAGGGACGGTAGCGCTCAAGCGTCAGGCTGAGATTCATTACGTGGTCAACCGGCGTTTGCGTCAGTTTGGATTGACGCGCGATCGATTTGCGGAGGAGGTAAAGATCCATACGCATGAATCATCAGGCCGCGATGTGCGTCATGCGTTATTCGTGGACGCAATTCGCGACTGTTTCTCCGAAAAATCGAGTGCGTCACACGACGTCACCGACCGGCCTTAGCGTTAGCGTTCTTGGACGATCATTCAACGATGCGGACTGCATTTGCACTTTCAGCGGGCGAACGTTTTCGTTTGTCGCGACGAGATTGTATTTAGACGCGCGCGCGCGATTTCGTGTCGCGCTACACTTTGATGGTTCCGCGACGACAACACGCGCCATTTAACTATTCCACAATAAATTAAGAACAATAACGATCGATATCACCCTCTCCTCGTCCCCCGTCTCACTGCCCCTTCCGCCACTCTCTGCCAGACGTAAAGAACCCTGATTGATCCTCCGACAAGCATGCTCACGCGACATGCATATAGTTACTAATTGTACCATTACCGATCACCCCGACTCGAGGTGTCGAACATGCGACGTTTTTAATAAATTATTTTGAAGATTGCTCACGGCTCTCGGCTTCTCTCTTCCCTCGCCTCGCAACTACTTCCTTTCCTCTTCCGATTACGTGCCGTTGCGTAACTTCGCCGCGTTATCCGCGTACGGAACGATCCAGCGTTCGCTTTTTTATTCTACTACATTCCGAGAGAAAAATACACGGAATAAAAAATATTTATTCGGTGGATACTAATAATATATTTACTTGAGTCTAAATTTTTCGAATGGAATAAATAATTGCTTTCATGAAAAGCTACGCAGAAAAAGAATTAGAGTATCCATTTGAAATTAATATACTCAAATTAATAATCATTGTTTCATATATATGCAACAATATATAATTTCGACAGAATTTCAAAGTCTTAAATTTCAACAATATTTTCATTTTATTTGAATGTTATAATATTTTTATAATAAATATAATATGTGTGATTATTTGGATAACAATATCTTTTTCCGACATTTAAAAACATACTCTCAATCCAATGTTTCAGGTTTTTCATTCATGAAAATTATTTCTTCATTTTTCTTGGTTGAATCACATATATAAAATGTATTGATGCAAGTAACTTGTCTTCTTTTATTTAACGGTACGTAATTTCACTTGAAGATTTACATGTCGAAAATAAAGATATTTTCAAAACAAGAATGTTTTTCTATGTAAGGTTTGAAGAAAATGTATATTTTCTTGTTTAACAAATATTTTGTGTGTAAGTAAATATATTATTAGTAACTCAGCCGAAGAAATATATTTTATTTATTAAATATGTTTCTCTCAGTGTGCGCGTCAATTTCTCGCGTCGTATCGATGCTTTTATCTCTTTGTTACATGTAGGATGCGAAATTGCACGATATAGGACGGTGCAATTGAATCACGGGTGACTTCTGTAAAGCACTTTTAGAGGAGCTTTTGCACCGGGCCGCGTGTTCGCACTGTTCGTGTTGGAAATCGGGTCGCTTTGTATATTACATATGTATGCGTGGAAAACATCGCGTGTTTGCGTCGGATCATTAATATAATTGCTGATTTTCTCGAGTCATTAGTGCGTATCAGTCACGCGTTGACAGCATAGCTTGTAGGACAAGCAACATTAAAGCTGAAACGTCGAGCTGTTCTTAAACGGAGCGTCCAATTCCGAAAAGCAGACCTGTACAGTTCCTAACAATGACACGACGCTAATAATATCGCGATGTTCAGAAAAGTAACGACACCATCGGCTATACGAGCTCTTCTTCTATTTCGAACGATTACTCGCGCGAAGTTGCCAACGTTCGATATCGATACCCGCTATCGAACATGGTTGTCCGATGAGACTCGGAGCCCTCTTCGTGTCATACGTTTGGCGCGAAATGTGAGTAATACGATTGCCAATCGCATATTATGATATTAGACAATTACGAACAAAAATAATCACTGTAATTATCAAGAAGAAGATAGAAGAAAGAAACCAATGACAAATGTGAGATTTCGAGCTCCACATACCTCACACACATCGCGATCCGTCCCTCTAACGGTAACTTTCACGGGTTTCCCCGGCTTCTTATGACGTAACAAACCGGCCAGAAGCTGTGTGAGACCAATATTTCCTTCCCACTACTGGTCCTCATTCTGGTTGTGTTCGACCATTCGTGCACTTGACAATCATTGGAGTCGTTTGTTCCGTGACGTAGTCGGAAGCGACGCAGAAGCCAGTGATCTCGTAACAGAATTCGACGAACGCAAATGCCACAGGTGAGTGTGGGAAATCGATGACGTCGTGGCTTATAAAATCCGACATGGTGCGTTGCTTGCTCACAGTGTTTGTCGGTGTTTCGTAACGACAAGAAGACACAACACGTCCGCGTGTTCATTGGGCGTCACCGATCGATCGTCCGCGGTCTCCTCTCCTCGAAGTGTATGTCTCTTTCAACTCGCACGTGACGACACGTTATCATTAGAGTTCTCACGTGACCTACTTTTAACGGAATGATTCTACATTTACATGTACCTGCTTTACATCTCACATTTGTGTTCCAAGTGTTTTGCCGTGAGATTTAAAGCCTGATCTACAATGTGCTCTTTGCTTCCTGTTTCTTGTACTCTATTTTTTTCTGGCTAAAGTCTAATCTGCAATGTGCTCTTTACTTCCTGCATATATGTAATACTACTATATTGCTAATCGCCATATGCTATAAGAGAAGCTTGTTCCAGAATGGAAGGACAGACGATGTTCGAGAAGTGTATTTTGACCATAGTGTGCAGGCGCGGCGATCAGATGATGTTATAAATATAAAGTAAAAGTGCCAGTGTGTGACATGTATCTAACTTGGATAGCTGTTCCTTACTTGTGTAAACTGATATTTTCATTTGCAGCTGCTTTTTTTCGCATAAATAGCATTTCCGGATGCTCATGTTTATAGCATATGGTATATATAACCTATTACATGCAATTTGTAAAATATATTTTATTTTTCCATTGGCGGATACGATCTATCTGACGCATGCGCATAACGTTCATAATATACTCAGAAAGAAAGAGAAATATATATTCCCGCACCGTGATTCTGAGGCCGGACTTCTCTCTCATTTAGCAATATAGTAGTATTATATATATATATGGAGTTGACGGTGGCGCCTAGCAGTGTCGAGAACACGAAATAACCGTGCAGCGTATCTGATTGACTGATACTAGAGGTGTGTTCGGGGAGCTCGCTATTAGCGCTATTCAGCGCTACTGTATCATTCTATCTTTGTTATATCTAAGGTACAATAAAGATAGAAGAACGCGGTAGCGTTAATAACGTGTTCCTCGAACGCATCAGGTTTACGCTAGGTTTCGCCTAACACCTCGGAAAATTACTTATATTTTATCGCGTTATATTTCAGTTTCTCCGTGAAGTGTATATATTATCGTGATCTTCTCAGTCGTAAAATGTACAGCAAACTCTGTGATACTGGTGATACATTGAGAAAATCGAGAAATTAAATGTGTTTGTACAGACTGGTATCTTAGCTGTCAAACTACCGTGATAGCCGAAAAATGTAGCATTATTTCAGGAATTATTTTACGATGTTACATGATATATCAGCTAGATATCTGAGTTTTCTATACTTTTTACAAGTTTCAGGATTAGGAAAATATTTGGTTCTTCAAGGAAAAGTAAAAAATAAAACAACAAATTGCAAAGGATTTTTGGTATGTCATTTCTTGCTTCTGACGTCATCAAATCAATATGGCCGTCCTACAAGTAGCAGGACTTTAACTCTATGACACAGCTTGAATTGAGGAAGTGTGTAATCTTATGTCCTTGTGTATTACAGGTTCTTTTTTCTTCTGGTAGTTTGACACTTGAATAAGCAAAATGAGCTACGGTTACCAAGTGAGTACATTCAGCTTTTCTGCTATCACAATCCAAGACAGTAGATCTCTAACATAAACTTTGTTTACACAGCAGCTTAAAACTGGTTTAGTAACTACCGTAGTTAGTGAACTCTTAAATTTGATTGGAATATATTTCTAGATCTAAAAAAATATATCAATCGGATGCGAGAGTTTACTAAATACGATTGTTACTAAACCAGTTTTAAGCTGCCGTATAAACTTAGTCATAGTTAGAATAGATCTGTAACATAGTAACATAGAGTTTGCGCACAATAACTTGAGTTCAGCAGAGAAAGCTGCTTTGTAACTGTTGTAAAATGTTGAATTTGTCCAAGGTTAAAAGCATACACCAATCAGATTCCTGGATTTTACAACAATTGCAAAGCAATTTTCTTTGCTGAACGCAGTATCTGCATATTTTTCTATTTATACCTTGATATATCCAAGGGACCACCTGTTCAATTTCCGGGACGAGCACGACCACCAACATCGTTTGAAGCCCCACCTGGTACACCCTCTGCCCCTGGTGCTCTGTCTTACCCCTCAATGGGCTTCTCCAATGCACCACCAACATTCTTTGGCAGGCCACAACCATGTGGTCAACCTGCTCCTTATCCAACTCAGCCTATGCATCCTACTCCAAGCAACGCACCAATGCACACTTATTCTCCCCAACAAATGCCATATCCAACCATGCCTCAATCCATGCCTACACCATACTATCCAGCCAATCCCGGCCAACCGCCGACGCAGTCACCTTACCCGCAACAGAGTTACAATATGTATCCTAATCTACAACAAACACCGGAAACTAGAGAATGCTTTAATGACAAGGCTTCTTCCCCTTACCTGCATGAACCAAACGCACACGTGACCGCACACGCGAGTTCAATTCCATACCAAGGCGGAAATTACCCTGGGGGGCAGGGGGTACTCTCAGGCTATCATAAATATCTTTATGGAGCTAATCTACCTACTGCTGCTCCACATAGTGCCACCCCGGCCCCCCGGTTTGCGCCTAAGGTGAGATTAATAGCAGTTTATAAAATTTTGAAGAGACAAGCGAGATATTGAACGCTTTTTTGTGTGCATGGATTGAAGCAGCGTCGGTTACAATTTTACAGACGAATGCTTCGACGTCATTCTTCTTATGTGATTTCTCTTCAAGAGTCTGTCTGAATTTTATTACAGATCTCTCCCACTGTCGTGCCCTACGATGATTTCGATGCCAGAGCGGATGCGGAAACGTTAAGGAAAGCTATGAAGGGATTTGGCACTGATGAAAAGAGTATCATTCACGTTCTGGCTAATCGCAGCAATCTACAGCGTCAGGAAATCGCGACGCAGTTCAAGACTCTCTATGGAAAGGTAGTCATTCAGAATCTCTTTTCGAACTTCCTCTTCGAAATTGAACGTAATATTGTATTGTTGTTATGTCTTTGTTAAATAGGATCTTATAAAGGACTTGAAGTCTGAATTATCTGGGAACTTTGAGAAACTCATTCTTGCTCTGATGATGCCGGTACCTCAATATTATGCCAAAGAACTCCATGACGCGATGTCCGGCATTGGTACCGACGAAACGGTACTTATTGAAGTGTTATGCACAATGTCGAACCATGAAATATCCATCATTAAGCAAGCATACGAAGCGAGTAAGTCGGCTGATGAATAGTGTCAGAATTGTAAAAAAGATATCCATATATCACTCCATATATCACTGATCATGATATTTAATAATTGCAGTGTACGGAAGAACGTTGGAGGACGATTTGATTTCCGATACATCCGGCAACTTCAAACGCTTGATGGTATCACTGTGCTGTGCTAACAGAGATGAATCGTTCGACGTGGACCACTCTGCCGCGATGGAAGACGCTAGACAAATTTTGCAAGCTGGTAATTACTTCTGGACAATCGAGTTATGCATTTTTGCCGAGTCTTCTCAATTTTCTACAAACATTGATATTTTGCAGGGGAACTTCGCTTCGGTACGGATGAGTCCATCTTCAACGCGATTCTCGTCCAAAGAAACATGCCGCAATTGAGACAGATATTCATGGAGTATCAGAACATAACAGGCCACGATATCGAGGATGCGATTGAAAGTGAATTTTCTGGCGATATTAAGAAGGGCTTACTCGCCATCGGTAAGTGTATCATATGTTTTGCAGTATATGTAAGATCAGTGTGTCTCGAGATAAAACATTTTGCAATGTCCGAATAGTGAAGTGTGTCAAGAATAGAGCCGATTTCTTCGCGGAGCAATTGTACAAGAGCATGAAGGGTCTCGGCACGAACGACAATCGTCTCATTCGCCTGGTTGTGACGCGCTGCGACGTAGATATGGGTGAAATAAAGAATGTGTTTTTCCAGCAGTATGGAGAATCACTGGAAAGTTTCATTTCTGTAAGCATCACAACGTTAAAACACAGAGTATACAAATCGCAGCATTTTCTATCATGAAATCTAATTCGTTTCTTTTTTCTCCTTTTAGGGTGACTGCTCAGGACACTACAAAAAATGCTTATTGGCACTAATCTCCTAAAGTATTCTCTAACAAAGACAAACTCATTTCATTGCATTTATCATTCATTTACGGGAAAATGGAGAACATATTGAATATTTCTTATTTTAGTTCTTTAATTGTTGTATCGATGACAATAACGTAGCCGGTATATTATGGGCACATATGTAACTTAATTGATTTTTATATATAAACTTGCGTAAAAAAATTTTAGCTTGAGTATGTACAACGAAAATGATTACAGTTTTTACAATTTTATCGATGATATACCGCTATATACATGAAATGCCAATAGTTATATAAGAACGTAACTAGTGGTTTGTTAAAATTTCCAAATATTTTATAAAATCGCTATATTAATTACTTGCACCATACATATGTATTAGGTACCATGTGATTTATATTAACTGAATGTTCCTATGTGTGTACTTCACTTCTGCATGTGAAACAACAACAAAAGTGAGTAGGATTTTTGAAATGGGACCTTCTTCTATGGTGCCAATATAAATGTATTTTATGCAGAATCTCGTAAAGATCTGCCAACCATTTACTGTGGTATTACAATCAGACAAAGCACAGGAAGTGTATTTTGCATAAAGATTTGAAAGAATTTTATGATCTAAACGGAATATATTTGACAAAGTTTATTTTATATCTGTATATTCTATTTATGCTTATATATATATATATATATATATATATATATATATATATATATATA
>NW_022639455.1:570060-571939 GCF_010583005.1 Odontomachus brunneus | reverse complement strand
ATATATATATATATATATATATATATATATATATATATATATATATGCTATAATATATATCTACTATAATACATTAAATGTACAACATCCATATTATATACTCATATATTATTATTGCATACAAAGACGAAGTGTATTTTACATAGAGATCTGAAAGAATCTTATAATCTAAGCGGAACATATTTGACAAAGATAAGTTTATTTTATATCTGTATATTCTATTTATGCTTATATATATGTATATGCTATAATACATATCTACTATAATACACTAAATGTACAACATCCATATTATATATTCATATATTATTATTGCATACAAAGACGTATGTGTATTACTTCGTCAAAAATTGTAACTATTATATTTGTGTATTTAAATCAAAATTTAATTAAACAATAAACTTATTACAAACAAAATTATACTCTATAGCAATTTGAACCTTAAAGGGATGTCAGAATGGATAACAAATTCAATGTTTGAAATTCTTGATTAATCATGAAATGTGTTGAGAAAGAATTTAGGTTTAGCTTTACATCATATCAAATATATACATTTCTTATCATTTTTATCACATATTGAACAATACTGTAATTAATTTTTACATATACTTTTATTGTGTAAGAATACTAGTAATTTTTTTTATAATATTTCTACAAGCCTCTATTATCGTTTTTTTTTTTGTTTTATTATAAATCTAGAGTTCATACATTTCCAAATATGTTTTAACCATAAGTCTATTCGTTTTGGAAGAATTTCTGAATTAGTACAATTATTTGCATTCTCTCACGTTCACATGTTTCTCTACGTCATCGGTATGAGAAGATTAGCAATTAGAGCAAAGCTCGGGCGCTTCTAGCCAAAATATTAAAGAAGTAGAACTATCGGTATGACAGATTTCTTAATCTCACAACTATCATTTTTTGGTACTTTATAACTTTTGTTTTATTTAAGGCGATGCTGCTAGGCTCGTTTTCGTAGAATACTCTTTTCTTTTAATTACATGCATAAAACTGCAAATGCTTTTACAGCGTGAAAGCATAAGCGATAATGAATGCCGCATACTAAAAAGTTGCATCGAAATCAACAAAAAATTTTTGAAAATTATTTATTATTGGAAATGCGATACAGGTGTCATATTTAGTATCATGTAACAAATTTAGAGTTCATACGCTTCAAATACATAGTATGCGGCATAGAGAAGACTTTCAGGAACATTATGAAGATATCGTAAGTGAATTTTAATAGATAGTTTAAATAAAAAGAGAATTCCAGTAATAAGCGATATGTGTGCTAGCGTTTAATGATTACGTGGTAAAGAAGACTTTTTAATTCACGCATGCCTGGAAGAAAGCGCTACATCTTGAACTAGCTATATATATATATATATATATATATATATATATATATATATATATATATACATATATACATCAGCTGGGGCCCAATTCTCGACAGTATTGAATATAAAAATTAAAATCGTCACTCTTAAGGGGATGCTGAAGTGGATGACAAACTCGCTAAGCGTCGATAACGTAGAGGCGATCGTCAAAAAAAGAGTATTCTACGAAAACGAGCCTAGCAGCATCGCCTTAAATAAAACAAAAGTTATAAAGTACCAAAAAATGATAGTTGTGAGATTAGGAAATCTGTCATACCGATAGTTCTACTTCTTTAATATTTTGGCTAGAAGCGCCCGAGCTTTGCTCTAATTGCTAATCTTCTCATACCGATGACGTAGAGAAACGTGAGAGAATGCGAATAATTGTACTAATTCAGAAGTTCCAAAACGAATAGACTTATAATTAAAAAATATTTGGAAATGTATGAACTCTAGATTTATAATAAAACAAAAAAAAACGATAATAGAGGCTTGTAGAA
>NW_022639455.1:525238-570050 GCF_010583005.1 Odontomachus brunneus | reverse complement strand
AATAAAAAATGGGGGTATCCATTTAAAAACATCATTGTGACCTTGACCTGATCTTTATGACGCAACTCAAGGTCAAACTGCTAATATCATAAAATAGATCTTTTTAAACCCTACAACTTTTGTATTTAACATTTTTTTATACAAAGCTTTGTTTTCGAGATATTCAGGTGTTCCGGTATATAATATTCACCCTGTATACATGAAATCGGTAACATCGATAGATAATGATAACGTTTTCTACTTTTTGACGATCGCCTCTACGTTATCGACTTAGCGAATTCGTCATCCACTTCAGCATCCCCTTAAGAGTGGCGATTTTAATTTTTATATTCAATACTGTCGAGAATTGGGCCCCAGCTGTTCAAATGGTATCGATGGAAACGGTTTTGTGTGCTGTCACGCATGCGTCCACACTTATGCACGAATACATCATAGCACACATAAAAATTTCAACGAATACCATATTTCGTGAGATGAGAAGAACGTTTCCTTTCTCCTCAATAACTTCTAACTTCTTAGCGTTATAAAAATTACTATATGCAATTGTGGGATATAAATGTGGCTCGAATAAATTGTTCAATAAGTTGGACACTGTTCAACAAGTGTCCCACGCGCGATCCCTGCATATTTCCTGCAACCAACATGGATATATATAAGAATATATCCGCGTCAGTTGCAGATATTCTCGTATATATTCGCGTGAAGTTTATTCGTCATTCCGCACAAAACTGCGCAAACTCTCGCTGCAGTTTGTTAAATAAATAGATCTCATCCGGGGAGATTCGAGCGCTTGATACTTCTTACACGACAGTCATCAGTTCATATCAGTCTCGTGATAACGTCGCATCGATATAAGTGAAACGTCAAATATAAGATCGTCCGATTAAATTCGTAAGATCCGAACGACATTCGCGACATGGGCGTCGATTCCAAGTGCACGATTTTAGTGACCGGTTTCGGTCCATTTAACGTACACGTGGTGAACGCTAGTTGGGAGGCGGTGAAGGAATTGGGGAAACTGTGGACAAACGTTGAGGAATTCTCCGACGTAAAACTAATCACTGAGGAGATCCCGGTTGCTTACGATTATGTATCCACTCATGTCCCTCAGCTTTGGAAGAAACACAATCCCACGGTAAGTGGCAATGCAACCCAATTTAGTTCATCAAATTTCTTAGTGTTTCTGCTGAAAGAATTTCTTTTTAGATTGTTCTACATGTGGGTGTATCACACAAAGCTGAATGTTTAACGATAGAATGCCAAGCTCACAACAATGGCTATCAAAGGTTTGATGTACACGCCAAGTGTCCTGATGAAACGGGTATGGAGTGCAAGTTCTTGGAAACTGGAATAGATACCAATGAACTTTGCCATAATGTGAATAAAAATTCCATAAAAACTGGCTGCAAGGCCTGTGTCTCATGTGATGCTGGTAGATACCTGTGCGAATACATATTCTATCAATCCCTCTCAATTGATCCAGCAAAAGTCCTGTTTGTACATGTGCCAGATTTCGACAAGTATACAAGTGAACAAACTGCTAAAGGCCTATACGATATACTGTGCCATTTACTAAGAAATTCAAAGTATAGATAATAGTCTTATAGTTTAATCCAACATGTTCAACATTGGTGTTAGAAAAAAATGCTGAGATTTTATATTATGCATCGTACTTATGCATTGCACTTACATATATACATGTTTACTCTGTTCAGTATTGTGTATGTTCCGGAGAATAAGCTAATTAGAATAGACCGGGGAATATAAAATTAAGTTGGGAAGCTGAAGAATGTATATGTAAAGGAATATGCGTGTAGCATACAGCTTAAGAATAAAACGTATACAAATTTTATTTCTGCTATATCAACGTTCAGTATTCGATAAAAATACAATAATACGACTATATATATACGACTGACGTGTGGCACGACTCGAGATTACTGTTGAAACTTCGTCCGTGCGGGTGGAATATTGTATCTAAGCTCGAGGTATTCCGGCTTCCTGATCATCGATGCCACGTGTCCCATCTGTATCGTACAGTCGGGATTCAGATTTGGCGGCAGCAACGTACATTCTCGCTCCAGGATACATGCTAATCCTTCCAGTAGCTCAACGAATCCAATCGATGCTGCTGCGCGTCGTAATCTATTCACCTCCTGTGTGCAACCATGAGAAATGATTACTTTAAAACATGTCCAATACATAAGTAACAACAGTTAAAATAGGGCAAAATAACAGATGTAATTCATTCATTCCATTGTTTAACACAAGCCTTCTCATTGACAGAGAAACATCCAGTGCTATTATCGTAGGCATCTTGATGTTTGAGCAAAACTCCGATCTAATTAAATACCTGAAATACTAGAATATCTCCTAACATATTCAAACCAAATTAATACTCTAATTGTAGCAATAAAAACCAATAATGATTAAATGATTATAATGATTAAATAAAAAAAATTTTTCTCCCACATCGTTTGAAGAACGGTCACCATTATTACTATTAGTTTTTATTTAATTGTTGATTTTTATCTAAAGAATTCCTCCTTTAACAATATAAATAACATATAGTCTCTGACACACAGATCGAGTGTATGCCGTACTTCTCCGTGATATCGCAGATTTACCTTGTAGAAATTCTGTGTTTTCTCAGGTAATTTCCGCGCGTGCCTCAGTATCTTCTGAATGTCAGATTGCAGACCAACCTGACGAATCCACGAAGGCGAATTTTGCGTGTAACTTCTTTTCTCGGTAGGTCTGACCGGGAAACTAACGCCGGCGGCATCAGCCGCGTCCGCCGGACCTAAATTGCTGAAAGCACCTAACCACGGTACAACATCGTTTCCTTGTTCTAATACCGTTAACATTAAGTTGGATTTCTTCTTGGTGTCCGCCCAAGAGTATATGAAGCCGTACCAGTCATTATTCAACTGACAAAGGGCTGCCATATTTTCTACCTGCAAAGTCGAACGTCAATTCTTTCACGGACATATTGATATGAATAAAACAAATTGTTAGATGTCTGAAGGTATCACCTTCAATGCTCCATGAAGCAGCACGCAGAAGGACGGGACTTTTCCGTCATCTCCGGCCTCATCGGTGTCCGACTCATCCTCCAACGATATACCTTGCATACTCATGGTCTTTTCTGTTGCCAATGGTAACATCAAATGCCTGGAGATCGCGCTTGGGCTACCGACATCCCCCACGGATATGAATCCGCAGATTTCTATGGTATTCGATATTACCAAGCCTGAGATCAATTCGAAGTCGGTCTTCTTTGTATAAGGCTGAAACATTAGCAGTACAGTCTCTGTAAGAATGTTCACAGTAATCTTCAATGTATATTTGATGCTTGTTATTACCATAGGAGGGGGTGACAACGAAATACGAGAGCCTAAATGACCACATTTCAGATATCCTTGGAATGAAACGTAATTTGCCTCGGCTAGCTTCTGGAAGCAAGCTGCAACCGAGTATTTGCCAAATGGTGATTCTGGGACTAATACAATGCTATCACCACCAGCTAAATCAACTAAACGTTGATACAAAGGTAATCCTTTCTGCAAAGCAGGATCTAAAAATATACAAATATATTATTCAAGTGTACACAATAAGGAGATGCATATAGGATGTTTGCCACTTGCCAAATCTTTCTTACCTTGTTGCGGCGCAATACAAACAACGCTTAATTTCCCTGGATATGGGAAAGGTAGTGGGAAGGGATTTACATCTTGTGCAATATTTAAGGTAGTTAAAGAATGGCTCAAAGACATTGGCCCTATGCCAGTGTTACCATCTGTAATCAATATCACTTGACAAGCTGTTGTGTTACCCCATTCTGCCATTATTACATTATTAACACCACGCAGGGCTGACTCGATACATGTTTTATCCCACTCCTCAATAGTCTGTAATTTGGCACGTATACTGTCATAATCTCGTGTAAAAGGGCAAATCACTTCATACAACGATGAAAATACCATCTGGAAGTCGAAATTGTAAAATACCTATACGCTGATGTATAATTGCATCAGTTGAATATACTATAATACTGAACTTACCAGTGATACAAATTCCAGTTTTGAATTAACTTGCAAATAATGTAATAAAGCGTTTATACCATGTACTGCTAAATGATGCCGTGTCAGTTGTTCATTTTGCAGTTCATTCATTCCATTGTTCAACACAAGCCTTCTCATTGACAGAGAAACATCTAGTGCTATTACCGTAGGCATCTTGATGCTTGAGCAGAATCTAATTAAATATCTGAGATACTAGAATATCTCATAACATATTCATAAATCAAATTACAACACTCTAATTTCCGTAATTGAAGCTTCATAGATTTCATAACATATAGGTTATGCGGAAACGCGTGGTAGTATATATCTCACTTTTGTACTTATCAAATTTAATATATACGTCAATGTATTCTGCTAAATTAATTTTTCCATATATAAAACGACATCTTTTATTTTATGTAATGTGCTAGTAAACATTTAACTATTTTGGTTAGAATACTTCTGTGTCGTGCCTACCGGCACTTAACGCTACATATCAGTACGTAAAACTCTAACCTAACTAGTCAATAGATTAACTGATTGATTTGGATCTTCCTCTTTTATGAATATTATTTTCTATTGGAGAATTATAGCTTTTTGAAATATCTCTACGTTATTTTCATTATTTTTTAAAGAAATACTTAGTTTCATTTCATACCATTTAATTTAATACCCAAACTATTGGAACACTTTTGTTAGGTAATATTGTGTTGGCTAAATTTGAAAAATATAGAATTAATACTGTGTAATATATATTTTATATTGCATTATATTGTCTCATATCATAGTATATTGTATTATAACATAATTCATAAAAGATAAATATATTAAATGTATCACATAAATTATTGTAACAATACCAATATAAACTCTGTTTTCATAAAAGACTTCATATCTATATGTAACATTTATATATATATATGTATGTACATATCACATTGTGTGTTCTTATATTCAATTTGCTTACAACTAATAAATATTACATACATTCATCATTTAGCAATAGCACAATAAATTAGAATAAAAAGAATTGAACACATTAATATAATACCATTTATAAAAATGAATCTAAATGTATAAAGAACCATCAGCAGGCCCCAAATATCTCATAGAAATTAATATCACGTCGATTAAGGTCCATACACCCAATCCACCAAAACTGAAGAGCTTTCCAATTCCTTCTTGCCAATGTCCCAAGTAAAACCTGTATTTCAATATACATCTTGTGGAATTCATAATCAATTGTGGAAAATATACAACTATATCTGAATGATCAATATACCTGTCTGCTCCAAATCCACCAAGAGTGATGCTCAGAATTAGAGCTGTGGACCATCTATAGCCAACTGTCCAATTACATTGCAAGTTTTTCATAAACTTCCGTTTTCCCAAACACAGAATATCATCATTTACTGTACAATTTGTTCTACAACATTTGTTTAAAATATCATCCATTAGTGCCATCATAAGTACAAACAACTAACTTAACAATCACAAACCTGTAATATTGCTGTGGAGATGCCACTGAGCTACAAGAATTTTTCTGCTGACATTGATGTTCCCAATGATCAGTTTGGTAACAATAACGACACATATATTTTTTCTGAAAGGACTGTTCTCCCTGTAAAGAATTGTAAGCATTTAACTCAAAGATGCAAGTTAATTTAAATTTATTAAGAAAGTGTTAAATTTAATAAGCATGTATTACATACTATACAATCAATATGTTCCAGCACAGTACAATTAGCAACATACATTGCACCATATATACAATTATAATTTAAACTACATCTTAAACATTCACTACTCAATTCTGTGCAAGATGTCCCAGTTGGACACATGTTTGCCAATTCCTCCTGTAATTTAACAATTCAAATTATATGCATATATTGTTTCCTTTAAATCAATTGCATATACGGTCTTAATAAATCCTACCTTTTTACTACTATAGGCTGGTGTAGAATTTACATTAGCTTCTTTCAAAGCATAACTAACCATACTTTCTGCAATTGAAATATCGTTTATTTATCGCAAAATAAATAAATGTTCTAAACAGAACATTTATTTATTATTTGCAAATTTCACAATTTATGCGTGCAAAAAATCTCTAAAAATTTATTATACATGAATGACGACATAAATGTTTAACAACAAATGCATTGATAATTGAATGAGTGTATTTAACATATAAATAATCTTATGTATACAAAATATATTGCGGTTCAAATAACATACAGCCGTAAACTTACTAACCATAACCCATGTGAACCTCTTGAATGGAGGTTGACAAGAGTGCTATGAGAAGGAATATCACATTCTTCGAATTGATTCGCACGACATTCATCCTGAGAGTTCGTTTCACCGGCTGGACACTATACCCGCCGAGAACTTCGCTGTTTCAGTTTCCGATTTTTTTCGCATATATGAAATCAAACGATGCGACAGCGCGTCTCACACCAAGTGTATTTGCGATATATGAAAGTTTAATGAAAGGGAATCCAAACGTTTTGCAACGCGTAAAGAGAGATTGCGATTGGTCTACATGGCGCTCCGAGGCGTTCGTAGTGTTAGATTCTGCTCAAACAACATATAGGCTAAGTTCGTCTTACACGCTTTCGTGCTGAAAGCATCATTCTGGCTGCGTTCGCTTTAGTCTCGGTCTACATATACATGATTTAATACATGATTTAAGCATTAAGCTTTAAAAATTGATCAATCACAGTTAAATGATGAGAATAATTAGTTTTTAAGATTTAAATCACCTATTGTAAACCGGGACTTATACTGCAATTCTAAGCAGAATCGTAAGTCTCGTAACTTGTTCTCGTAAAATTCGTAAGAATTTATGAATAGATTTACAATTGTATGCAATATATATATATATATATATATTGTGTATAAATATACAATATTTATATTGTATATTTACAATTATTTGTAAATATCGTAAATTACATGAAATCGTAGATATTTACAAGTAATTGTATGACATATAATATTGCATAGAATTGTAAATCTATAAATTCTTACTCATAAATTCTTACATATTTTACGAGAACAAGTTATGAGACTTACGATTCTGTTTAGAATTGCAGCATTAGATATTTTCGCGCTGATAACGCGCTCATTTTATCTCTATTACTCATTTGCTCATTACATGCCAAAGAAAGAGTAATTGCAGCGTGAAAGTATTCAAAACGAACGTAACCTTTATCTTCTTTCAACGTGTAACGAACGATCAAGATAAAACGATGCCTTTAACACAAAAGTATACAAGAAAAACTTGACGTGTTTACCATGCGGTCGCAGCTACGTTTCAAAACCGTAGCACTAGTCTACAAATCGATCATATATTTCCTCCGCGTAAATTTGTGGAGAATGAAATTTCATTAACGAATTCCACAAGACTTTCTGCTATGGAAAAATGCCTGTGGAGTAAACTTTATTGTCCACAAACATCAACGCCATCTGATATAGCGACGGAGGAAAATTTCATGAAGGCCATTTATGCTCGCTGCCCTGAGTTCGCGCATACACTTTCGTTCCTGTGTTCAATCAGCTGACTTCCGGTACTAATACGAGACGGTAGAGATGTAAGGTGTTTCCGCGGTAGTTTTGCCTGACACGAAGGATTGTGTATTTTTTATATGCAAGAAGAACGAGACACCGTCCGTCTCCTGCGAACCGGCTCGAGTCGAGCTGAGCCGAAGTGTCGTTGGTATTGCGCTTCTTTGCAGCCTAGTTCCAGCCGGAACGCGATGTCAATCCCCGCCTAACCGCGCAGCGGAATCATCTCGCTGAAGCGCATTTCTCGAAGTTCCGTGAAACGAAATTATCCACTACCCTCTGCCGATCTTTAACGGATAATTTCGTGTCGCGCTCTATGGTAAGCGCGATCTCACGACGACGATGACGTCGTCGAGAGAAATAAAGATCAATTCCGCCTGCCTTCGTCGGCAAAGCTGGTCGCCACGGGAGGTTATCGTGTGACTAATTCGTTTGTAGGATGCAGTGTAACGCGTTCGTCGCTGGTCTCGTCGTTAACAACATGAATTCGGAGGAGAACTGCGCGAGTGGTCAAGCTAAGACGGAGGTGAGAATGGACAGTTTGAATGACAATCAGTCCGCCGAGCAGGCCGCCGTGATGCAGCCGAAAGTGGTGCAGTTGGAGAGCAGAGCGTCCGGCGAACAACTGAGATTGAACAGCAACGGCAGCGAGAGCAACGCCAAGCTGATACCATCCAAGATCAGCGTCGTGTTTCCCAGCAGAACGAAACCCGGTCAGACTGTCGATTGTGCCAATTCTGTGGAACAAAATGCCTCTCAGGATTCATCGAACGCGAACGTATCTTCCGTGTTTATGGCTACCAGCAATATCAAGCCTCAGACTGCAAACACCAATGTCGTGTCAATTGAAGCCGCATGTCAATTGAAGCACAAGACTGTTGTGAATACGAGCGTACTGAATCTGCCTAAGTCCCAGATGCATCTGAACCTCTCTTCCGCTCAGACAACTACACATCACAACAACCATAACTCTACATCGATCTCTCTCGGTTCTGGCTCAACTACTAATAATGTCGCACATTATGGCATATCCACATCAAGTTCACTATTAATGCCTCCTAACTTGTCAATGATCAAACCAAATGATGATATAGATATGAAGAATAATGTGGACTATGCATCGGCAATAGAGAAATGTCCTTCTAAAGTTTCCTGTAGCTCAGATTCTAGTCCAGAGGCTGATTCCTGGACATCGAAGTCTTACGGATCTAAACGTGTACTGAATAATATAAGTGGTAGTATAGGTTCAACGAGTCAAGGTACTTGTTGCGTCCTGAGACCTAATATCAATGGGAGTAGGGAAGTTGCTGGTCCTAGTGGGTTACAGAGGGTAAGTTTTTGTGCATTATGATAAAATATATAGAGGGTATCAATTATATATAATTTTCTCCTATACACAAGAAAAAGCCTGCTGCATTTAAGTAAATGTTATTTGTTTTAAGCATGTTATCTGAATCCTAGTGTAGTTTAGTATTTCAACCAAAAATATTAAAACAAAAATTGGTTTGCTTACTGCATACAGTTGAACCAATTTTTTCTTCAATAGAACTTTATAATATTTTTGTAAACATTATTTTAAGTACATGATAATAAACTTTTCTAAAATTTGTGATTATATATTTAAGATTATCAAAAGATATTATCAAGAAAATACTCTATTAAAAATAATGGTTACGTAAAAGAAAAAAAATAAATTAAGTAATAGCTTTTCTTAGCAGTAGAGTATTTTTCTATGTGTAATGTAAACTCGTGGCAAGTGAAAAGTTTCATTGAAAAATTCAATGAAACTTTTTATGAGTTTACGCGAGGGAAAAAAGGTGTACATGATCGATATCTTGAGTTCTTGCTGAGAAAAGTGAAGTTTGTTTTGATAATGTAAATTACCATAGATTTCACAGAGGGAGCAGATAGAGCGAATGGATTCTAGTTCTGGAAATGAAGGCGATATGTCCGATGGGGAGGACTACTGCATCTATACTTATAAGGGAAACGATGATGCGATCCATTTGGATCAAAAAGAGGAATTGAACCAATGCCATGCGGAGGATCGCGGAGCAGCGGGACAGTATCATAGCGGTAGATCCAGTCCAGAGATGGATTTCTTAGAAATGGACTTTGATCCTGGGCCTTCCTGTGAGCAGGTAAAGCATTTGCGTTCCGGAAAATTGACTTTACATCGTCAAAACTATACACGCTGTTGGATTGTAACGTTTCTCGTTCGCAGGATACTGGCGACAGCGATTTGGCCTCTATAAACGAAGACATACAAAATATAGCATTAGATAACGTGGAACCGGATCCGGTGCTGAACGATTTGAGCAGCGGGAAGGTGGTGTCTAGACAGACGATGGCCGCTATGCCGCAGAACTCGAGACAGAGCGGGCAGAACGTCAATCACACGACCTTTCAACAATGCACCAGTAATCAACCCGCGATAGAGCAGAACACGAAGTCAACTTACTCTGCTCCGTGGATGCCCAGCACTAGCGCCGGAACTGGTACGATTCCCCGTTTGGCCGTTTCTACTCGGCATTTGTTAATGCATTACCAAGCAAGGGACTACTCGAGTATTATCGCCTATATCAACGTACTCAATATAGTACGAACTTTATAGGAAGATGGGAAAGCGTGTCGCTCTATCGCAGCACGGGTTGCCCGTTGCGCGAGTCGTACGGTTATCACAACACGAGTGGTGACCTCATTTCCCCTGGCGATAATAGAGACTCTGATTCGGAATTATGGGCCGAGCCGTCGACAGCGGCCGCTCCGGACAATTCAAATCTGAACGCCAGGAGGGTCAATCTCAGCTCGACGCTTTACCATCGAATGATGGCCAAGAAACTGATGCTCAATAAGCAAGCTGCGTTTAATCAAAGCGGTGATTCAAATCTGGTTTGTATATAAACTGCTAAAAGCAACGGACTCGCGAAGATCGTGCGAATTATGTAACTAAATTTTCCACTCTGTTCGTATATAGGAAAGCGAATTGTGTAACGAACGAATAGACGGACTACCGCCGGTTGAGAAAGTGATGCTATGGAGCGAGCAGGAAGCTACGATGAAACAGGTGACGCAAATCGGCACATCTGCCTGCGGTGCTACATCTGCGATTAACGCCTTGGTAAGAAGGATCTGCGTTTAACGCAGATCGAGAGATTTATTAATAGGCAGAAATTCGGCGGATCCCTCTAAAACGGTCCGACCGCAGTTCATAAGTCATTTTTGCTTATAGTTGGCCTTGAACGTATCATTTTCCCTGGAAGTATTAGTGAAAGGTGTAAATACAAGATTGAGAGAATTGGGTGTTTCATTGCCGAGATACCTCGTGAGCCGATCGGTCGCGGGAGCAACTCATAAGGATATAGCGCGAGGGATATCTCTGTCAACGAACGGCGCAGCTGTAACAAAGTTCTTCGCGTTTTATCCAGAACGAAAGGTGTCATTATCTCATTGGCTACATTATTGGATCTCGAAAGGTGACAGAAAAATTCGATGTATTACTCGGTTTATAGCGGATAGATGTACATGAACAAGCGCGGAACCTCACTTTCGTGTTTTCTTAGGTGCCGCGCCAATTGCAACGTTGAATCTGCAGCATTGCGGCGAAGGTTGCGACATACCGGACGCGTGGCACCATCAGATGATATTTGGCGTAGGACAGGCTGGCATATACTTAACAAATCCCTTAGAATGCTTGCCCGAAGAGGTTCGTATCAACTGATCGTCGCGAATCACGCTAATTTGCCGTGCTGATGGTTATCTTAGTACGAATGAAATTTTATCCTTGTAACACGCTTTTAGCTCTTGTGGCATCAATTAGTTAGTCCCAGTATCCTGTTGATACGAAGGACGGACGTTTTAGCGCATTGGAATGCAAATACAGATTTAACACCGCTCGCAACGATGGATCAAAAGTGGCGGAAACTTAACGTTCTCGGTACGTACAAAAAATATATATACAACAAGTAAAAACATATAACAAATATATATGTACACATCTTCTTGGACTAACCGTTGAAAGTGTTTTTTAATTTCATCGAAATATTTATGGGTAACAGGGCAAGTTGTAAATATAGTACGCGGAGCAATGAGCGAGAGACAGCAACCGAACAGTACGACCACAGGAGCTACTCACATTCGCATACCAGCGTCTTACCAAGCAGGTATTACGTTGGTCATGTGCGCGGATTCCGCCGCCGCCACCGAGTTGTTACATGCTGAACAACTACCACTACTCTAGTCCTGGTAATTTAAAACCAATAAACAAACCTAACCGGTCGATCTGATCTACAGTGAATTTTATTAGCAGGCCGAGGGGGGAGGGAGGTTCGCGCGCAGCAATGATAGTTTATTTACGATGTAAACAGACCCGACGGAACGAAAATAATTTACATTTTTAACATATAAAAAAACACGTTTGTATTCAAAGAGAGAGAATATTACTGATTAAAATATATTTCAATTGAATATATTTTTGTTTTTTATGCGGTTATATTGATTTATAAAAATGAAAAGTATCGAATTTTCTCTAAAAATACAACTGTAGTTCAGTAGTAATGCTTGATTATATTTACTTCTCTACAAAGAGATAGGCGATATAAAGAAATGCAAGATATTTCGCATTATACAAATTTCTTAAAAATTTATTGGGTTGATTTTCCATCGCTTCTTTTTCTTCGTGACTATTTATTTTTTTTAAATTAATGGATATATATAATATACATTCTTATTAAAAAAAAATACAATAATTATTAACACGTTTTCTTACAGTAGTATCCTAGAAATCAAATTTAACAAACAAAAAATATGTCATCCTATTTGTGTGAATTTTATTATTTTATTACATTATAAGTTGTATTCTGTGTCGGAATTGTGGAGAAGTATTTGTTTGCTGAATATGTCATACGTAAGTATGACATAACCTTGTGTAATCGTTTGTTGCCATAAATATTCGGTTTTATGTACATGTCTACAATCTACAGCCCAGCACAAACTTTCCAGTTCATCAGGGATGCCTTTGTATTTTTTATGACATACTAAGGAATAAAGAAGATTTTGTTATATAAGGAATTATCCACATAATTATGTAAAAAGTTATCGACATAATTATGCAAGCTTTTTAAATCTGTTCCATTGAAATCTCACCTTTCTATAAGAGACGCGCGCATACTTGATGTGATAGCAGCTGGATTAGCTTCGTTAAGTTTAAAAACATTCTCGATAACCGAAAGCTCCGTCGAAGTAGTTTCCATACCACAGAAAGATACCCAATCATTTACAACCATACCAGCAGCGATTACATTACTGCCTCTGTTTACAGTACCAGCCTAAGATACAAATTATCAGTTAAAAAAATTGAAAATTGTTGGGTTTTGCCGGCTTGTCTTACCGCAAGTGGTACTTGTAAAAGGGATGATAACTCATCTTGATCCTGTATAGAAGTTTTTGGATGCACCATACCACCTTGATTTGATAAAACGGAATACGATCCAACGAGAACATTACTCGCGATCGTTTGTCTAAATACTTCCACTTTCAATGTGTCTGCTAAAATCTCCTCAGTTTCCTAAGAGAGAGAGTCAAAATTACACACACACATACATATATGTGTACATATGTGTATATATATATATATATATATATATATATATATATATATATATATATATACACACACACACACACACACATACATATGTAAAACATAATTATCAAATTAGCATGCTCTAATTGCAAAGATTTACTTATTCCTTAACCTAATACAAAAAAAATACATCAAAGATTTACCCTATCCAGATCAGGGTGAACAAGAGCAACATAATCATTGCATGCTATAACATTGCCAAGGGCAGAGAGTCTCTCCTCTACCCTTTGAACTTTCGCGCTATCTGGTAAGGAATTTCGAATGTGTTGCAATTCTATATCTGTTGTAGTATTTGGTACTAGCAGTCCATTTCTGTTCCCTGTGTTACAATCATACAAGTATTTACATATACTGACGTAGATTGTCTAGTCTACTTGTTTACATACAGTAACATGCAATGTTGAAAAGTAACTTTTAAAAGTAATTTCGAGCTTGGTTAGATGAAACATCTTTTTATCATTATATTTATTACCTTCATTGTTATACTTACCAACACATAGTCGACCAATAATCCGACATCCTGCTATTGATGCGTGAATAACTGGAATTGTCTCAGACAATTCTGCCTCGAATACACTGCAATTGTATTAGTATAGTGATAGTAATTATAATCAAGTAATAAGACTAAATATTAAATTGTGTTATAAATAATTTCAGATTTTTTATATAAAAAAATTAAATTTTTGTCATAATTTTATGAAACAATATATACATTATTCTGGTGTATGATCTTCTGCCAATCAGTGTATACATTTCTTCATCAAATTAAACAACAAAAATATTGTTTTATCTGAAAAATTCGAAATTATTTGTTGCACAACCTAATACATACACATGGCTGCAGTAAAATTTATATTATACTCATATTCGTACCGAATTAACGATCACAGAACTGTATTTTTAAATAAATGTAATGTGTATATCATATAATATATATATAATTCTATGAATGTATAATTTATAATAGAGCTCGGCACGTGGTGTACATTCGTTCAGTCTATATTGCATATAGATAGAATAATATCGAAGCCTGATCTGTCACGTGCTCTTTCGCTTTTTGCTCAAGCAACAAAACACAAAGAGCACATTATATAGATCAAGCTTTACGCGAGCAGGTGGTTTGCATCTTTTGAGTACGATTTATACGGACGTATCTTTAAGTTTATATTCAAAATTATCAACATACAGCGCAAACAAAAGCGGGACTCTTAGAAGTGAAACAGCGATTTCATAAAATTACGTTATCAGTGATATCATATCTATACGTGAAGATTTTACACGATCACGTGGTTTATGTCAGCCTACGATTGATGAGGATATATCTTTAAGGTTATGTTAAAAACTATCAACGTGCAACGCAAAGGAGCGAGTCTCAAAAGCAGAGCAGCGATTTCACAAAATTACGTTATAAATAATGTCATACCTGCTTGTAAAGATTTTGCACGATTACGTAGTTTATATTTCTCGAGTCTATGAGACGTATCTTTAAGGTTATGTTCAAAATTATTAACGTGCAAGGCGAACAAAGGATTTTCAGGAGCGAAGCAGCAAAAATTGCGTTATGTAACATGTAAATTACGTTAAAATGACAAAATACATACCTGTAAAAGTTTTCAGAGCCGCCGATTGCTACTAAGCAATAAGAGTTTGTCAATTTCGAAAAAACGCCAATTTCATTATTATTCTCGAATTGTACACGTACCGCCATAATTACAAATATATGAGCTTTTTATGTCGACGTTTTATCTATCCTCGAATGTCTCTACGTCTTGCCTAACTTCGAATGTCTCGGCGTCCTGTCTAACCTCGAATGTCCTAACGCGGCATAAATTAATGGTCCTTAGCACAGAAGGCGGGAACGTTATCAAACGGTGTAAGAAGTGGCGCGGTAGCCAATTAACATGCCGCTCTTCCACAAGAGCTACAAGTTTATTGGCGTCGTTCCTGCCACGTGGCAACAACTCGCGTTTATGGGTGCGTTCAGATGGAAAAAGAAATAGCAGACAGCCATGTATATTACATCCATGTGAAACCCATCTATCAAACAACGGAACGGAATGAAAACGGAATTACTCTGATTGGCTGACTCTCATGCGTGCGTTCGAAACTCTATCCGAGTGCACTCGCTGCGTTGGAGTGAGAAAGATATAGGAATGAAATAAAGAGAGAGGAGAAGCACCCGGGTGGAGTTTTCGAACGCGCCTCATCATATTTTTTTTCCGTAACTGCTCTAGGGCCCTATTCCGTAACCACTTACCGACAATTGTCGAATCAATAGACGTCGTTGCGCAGCTTTTTTATATCATAGAATCATAGGCGCGTTCGAAAACTCCACCCGGGTGCTTCTCCTCTCTCTTTATTTCACTCTTATATCTTCCTCACTTCAACGCAGCGAGTGCACCCGGATAGAGTTTTTGAACGCACGCATGGGAGTCAGCCAATCAGAGTAATTCCGTTTTCATTCCGTTCCGTTGTTTGATATATGGGTTTCACATAGACGTAATATACATGAACCCCGCATACGGCCAGAAAAGTGAAGTCAACGGATTCCGATTGACCACCGTATGATTGGACACAAATTGGGTGCTTTTCAGTTGCGTACACTGTGTTACACAAAACCAGTTTATTGGTTGCATATTATCTTACAAGATATTTTAGATAATATGTGACCAATAAACTGGTTTTGTGTACGTGTGTATCAAGATGTGTTAAGCAATTGGAAAGCACCCATTGTAATGGGTGCTTTCCAGATAGGACTATGGTCCGACCTTATATTTAAGATCATCTTAAGTACTATCTTAAGATATCATGAACCAATCACAGAGCGGTATTCGCATCTTAAGCATTACTTAAGACGATTTTTAAATAATAGCGTGTTCGACTGGTCCTAGGTTAATCGCTCCGAGAGCGATTAATGACGTCATAAGTCTCTACTAGCCAATCATAAAGCTTATAAGTACTTGTTCGACCAATAAATGTTATAAGGCTGAATAACCCAGAGCCAGTCGAACATGCTGTAAGATTCGACTGTGAATACCGGCCTATATCCATGGTTTCACATGATACGAAACTGTTAAGGCTCGTCTACAATAGCTGTAAGAATAAAGGCTAGTTTATGATAGCCGTAATCCGTTAACTTATGCCAGAACCGTAAAAAATTGACCAATCACAGTCGATTATTCTTCTATAATTCGACTATAATTGGTCAATTTTTTACAGTTCCGGCATAAGTTAAAGGATTACGACCATCATAAACCAGCCTTAAGGCTGTAAGGCTATAACGTGAGCTGTCAGCGAATGAAAATAATTCATTTCGCGTCTTACAGTCTTACAGTCATATTTTTACAGAAATTGTAGACGAGTCTTAAGTCCGGATCTACAATAGATGTAGTAAGCTTTAAGAAATTGACCAATCACAATCGATTATTCTCCTGAAATTTGATTGTGATTGGTCAATTTCTTAAGACTTAGGGCTTAAATCATCTAATGTAGATCTTATGGAACGGAACAAAAACGAAAAACATTCTAATCTATCGAAATCGAAAATTTGCGAAGTGTGGTGAAATATGTCCAGTTTGTAACGTTTTTTGTCCAGTTTTCGCGATGGAGAAAACGAAAAGACTGTTTATTATGGAAAATTAGCGAATGTTCATGCCTACGTCGCGCGGTCCACTCATCAGTAGTGAGACAAGAATAGAGATTGGACACGATTGGACATCTGTCCTTTTTTAACTTACTATCATTGTACGGAATCAACGGGCACAAACCAAGCGCATTTTATCGTTATCACCGCGAAAATGGACCTAACGAACGTAGTAAAGGTGCACTTTGTTAGATGGCGTCCCGAAAATGCATCTAGCTTTGACCATTGAAATCAGGCTGGTGGTCGCTCTCATGTTTCTCTCTAGGGATCGATTGTGTATCTCAAAATGGGGTGAAAATGATAAAAGTGCAAGTTTACTAGAATATTTGTAACTCCATTGGTTAATGCCTAATGAATTTGCTCACTTTTATAATTTTCACTTTGTTTTAAAATACATAATCGACCCCCTAGTTTGAGGGTTTCTAGCGCCTAGCTCTGGCCACTAAAATCAGGCTGGTAGTCGCTCTCAGACTTCTCTCTGAATAAACTCTACTTTTGAATATCGTATCGTCGTATGCAATATGAATTTTCCATTAGCTTATAGCCGAGATACCTCGCGCCAATCGAGAATTCTCCCAGGGGGTCGACACATATATATATATATATATATATATATATATATATATATATATATATATATATATGTGTTAGTTCGATATGTGTTATCGATCGAGATACGGGAGTCGAAATTTGAATGTGGTGCGCACTTCAGGTAGATGCAGTAATGGCCGGCGGAAGGTAACGATTGTGAACATTGTTCGAAGATTTGTGTCGTCGGATTCAATCATACGGAACAAGGAGAGACAGAAAAGTACGTAATAATCATGTTTAATGTAACTACAAAGCGATAGATACAACAAACAATGCTCATATGCAAGGATCTTTATGATGTAAAATAAGATTCTGAAGGCGCGTCATTCCGTCGTGAGTTTCGGCTCTCTCGTTTGATTTTCGAATTATCAGGGATGAATAAATTATTCTCTTCACTGTTCCCTTTAGCTCTAGACAGAAGACTGTCCAACAAATTAATCCTCACTCTATCATCATCCCACACAGCAGAAATATTCAAAATATATCATCGGGATATTCTACAGATATTGAGATATCTTTAGGACATCTCAATAATATATTTTGAACATTCTGTTGTATGGGATGATGTTAGCAAAATGAAGACACCCAGTCCTTTACCGCAGAATTGTCCACTAATGACGTTAGAAACGGGAAATTTCATGCAACAAGAAAAATTGAATGCATTCTTACGAAATACGTTGAAATATAAGGACATTATATTTTGTGCAAGAAATATTTGACAAATATGCTCAATCGCGCGGATCACAAGTATCATTTCATGGATATAACCTTTTAACGTTATTTTCAACGCTTTTCCTGCAACGAATTTTGGGTATATGTTTTGATGTCGTTAATCAAGATGGTCACGATGTGGACACTGGAGAAATTGCTCCTGCAGAGAATAATTTATTCTATCTAAAGAAAAGTACACATTTTTCTTTGTTACATCGGAACAATTGTTATTTTATTTGATATTTCTCGACTTGTTTCTGATTCGACGTTTCTATAGAATTAATGTCGTGATGCAGAATCGTGATGCTGCGTCCCATATCTTTCCCACCGCCCTGCGGCGTGTTGTGTCTGGGGTGCGAGATCTGCTGCGACCTCGTCGTTGACGAGCACCAGCCGACTGCCGTGTTCCAATCTTCCACAGTCTGCGTCGATAGGGCGCGGAAGTCGAACGGCGACGTGCCATCTAGTTCGAATGCTGTTCAACGGCGACCCGGAACGGCCGAGGGTAAGCAAAACGAAAAAAAAAAAGAAAAGGAAACTGATAAAACCGAGAACTTTGCTCGATCATACATTTCGTGAGGGATTCGTGAAAATATAAACGGAGCGGGCGGGAGAATGCGCAGTTATTTGCTAACCGCTTCGGAGAAACAATCTCGTCGGTTGTGTTTCTCTCTCTTTAAACGAAAAGCAACTTAAGCCCGACAACGCTTAAAAGCATCCGCGCGTTCCTAGGAGCATCTATCAGAAACGTTCCCTCCGACTCGCGCTTTAAAATTCTCACCGGTTTGCAATTTTAATCCTCCACTACCATGGAATCGAATTTGAATAACATAAGGCACGACGCCGAGAGAGAGTTCGATCGTCGCGAAGGGACTCGCCGGCATGTCGACCGAGAAAGAGGACGCACAGATATCGCGCGAAATCGACGCCTCACGACTTCTCCGTCACGGTCCCTGCGCGAGATGGCCGGGAAAGAGCTGTCGCGGCGACGTCATCTGCGCTTGCGATGTGTGCCTCGCGGCGTACACTTGCGGCGGATGTCCTCGTAATTGCGCGTTGCGTCGCGCCAGATACAAAGGCAGGAAGCTGCGCGGCGCCGCCCTGTGTTGCACCGGCAGATCGGCTTGCTGCGGACGATCGCTCAGTCCACGGAGACGCGATTGTTCGTGCCTCGCGAAACGATCGAGATAGTACGCGAAACGATCCTCGAGTGCGACGGTAAAATACTCAGAGATCAAAGTGCACTGAAGAAAAAGTATTTGAGAATTTATTTCTATGAAATAAACTTTATATCCCACTAATTATTAATTAATTAATTTTCAGGTGTCTTTTTTTTAGTGCACTGATTTAATTACAAATTTTACAATGATTTACAAATTACAATTACAAATTTATTTGTAGGATATAAAGTTTGTTTGAAGAAATATTTGATTTTTTATTTCTATAAAATAAACTTTATATCCCACTAATTAATTTTCGAATGTCTTTTCCTTAGTGCATTGATTTACTAATTACAAATTTTACAATGATTCACAAATTACAATTACAAATTTATTTATAGGATATAAAGTTTGTTTCACAGAAATATTTGGTTTTTTATTTCTATAAAATAAACTTTATATCCCACAAATTAATTTTCAAGTACCTTTTTCTCAATGCACTGATTCACAAATTACAAAATTTTACAATAATTTATAAATTACAATTGCAAATTTATTTGTAGGATATAAAGTTTGTTTGACAAAAAAAAGCTTTATTTTTATGAAAACTTGATATTCTACAAATTAATTTTCAAGTATGTCTTTTTTTCTCAGTGTACGTTCGCTCTGTTATGACAAAAGATTAACAACTACCAATTATAACGGTTATATGCGGCAAATATATAGACAAATATAGTGGTAAATAAGATAAAAATACTAATTCTCCTAATCCTGGACATTTTTATTGTTTTGATCTTTAAATATTATATCATTTTATATATTACTTTATAAATTACTTTTAACTATTATATAATTACTTATGTAACTATTACTTTATATAATACAAGTATTTTTAAACTTTCAACATAGAATATACATATACGTATTTGATACGTATATCTTCTTTATGTCGAAAGTTTAAATATTGGTATTTAAAGACTCCAAAACAATAAAAATGTTCCGGATTGTGTGCTTTTATTTTATAGACCGATAAAAGATGAATAGACGATGATAATATACAGATGAATGCCCGGAAATTCATGTATGAAAACAGACAAGTTCTAAATAAAGAAAACACTCTCGAGAAACTAAAAGTGACAGAATTTTTAGTCTAGTAGCTTCTTTGTGATCGCATAAAGCTGGGATTGAAAGTGGCAGGCTTTGTATACGATGTTGTAAGTTTATTTATAACAAACACGTTCGATTGTATATATTACGATCAATGGCAATTCGATCTATGAGAACGCCGCAAAATCATCGTGAGGGCGACCGAAGTTTCGCGAAAATCTCAGCATCGGCCAAGTATCGTCCGCGAGCTCGAGTTAAACGCGACTTGGCAGGAAAATCGTCGCCGTTAGAACTTCTTTAAGTATTATATTGTTTCGCCCTAGTCTCCCTTATATCTATTACGCCAGTAAGAATTGGATTCATTTACTTGCAAACTCGCGGACGATGCGCGCTGTTCATCCTAAAAAAGCGTCAGTAAAAATGTCGATTGATGAAAATCATTGTTTTATTAAAATCGCCGTGAGCGTTATAAACGAACGCCTCGCGTAGTTCTCATCTCGATTGGTTCTGGGGATCGCGACGATCGTGTGTGTCTTATTTTAGAAGAATTCGTCTGCAGTATATCTCGCGAGAGAGACCTCGTTCGTCCTCGTCGCCGTCGTCGACGTCACGAGTCGTTTGCAATTATTACATGCATATATCGTGTCTGTATACGCTTCTCCTAAATTATATTCCATACAGATGATAATCGACGTTGATAGAAGTAGGACTACAGCTTTCGTATTTGATTTTGTGCCACTTTGCGTTGCTCCTCATTCGCTCTTACGCTATCTCGCATTCTCTCTCTCCCTCACACGCACATCCATGTGTATATGGATACAAAATAAACGCAGTAAAGTCCTCTTAGTTGTTCGAGTTCGGCTTGAACGTCGTGTATTGTGGCGGCTTCTCGCTCTTGCAATGCGGCTTCAACGTCGCTAAGCGATCGGGTTTGAGAAACAGCTGCTCCCCCTGCACAATTGCCATCTTAGGATCTTAACCCTCGGTATCTCGCAAATTTCCATCCGCATTAACCCGCTACGGCTCGTGGGGAACTGTATCTTGAATATTTATTATGTTGATCTTCGTTGTGATCTCGGGTATTAGATGCTATCTCGTAAGAAAATTATTCTTCCGTGTTGTGTGTACCGGGAGATAGCACGAAAAAAGAATCGGGTCGCAAATTAATTCAATAAATCGTGCTTGTGAAGATAACCAAGTTACACAACACTGTGGAGACAAAACCAGAGACAGAAAATATTCACGGACATATTGTTCTCTGTGTATGTTCGACATATTGCGGAGCTGAAGAGGGCTAATGCGAACTTGTTCTTCGTACGTTATGCATACGCAAACAGTGCATTGACTCGCACGAACTGCTATCATGATGTTCTACGGGTTATTAACTTGCGGCAGTCAGGGATATAGAAACTAGCATAGGTTGTGCAATCTGTGCAATTCTATGCGCGCCCGAAAAAGTGGCGCGCGAGGGGATAAAATCGCGGGGTCTTTCTCTACACCCTCGGCGCTGCGCAGGTGCCAAACAGTCCAGGCTATAACAGTCAGGGTAGATTCAGCATGACAGGCAGAAACCGGGACTAAGGGAGCAAGTACACAGTACTAGGTATGTGCATAGTATGTAAACGATGAGACGTACACTTTCAGCCGTACATGAGTACGAATCTCGCGTAAATACGATAATTACGTATGCTTCCTCTCCTTACCAGAACATTATGAAAATCATGATAATAATTATGATAATTGCATAATATCAAATAATTATATAATTATTTAATATTCACATATATATATAATTTTACATAATTATATAATGAAAAAACACAAACAACTATGATAACGAGCGATGAATAATTGTATGAATGAGACGAATAATGAATAATAACAAATACGACGAACGGATGCGACGATACACTTTTCGCACGCGATGTATTTCGCGTCGGCGTGCAAAGTCAACTGGCGCAACGTGTGAAACAAATGAAATCAGCGCTTATTATTCGACGCAAATTCCCAAAGCGCGATCATAATGCCCGGTATGGCTGCTCTCGAACGTGTGATCAGGATCGGGGGATATATGCGTGGGTGCGATGACAAATGGCAACACATACGCACACATGTGTGATCACCTTTTAATGACAACTTTATACACGGAAGAGAACTCGAGAACTCCTCTCGGAACTATTTCATACGCCGTACAACGGAGTCCCGTCATCATATTATTAGTCCGATTACAGAGTCGGTGTAATTCGCATCAGAACGACGACGACAACAGTCAGGAGATACAATACAAGTTTTACTCACTATGGAGGACGATTGATCGAGGTAACAGCAAACAACGGTGCGTCGTATTTGAGCTCGAGGGGGGAAGGCAGGCGGGGCGAGGGGGGAGGGGAGAATATCGGGTGAAAAGTAATCTCGATCGGGAAATCTCTCCTCTCTCTCTGTACATAACTCGCAGGGTGCAGGGATACATACAAAAATGCAACTCCGACATGCTCGAACGTTGGGTCGGGTGACGCGCTCTGAAACGATCTGTACAGCTTGGTTCCCGGTTTCGTCTTTCTTTCTCTCTCTCTCTCTCTCTCTCTCTCTCTCTCTCTCTCTCTCTCTCTCTCTCTCTTTCTTTCTCTCTCTGTCTCTCTTCCTCTCTTTTTATCGAGAGTTCCTGAACCGATAAATCATTCGTATGACTATACTATACAACTGCGAACAAAATCACGTCGGCTCAGTTGTTGTAGTTTAAACTGCCGCTCGTGACAGCGATGCAGAGGCGCACGTGGCAGTGTTGAACGTGAGTGGGCGATTACATCGCTGTTACCGTTAAACTTTCATTGATTGGACGACGACTCGGTATTCTTTAGATCGTGATCTAAGCGAGTATATGTATACGCGTATGTACATATGCACTTAGGGTTCGATTAATAATAATATATATATTTATATATATATAATATGTATATCGTCGTTAAGTCGTAATGAGCATAGTTTTGACTAATTTAATGCCTATTGTACAAACACTCTTGAATGGTCTTCGACGGTTCATCTGCGTCTTTCGAGTGTACGACTTCAACAATCAGAGGAAAAAAAGAAAGAAAAAGAAATGACATCTTTAAGTATCGGTGCCCGTGTTAGTCGCGCCTACGACGTTTAAACGGGACAAACGATCGAGTGAAGGTACGACCACGAGTTTACAGCTATTCTCACAACCGTGTAAATTTTCCAAACAACCGGGAAGGAGGGAGGGGGAGGAAGGGGGATGATCTCGATGCGCGATCGGCCGTCGTTGAGTGCGCCGCTACTTAAAGCGTAAATTTACTCGTCTCGGTCGAGAGTCAGTCTTACGTTCTTGAATCCCGCAGGACGCGTGGCTGCCGAGTATACGCTCCTTTCTGGATGCAAACGAAATTAAGACAGGATGAAAAATGAGTTGCCTCCGCGAGAAACGGGCGAATGCGGGAGAATCGACGGCGAGGAATTCGGGTTTAACGAGGGTTGGTCGTGACACGCGACTCGTCGATTCTTTTCGGCTTCCACATGCAACGAAGCGCTCCCGAAACGTGCAATTAACTGTAGCTTAATGAGAAGACACGTCTCGCACGTACAGGAGAAACTCTGTCGTAGTATTCGAGCGTTTATTTATTGTTACGACCTCTTTAACTATAATAAACTCGAGCTATGTAAATCCGGCTCTAAAAGTTTATGCAAGAAACACATTTAGGTATATGAACGTATGATTTCCCTCCTACTTAATTATTGCTGCGTGTGTGTGTGTGTGTGTGTGTGTGTGTGTGTGTGTGTGTGTGTGTGTGTGTGTGTGTGTGTGTGTGTGTGTGTGTGTGTGTGTGTGTGTGTGTGTGTGTGTGTGTGTGTGTGTGTGTGTGTGTGTGTGTGTGTGTGTGTGTGTGTGTGTGTGTGTGTGTGTGTGTGTGTGTGTGTGTGTGTGTGTGTGTGTGTGTGTGTGTGTGTGTGTGTGTGTGTGTGTGTGTGTGTGTGTGTGTGTGTGTGTGTGTGTGTGTGTGTGTGTGTGTGTGTGTGTGTGTGTGTGTGTGTGTGTGTGTGTGTGTGTGTGTGTGTGTGTGTGTGTGTGTGTGTGTGTGTGTGTGTGTGTGTGTGTGTGTGTGTGTGTGTGTGTGTGTGTGTGTGTGTGTGTGTGTGTGTGTGTGTGTGTGTGTGTGTGTGTGTGTGTGTGTGTGTGTGTGTGTGTGTGTGTGTGTGTGTGTGTGTGTGTGTGTGTGTGTGTGTGTGTGTGTGTGTGTGTGTGTGTGTGTGTGTGTGTGTGTGTGTGTGTGTGAAAAACGTGCAAAAGAGATACACTGAACAACTGGCCTGAAATCTACAACTTTACAGTCATCGAGTCAGCCAAAGAGTTCGATTTAGTTGTTTAGTCATTTTTTATTTTATTGCGTTCGGTAGAAACGAATTATTCGTCATCGGCCAAGTGATCGTCGTCGTTGTTCGTGATTTTTCGCCAAAATTCTTGCAATGCGCATATCCTTATCGTAAAAGATGACCGGTTTACCGTCGAGAAAGGCAGAAGATCGAACTGAATTTGTTTGGCTGACTCTAACACTACCTATAGGTTAGAGACAAGAGCTTATATGCTAAACTACACAGTTTGCTTATTGATAACCATCGTTGATAAACGCTCGAACGTTAAGTTTCGAAATTTCGCGAGCGAATTCCTCCGTGACATTGAAGGAACGTTCTTTCCTCGTTCGTGCAGCTAAATTGCACGGTTTAACCGCTTCACGTGCACGTAGGGAAGACGAAGAGGGATCAACGAGTCGCACTCCTTGCGAGATCAAACATTCAATTTCACAGGGAAGAATTTCGGTCTGGCTAGTGTTTCTTTTGTTTCTCCTTCTTTACAAGTACGAGATACGACTAAACTGTACTCTCTCTCTCTCTCTCTCTCTCTCTCTCTCTCTCTCTCTCTCTCTCTCTCTCTCTCTCTCACGCACGCATTCAATCGTCCGTCCGGGGCGGCGTTATCGTCGACACGCGTTCTACTTATGTACATCCATCTGAATTAAATTACAAACAAGGACATGGCGGTAATTGGTGGTGGGACGCCCGGGAGCCGGGATGCAACCAAATGCATGCGTAATGCACCCTACCGAGCGCATAAATCACTCAAGCGACTATCGCGATCGGAGAACGTGATAGTTCGATACTTGCGCGTGAGCGCGAGCGTGTGAGCGTTATCACCGCATAAGTATTTGTAGTGATTCAACATTTGTGGATCGTCAAAAAACTTCCCGCGCAGATCTTTGCGAAGGGACGACGTGGCCGGGCCAGGTTCCCGCGTGCAATCGCAATAGTTACATCACATAACGACCATAACGTCATGATAAACTTTTACGCGCGTAATACCGCGAATGTGGAGATGAGCGTAACGTAGCGTTAATTATATTACTTTCATCGGTCGGAGTGTCAACAAATTTTTGGACGACCCAGTCAGTTAGAGCGTACTCGTCGTTTGTGTACGTGTATTCGGTACATTAAAGCGCGTAACGTGTGTGTCTATATTTATACATCTCCACGTTTGGTCGTGTCTGTGTAAGTGAGCGGGTGGTGTATGGGTATATGTGTGGGTACGCGCGCTTGTACGCCTGTATGTGTATACGCGTATCGAAAAACAGTACAATATTTTATTTATATATAAAACCTTCGAGATCTTTCCGGGAGAAAAGATGAAAAGTTTGCGCTCCTCGTTCCTTGCCTTTTTTAATCCGATTTAGCGTGTCCCGCTCCTCGTCCTGTAGAAGGAATTTTTCCTGCGCCAAGATTGCTCGCTCATTGATTCAATTAATGGACACATATACGAACGTGTGGGTGAGTTGGTGGGGAGACTGGGTGGGGAGACGGGGTGGGACACGACAAATGTTTGAACAAGCTGTTATTTTACTTTTCTCTCTGTGCATACATTCCGTTTGGCGAGCCCCCGCAAGCGAACGTTTGAAAAATAAATAATGCCGATGGTTACCGACAAACAATCCGATGAATTAACGGATACAAAAGTAGGTCGTAGTGTCGACGGGCCGTCGACGCCGATGAAATTGCTACGCATAATCTGAACGGCTAGGAAGGGTTAGTTCCGCATTCAGGTCAAGTCGCATGCACTTGCAGTTTCGCTTTCGTGAATGCATCGAGATTAAATTTACACGCGCGTGCTCGGCTGGCTACTGTCGGACGGGTGCAAAATGAGCAAGCAGCTGAAAAAGTATCTCGTCGGGAGCGTAATAGAGAGCTACTGCTAGTGACGTGTGTTGGTCGGTGATTCGGCGAAATTGAGGGAGAACTCTGTAGCAGATTTGGTGTGCATTAACGCGGCCGAGTAGAGTTTTGCATGCGAAAGGGAAATGCGCGCATAAATCGGCCGTGCCGGAGATGTTCGATCGCGTTTTCTGACCAACCACCGCTGCTCGGGCAAAGATATCGTGCCTCTATGAAATATCTCATCGTTCAATAAAACACTTTATATACATAATCAATACTTCCCGACGGCGGAATAAATCATTTCACGGCTCGAGTTTGAATTCTCGCGGTTTCAAAAAGTGCCCCCACTTGATCGCGCTTCCTAATATTATGTAACAAATTTGTATACATTGTATACATATAAAGTAACGGCATGTAACGATTTGTGTTGTATTGACGTGTATATATAGTATATATACGTACATACATATACATATATATAGTGCCTCATTTATATAAGTTTGCTCTTTAACAACTCTCTGGACATGACATATTACGTATACGTACTGAAGAGCATGTCGTGCAAAACTCTACGATCGCAGCCAACTAATAACTAACTCCGAACGTCGAAAGGACTCAGAGGACCATACATGTGTGTTTGTGTATGTCAAAAACTTGCTGCGAACTTCACGTGCAATTCAGAAGCAACGGTGTGACATGTCAGAGACGATAGGAGTAGATAGTGAGACAGATAGATAAATAGGTAGACATGGGTAGATAGACAGGAAAATGAAGAGATAGAGAAAAAAGGAGAGAAAATAGAAAGAGATAAAAAGAAGAAGAAAACAAGAGAAAGAGAGAAAAGGAAGAAAAATAACGAGGTATGTGCCAGGAATCAACTACGCACTGTGTGAGAGAACGGGTTCGGTTATTTTTTGTGTTCTGTCTTATTGTCAACTTATCTGACCTGCAACGTGTATTGTCCGTGAGGCTGTCCATGATGATGATGCCTCTGATAATGTTGCTGCTGGTGTTGCGGGTCGTGCTGATAACATTCCTGCTGGTATTGCTGTGACGGGACGGGCTTCAGAACGTGATTGGCTCGCTTCTCCGGGACGAACTGCTGACTCGTACGTTCCATCGTATCCACTGCCAAGCGTGGATCCTCTATCATCGCGTTGGAAGCCTTTGTGCTGCGAAACGGCGAACGGATATCATTCCGGTTTCGTTTCATTAGACGCTTTGTGTACCGCGCACTCCACGTGGTATTCGCGCGCGCGCGCAGGAGGAGGGAACGAGCAGCAATGTTTCCCGGGAGATTCTTTTTAAAAGCACTCTCTATGACCCATTTACCTCGAAAAGGACGGCTCCAGGCCGTAAGAATCTATGCATAACATCAAACCGTCAGGCAATTTATTAATCTCGTTACAACTCGTCTCTCTCCGAGAGAAAGATCTCGCTGATGGATGAAACGATTCTCCTTCTTCTCTTTAAATTAAAAACGCGAAAGTATAAACATTTCTAAATACTAGTTTCGTCGAGATACATTCTTCTCGTCTCGAATTAAACTCCATCTCGCCCTTCGGCCGGCGACAAACGCGAGGGAACCTCGTAAGAGCCTGGAGAGAAAGCCTTTTCTCCACGCCCCGGTCTGAAATGCGTGTCTCTTTGCAGCGAAAATCCCGAGTCCCCGCGTATGCAAATTCGCAGACGCTCCTGCAGCACGATTCCGCGCTCAAACGTACACAATATTGGAGCATCGCGCGCGCGCGCGCGTGATCCACAGCGGTCCGTATAAATCAGCGCGCTGCGCAATATCGCGTGCTTACCAATGCACTTGCTGCAGCGCCGGCACCGTGTTTCTGGCTACGCAGCATCTATCCGAACGTAGGAAACAAACGAATCCCATTATCAGTACTGAGAGCACCGTGAATCCGGCTACGGCGCCGATAACGAGCGGGATCTGCAGCAGAGAAAAATATTCCATGTGTGCCGGCGTGGCTAAAACATTTCCGCGCGCGAACGTTTTGTGTCGGCCGCCATTCATGAAGACGGTATACGCGAGTATTTCCCGGTCTTTTGTTCGCTCACCATGCTGTTAAATATTTCAGTGCGCGTTGCAATACCACCGGATTATCGTTTAATGACTCGCCACACTATGGACTGTATAAAAATACACACGCAATCGTTTTGCAGACTTCGCGTACGCTTCGTTGAGTCCACATTGAAAGTTTCACCAACGCGAATATCTCGCCCGTCTTTGTTTCGCGCATAAAGAAGAGGCTACTCTGCTTCTTCGCATGCGTTGAGAACGACGCGAGTGTTTCTTTCAGAATGCAACGGATGCGCGATGCTTTACCTGACCGGGCTCGTCGACTCTCAGCATGAGCGCGCGCCTGTCGCTGCCGCGGTCGTTCTCCACGATAACGTGATACAGCCTTTGGTCCTCCTTCACCGTGCTCGTCAGCTCTAAGATCGCTATGTAACAGTCCTCCGAAGCCAACGGTTCCAGATCGAGCGCGCGGTAGCGCGGCTCCAAAACCTCACCTACCGGATAATAGAACGACTCCATGCATCTCGATAATTTGCACTTAATCCCGTGTATCCGGTTCTACGGTCTCAACTGAAGTAACACGTGGCGAGGAGAGTAACGAAAGAATAATGCGTGCAAACTCCAAAAGACCGCTGGAAAGAAAAGAATCAAGCGATAAGCAGTCGAAAGTTGATCAATTGGAATATCGTGGAAAAGAAAAGTGTTGAACAAGCGAATGAGAGAAAGAAACGGTTGATCCAACTAAAATTATAATTATTTTCGGCCCCAATCATATTTCTCGATTGTTCTAACACGAAAATGGCAGTAGCAACATGCACCTAAGGTTATTGTCATCGGTATTATAGTATAATTCCATAAAAAAATGGTTTCCTTTATCATAATTTATAGCAATTACACATGTGATGTGTAATACGTGTAATTCTCCATGTGATTACACTTACAAATATCAAATATTGTTTCTCGCAGTGTATGAAATTATAAGCGTGGACAGCGTATTCCTCGCACGCGCAACGGTGTGTAAAGATCACCCGGATATCGCGTTCCCTGGCGTGGCGCGGAGTAATTATTCGGGGGCGAAGAACCGTGTTAACGGCGACTAATTAATCTGCCTGATATCTCGAGCGACGACGGGGCTGGAAAAAATTCAGGGCGTGAGTATCCGGTGGAGAGCATCGATTTGGGGCCTTGCGGAAATTGGACGGATGTCTCAAGACCGAACTGATCTCGTGGCTCTCGGGTTACTGCGGGCGAATGATCAATTAACCAAGGGGGTAATTGCGAGCACGGCGGGATCGTCGATAAGGTACCCGTAGGAGTGCCAATTATGCCGGGAAGCGCGCGGAGGAAAAAAAAGAAAGAAAGAAGGATGTATACGAAAGAGCAATCCCGGGCAAGCTCGAGTGCTCTCCCTGTTGGTTCTGCGAGGGCGCAGGGAAGTTTAACGGGTTTGCGTTTAGGTGGATGAGGTAGACGCGGAAGAAGAAGCGGAAGAAGAAGAAGAAGAACGGCTAGGAAAGAATAGCGAGAAGAAGTAGCAACAGAAGCAGAAGAAGAAGAACAGTCGTTTATAGTGTAACTCGAAACAAAAGCCAAAGTAGAGTTTATACATTAACGGTTCGTTGGGCGCGCGGTGACGGACGTCTCGGTAATGAAGCGGATGCGTAATGAGGAAAAGGAATCGCGGAAAGTTGTGCGACGAACGGCTCAGGGACGAAAGTCAAAGCGCGCGGTTGAAGTAAGCGAGTCGCCGGCTCGCGGTAATAATTTCGCGCGCGAACAACGTGCTGCGAAAGCGGAATTTGTCCGACACATACCCTTGATCATCGACTGCGCTTCTCGGAAACACTGAGTAAAGAATATCTGTAACTATATAATCATATAATCATAGAAAAATAATTACCATAAATTATGGCGTAATAATTTTTTATTAAATTCTACTACAGTGCTAGCAACAATAATCTTGTATACATGTTACTGCTACCATTTTCGTATTAAAACAAGCAAAAAATATGACTGGGACCAAAAATAAATGTAAAGCTCATTCTACGATAGAGAGCCGTAAGAATATGCAATAAGACGTAAGTAGCAACTAAATTAATCAGTCAATTATTTTTGGACTGTAAAGACCATCGCACACAAAAGAGCATAGCTGCATATATGCAGAGTAAGACCATCTGAAGCAATAAAGTTGCTATATTGATGTGTAAAACATGTTCATTGGTCAATACGGTTTTATGCTATGCACATGCAACTATGTTATTTTGCGTGCGATGACTCTAACGTCGAAACACACAGAAAAACGTAAGCAGTAAAGTTCAAGCAATAAGAAAATTGACCGACCACAATTAACGATTCTCCTTACGATCACAGAATAATCGATTGATTAATTATCTTACTGCTTACGTTTTTCAGCGTGTCCTTAAGAATCTCATTGATCAATTAATTTACTGCGTACTTTTACGGCTATCGTGGAATGGAGTTAATTCTAGTTAGATCAGGCAGTTTCCTTTTTCTCTCAGTGAAGATAAAGGGCATCGCGTCGTTGTGGCCAGCTCGATCTACGGCCGGCTCTCACGTGCTCGCGTTATCGTGTTGCGAGGAGTGAAACAAAGCGACCGGGAGATCAATGCAGCCCTTAAACTCTAATAGAAAGTTTCCGTGAGTCGGCCCATTAATTCCCCGGCCCTTTCCGCCCTCGAGCGGTGCGCGCTTTGTCGTTTACTCGGGTGTGACGGCGAGCGCGCTGTCGCCGCGGCGATATCACACGCTACCTCGCATCCTTATTTTACGTGCCGCTAAACATCCGATTAATCCCCCTCACGGGATACTTCGTTAGCGCGGGCTCGATGTAGCAATTTGCGACGATCCGTCATACGCATTTTGCCAGACAGTGACACTTGTTTCGCGTCGAATCCTCTCGCATCCTTCCGCGAAGTACGCCAATTAGCGCAAAATCGATCGTTACGTCAGGCGCGGGGGCGCCGGTGACGTGATGTCGTCGCGGCGGATTTAATATCGACGTGATCGTCGGAGTTTAAAACTGTCGCCCGTGTTCGTCGAAAAATAGCGTCATTTAAATAATAACGAACCAAAGCTCAATTATCGTCCGCTTGTCCCGATTGTTTTCTACTCGTTCTCTCGCTGGAGCGTAGAAAAAAAGGATTTGGTTAAATTACCCAAATTTCCGGTGAGATGCGAACGAACCAAAAAATTCCGGCTGGCATCACCAGAATTCTGTTCTAGCTGACAAGCGGAATTTCCTAGCTCGTTCCTGATTTCAGCCGAAATTTGACTTTTCCCGAAGGGAGAACTCAGAACTCAGCGGCGCGCATGCCGAGTAAATAAAGGGGCTCAACGCGAAGACGAAATCGAATACTTCTCGTGGGAGTTTGTTTTGAGGAAGCAGTCTAACCGGCGTGTAGTCTGGTGCTGCCCCATTCCCAAGCAACGAGCCGTGGCTTCGGGTCGGAGCATAGTCTGATCTCTAATCTGGCCGGGTTGCCCTCCGTCGTCGCCACGACGAACTTCTCCGTGATGGCCGGCTTCACCACCTGTGACACGCGTTTAACGTCCTTTGAATAGAAAGTTCCTCACTAGTCTCCCACCTGCGCGATCATCAAACGGCGTACGTGAGCTTCGCGGCACACCTTTATGCGAGAGCGCTCATGTCGCTCTTTCGACTGCCTCGCGATATGCGCACGTTCGATTGATATATCACTGGGACGGCTGACCAGTTTTCGTCTGCCTCGTCGTTTTTCGGGGTTACCGCAATCGGGATGTTACGGGACACGTTTGTTAGTCTTTTGACACGCCGACCATCAGCGATACCGCCAGCGATACCGCAGTGTCTCATTAATTTACGTATAAGATATATGACAAATTACATACAACAAATTGAATATGTGGCCAATAACGAACCAATTACACGAGGCAACAGATGTATGCGTCACATGTTGCATTTATTTGCCGCGCCTACGGTTATTCAGACTTTAATTGAGTTTTGAAACAATCAGCGCGGCAGTCAGCGTGTAGAAGGGAGGTTCTGGTTTAGATAGCCGCATCGCGTATAATAATTTGGGACAAATAGGATAAGAAATTAAAAAAAAAAGCTGTACCAAATTTACTAAAGGATGAATCTTTATTATACGCGAAGAGTCAAAATTTAATAAAATGGCGGCACTTTGAAGTCACAAGTCTTTTTTTCTCTCTCTTTCTTTATTTAGTGCCCCAAGAAAAATGCTTAATTCTGGACATTTTCTAGAAAGAATTTAAGTTTATCCTCCAGCAAATTTAACACAGTTTTTCAAATTCCTTTGTCCCATTTGTTTCCAGTTGTTACACGTGCTGTAATGTTGTCCGTCACTTAGTGGCATCTGGCGACGCTGCATAAAAAAACCTAGACGAGATTTCAATCGTTTAAAATAATTTTTTTGTACTTGAAACAATGGTGAATGGTGCAATCAAAACTCTGCATTAATATCTCTATTCAGTATCTTTAAGAAAAATTCGTACTTATTTTTCGGCTTTCTAAACCAGAACCACTCCTTAAATAGTATAACCTTAGCGACACCTATAATGTTGGATATACGTACCCGACAGTTGAAGAATTAAAGTTCATATTAATAATCATTACATGAAACTTATTTCAAGTGAGATTTTCCGAATCGTATTTAGAGTTGGATGCGAGTTTTTCAGTGGAACAACAATTGCAAACGTAACATCGCGCATATCATACAATTTACTAGAGAAATTTAGATATAAAATAAGTAAAATCTGAATTCGAATCTGATTATCTCACGTGAGACAAGTTTCAAGTAACGGCTATTGATATGAGTCTGAATATATCAGTGATTGCTTTATATTAGGATCTTTGCGAATTAGTAAGTCTCGTAAACGATACTATAGATCTAATATTAAAGTTTGCCGAATAAACGAGTTAAAGAAGGAAAGTTGCATTAATAATTTTGGAATATATTCATGGAACTCTCTCGGGTCGCTTCACCTGCCGCGGGCTCAAAGATTATGCGCGTATTCGCGAATAACGTAGCTCGCACGAAAGCCGTCGATCCGTTCGATGATATAAATTTGTCGACGCATCGCTCTTCCAGCAGCGGCGCGGAAATGTTTGCAACGGGAATCGAAACATCGCTGATGGATCGTCGCAATCCTTTTTATTACGTCCTACATTGAAACCTGCATGGTTCGTGCGTGCACGTGTGTGTGTATGTGTGTGTGTGTGTATATGTGGGAGAGGCGTTATCAGGAGAAATGGTAACGCGACTCCATAAAAATAGCAATTTAATTTAGATAAAAACGACCCCGAACGTGAAACTAAACGCTAAATGCGAAAGCGGAAATAATAACCGGTGCGCGGGCCAAATTCTCGATCGCGAAAGAAACGCGTGATTGATGATGGGCTCGCCGCGTTTATAGTTTAATTTGAACGTAATATTATTCCGCGCATCGCGAAATAAAAAGTATTATCAGCGGGACGGATACATTTTTCACATTATATACGCGGATACGCGCTGAAATAATCCGTATTCATTTTCGCCGTATCGCGTTTCAAAATTCTCCGTTTCATCGATCGCGCGCGCCCAGCTAGAGAGAGAGATAGAGAGAGGAGAAAGAGAGAGAGAGAGAAAGAGAGAGTGTGGAGGAAAGAGAGGTGGTGACGTGTACCTAATTTAACGTGCAAATGCAATTCATCATGCTCCCAATATTTATGGCGGCGACACTTGTGTTTACGTACGGTATCGTGACCATAATTAAAACATTGATTTGATCATACCGTATTGACACATTTCGGCTGATTTTCACAACAAATCGTACGATAAAAGTCGCGGTCGCCCCTACCTCTCTTCCTTTATGAGCGATATTCGTCTCTCATGGTGCATGTGTAATTTAGCGCGTGCGCGTATGTGTGTATGTATGTGTGTGTGTGTGAGCGCGCGCGTACGCATCAGAACCAATTCGAACGGGGCACTGACATTAATAACGTGAACTTTAGCATATGAAACAGCCTATTAAATGATGGGAATCAAAGCTCTGTGCAGTTAGTGAGCCGCATTAAGCCGTGACTGCGTTTCACCGCCGGGTAAATGTGATTATAAAAAGGAGAGAATTAAAAAAAAGAAAAAGAACGAACAAACAAACGCTGCGTTACTGTATCACGCGGACGTAGTATGATGCGGACTCCTCTTCTCTTCCTTGTTGTTCGAGTTTTATTCGATCGGGACGTTTTATCAATATATCAACTGATTTCAGACGGGCAACGGCGCCGTTGCGAAGCGAATCGCGAGCGATCGGCGGCCTTTGTGCGCAATATTTGACTCACGCGTTGTACACGTGTAATATAACGCGCTGTATGCACGTGTATGTGTGTGTGTACGCGCGCAATGCCGGAATCAATTTGGACGAGGTATCGACATTAATAGCGCCGCTAAATTTTAACAGATAAAACGGCCCCGTATTAAATGAAACGGAAATCAAACCTTTGCGTAGTCAGTGACCCGCGTTAAGCCGCGGCTGTGTTTCCCCGGTGAGCAAATTCGATAGAAAAAAAAGAGGAAATAAAACGAATGGGAGAGAGAAAAAAGCGCATGGCGTTGCGTCACAGAGCGCGACGCGGAGTTTCTCTCTCTCTCTCTCTCTCTCTCTCTCTCTCTCTCTCTGTTTGTTTTTATTTTTAGCGTTATTAGCCAAGTAATTAGCGGATTCGACTGGAACTGTCGACTTGGAGCGGTCGACTCACGAAACGCCGCGATATCGCGATAATTGGAATGCAATTTAATCGCTGCCATTATCGCGTTATCGTTCGGAGATTTTGCGTTCGCGAAGACGGCACGTCGTCGAGCGCACATTAACCGGCGGGACAGTTGCCATAATGCACATAGTGCAACTGTGTTAGACTTCTGTAATTGTACGCATTACTGGCTAGTCGTTTATTGATTGTTCGGAAAAGAGCGGGAGCGACGTGTCAGTGCGGCGATCTGTCACCGTGACAGTTTCGCGTTAATGTTCAGCGGCAAACGTGCACGATTGAAAAATACTGGCAACGCAATTGCATGGCGTATTCAAGCGATTCTGCCGGTTAGTGCACGCCAAAAGAATCGAATGCCGCGGTTCCTCCGGCCGAGAATCGAATACGTGGCGGGAAACTCATCGAATCGGCAATTGGTGGTCGCGGCTATTTTTTATATTATTCGCGATTGATTATTACGAGCGAGCTCGAGTGATGGCATGCTTTTAATTTAATTGTTGATTATTTTTGTATGTCCGAATAAAATAAAAGCGGGTCGGTACCTGCGCAATATCGAGGGCACTATTTTAAACAGAACAATATGGTGTTCGCGACAATTAACGAAGATATCGATTTTTAATGCCGCCTGCAGCGCGCAATGAAACTCCACGATGACGTAATATGTACGCCGCTGTTGACAACAGAAACGTTACGAAGTATATATCGCTATTTTAATTGCTTTCGAAGTCGACAAGTGTGTGTGCGCGCGCACACATATTCACACATCCAGTGTGTTATTTCGAGGACAATCTTCGAGCTTCGCCGCGTTTTATCATAATTAATATTTACGCGTCGCTTGCTTAATAATAACATTGATATATTGTTGTTAGGCGACAATGATATATTATTGTTAAGCGACAATAAGCAATATTGCGAGATACGGCTAGATAAAATGTACGAATGATTGGAACAATCGTCGCGCGATCTCCACCGGTTCCCCAGGGAAAATGTGTGCAGATCGCTTCGCAACCGAGCATACCGGCGGTGGAAGTAACTTGATGTCACGATAAAAAATTGACGTACGCGGGAAGTAATCCCCATGGAGGATCATAACTTTCAATTTGCTCGTCGATTATTTTCCTTTAAACACCAGACGCGCGCTCCCTTATTACCTTCAGCATTTTTTATTTTCTTTTTCTAGCATAGTCGACGCGAATCTAGAGCAGCTTCCCGCCTCGAAGTGACGAAGCGAAACGTGATTAATGCGCGTCAGCGACGTTCGCTGTACGTTGAAAAACTACATTTCGCCAATTTCGCCGCGATATTATAGCCACGCGGGAGAGATATACATCCGCGGATATATCCCGTTGCCGCGGCGGCCAGAGGTATTCAATGATCCAGAATCCTGCGATGTAATGAAGCGATATATTTTTTCGCGGCGCGATACAAGCGAGAAACGCGATTCGTCCGCGCCCGCCGCGCCGGTAATTTTCATTTGCGACGGAACTTTTTCTCAACGTCTCGGCGCCGCCGCCGTCTTACCCGTGGCGCGCCGACCACTTGCAGGGACACAGGGTCGCTTTTAACTTCTCTGACGTTCCCATTGATCTTGTTGGAAGCGAGACATATGTACTGGCCCTGTTGCTCGTACGTCACGTTCGTCAGGATCAATCGCTGCCCCGTGCCGCATTCCAATGGCATCCGGCCGTCCGTGAATACCTGCGCCCATCTGCACACGCGTAGCCGCACGAGAATTCGCACGTTAAAGACATTTTCTCTCGCGAATCCGCCAAAGGGGTTGCGCAAAGAGAAATTCAAGAGAAATTCAAGACAAAAGGAGCGGAAAAATGGTCGCGAGCGTTCCTCTGTGCGGCAACGTTACGGTTAAACGTGATGTCGAATTCAGTTTCACAAGTATGAGGGTCCAGTGACTGAGAGAAATAGCAGTCGCACGCAGAAATTGACAATAGATATGACAATAGAACATCAAGATATGACATGTATAGAAGCGCAGCGAGACGATAGTTACTTGCAAGATGCACGTAAAAAAAATTTCAGTTGGTGCAACCAAATAGAAACTAACTGAAAATTAGATGATCAGAAACGATATCTCTGTTATGAAAACCAATATTTCTGTTGTCGCAATCGAAAATATTCGTCTGAATATTCAATGATATTAGAACTCGATTGAGGCAACTGAGAACAACAATTGACTATATAGAAGCCTCATAAAGGAATTTTTCTGTTCCTACAGCCGAGTTTTCGTCTGAACAACCGAAAATTCGGTTGCACCAACAAAATTGTTTTTTCGTGTGGATATCCGCGTTGGAAATGTAAAATAAGTATACTCATAATTTGGTAGTCTGATAATACAACAACCACGAAGCATTTCGGACACGATATTTTTATATGAGAAATTACGTGATGCTCGAAACGTTCAGAAAAATTATATGGACGACCCCGATGCGAATGCAAAGTTCTAGAGGAGGGCAAAGAAATGAATTTCACAACTCTGTGGAAAGAATTAAAAATACAAACCGCCGAGATGTAAAAAGTAGCAGCGCGATAGCTACTTGCAAGATGAATATCCGCATTGGAAATGTTAAACAAGTATATTCATAATTTGGTAGTCTAATGACATAAAAACTGCGGAAGCGTGCTACGGTTCGCGGTGCGGACGATATTTTTTACACGAGAAATTGTATCGCGCGCACGAAACGTTCAGGACAATTATGCCGGTGATGCGATATCATCGCGGATGTGGGGCTTTAATAGAAAAAAAAGCCAATTATATAATCGTCGGAAAAAAAAATTAAAAATACAAAATACGGAGATAGGGAAAAAGAAGAGAGGCAATATCTGCTTGCGAGTTCAACAACCGCATTGAAACGGTAAAATAACTGTAAAATAGATATATCCGTAACTTAATGATGTAATGATATAATGATTACGAAGCATGCTGCTTTCGTTCCGCGAAACATGCCGACCAGAAATTTATGCCATAGTTTTGGTCCCGCTCTGTTAACTAATTTGTACAAGGCGATGTTATTGGATCCTGATAAGTCATGTAACGTAGCGCGTGGCAAACAGGATCTCATTAACAAGGATTATTAGGACTTTGGCGATCGTTTGGTACATCTACCAGTAGTTAGTTTACACCAAAAATTTAATATAAAAAATACTAAATATTTATACAGCATAAATATCTTAAATATATTCCAGAGGCGTCTGAAATATACAGAAAAATCTGAATATCTCTCAGATATATTTTAGATATTTGTATTGTATGCTTGTTTAATATATTTATCAAATGTTTGGTATAAACTTGCTTAATGACAAACTAGTATATATATATATCAAACGATCGCCAAAAATCATCTATTAATAATTACGATCTTGTTAGTGATTATAAGCAGCTAACATCACCTTATACATTGAGAAAAATATTTGAAAACTTTCTCGTGGAATATAAAATATACAAAGCAGAAATAAATTTTATATCCTTTACAAATAAATTTTTTAAATATTCTTTTCTCGATGTACGCAAATTAAATAATTGACTAACGAGGAAACTTACACAAGGGTCGGCCTCCGATTTTCATGAACTTCTAATATGTTGTACTTTAGATCAAAATAACAGATGTTTTTTATTATATGTGCCCTTTCGCAAGTTTAGGGGGTGAAATATCCCTTTGAAGAAAATTGGTTTTTTTCATTCGAAGGAAATATAATGAAAACTATAAGAGATAGAAACAAATATTTTGGATAAAAGTTGAAAGGTTTGAAGAGTACTTTACAGAAATTATTGGAAAAAAAAAATTTTTTTTTGTTAATATTTCCCTTACCACTTCTTATTATAATTATTAAAATAATTTCTGTAAAGTATTCTTCAAACCATTCAACTTTTATCAAAAATATTTTTTTCTATCTTTTATAGTTTTCATTATATTTCCTTCGAATGAAAAAAAACCGATTTTCTTCAAAGGGATATTTCACCTTTTAAACTTGCGAAAGGGTATATAATATAATAAAAAACGTATCTATTATTTCGATCTAAAATACAACATATTACAAGCTCATGAAAATCGGAGGCAGACACTTGTGTGGGTTTCCTTGTAAGATCAATCTGATCAGAGGGTCATGGGACAAGTTTCTAGTCGGGATACTTTTGCATGTGAGAGAAATTATGCCGCGGTCGAAACGCTTGAAATTCGGACAAGTTCAATCGTATTGAATAAACAACATGGGTTACCTGTAATCGGCCGGCGGCATAGAGTCAGCGTGACACTCGAAGGACGCGCCAGAATATAACAGTGCAGTAGTCAGTCGATCGGGCCCAACCGCGCTGATTGTTGGTGGATCTATGCAAAAGAAAGGATCACGGTGAATCACGCTTGCACGATTATTACAGTTGCACACAAGGGGGGAGGGAGTGGCAACTTACTACAACGTAACGCTCATGGTAAAAATAATGAAACTTGATCATTTACAGAAATATTCATTTGAAATATTTCAAAGTATATATTGTTACAATGTTGCAATAGTTCCCATTGAAACCTCCAATTTCACGAAATATTACAGTGAAAAATGACAACTCTCGGACAAGTATAAACGATTTGATTTGATTGAGAGTTAAACTTTGACAGATGATATCAGTGACGGTGACGATCAAAACGACAAGTGTGCGTCAGAAACGTGCACATGGATGTATATGTGTGCATTATTAATTATAATATACGTTTTTTTGCGATTTCAGATTTTTTTACTTTCGGCCAGGTTTGATAGCTATGCGCCCGCTGACGCGTCATGCTTGCAATTTTATGCGAATGCTATTCCCACAGGAATTGTTTTCAGCTGCATATTCGTGTATTGAGAGAGATATTTATGATATTTCTCTCTCTCATAATCTCGAATGCGAAGAATCACGATGGAGGGAACAAGTCTTTTGCGATTGTCGTCGGTGCGAAAATTGTAACTCCGCGTGCATCATAATCGTGGCTGCGACAGCTCCTTGGGATATGGAAATCGCGCGCATTTTGAGAATTAAATTCGCGCGCGCGACGCAAATTCCGAGCGATTTGAGATACAGAGGAACAGTCAGCTGCGGTGAAACAGTAGTCGAGAATCACTTAGCGACGAAAGTTCCTGATATCCTATAAATTACAGCAGCGACGACAGTCACGCGAACTTCGAGGCGCAATTCGGACAGAGATGATGAATCGGTTGCGAGTAGGGGCGACATTACGTACAGTTTACAGACACCTGAACCGACACTGGACTGCTCTCGCCTTCGATGTTGGACGCCTCGCAGAGGTAAACGGCGGCGTGATTCCTGAAAATCGGCGAGAACTGCAGAGTTTCGCCGATACTGGCTACCTCCGTCACGCCGGGGCTCTTCGTTTTCCTCCAGAGTATCGAGGCTGGCGGATTGGCGTCGGCGAGACATCGGATTTCCAGTTGATCGCGGCCCTCCTCCAGCTGGCCAGTTGGGACACCGACTAATCTTGTCTCCGGCGCGTCTAAATTCATGCGAAACGCGCGCTTAATCACGACAGTCGCGGCACATATTGGTCCCGCGCGAATATATATATATATATATATATATATATATATATATATATATATATATTTGTGTAATATTCGTATCCTTAAGGGAAAAGGGACTAAACTTCACGTCTTCTCAGCTCTTAGTTACGAAAGTCTAACGGTTTCCACACATCCTGAATCTTAAACATTCTACATTCTCAAACATTAATTTTCTCTTCTAATCGCTGAAACGTTAATTTATTGATATAGTCGACATGTACATAGCATTTTGAGATGTCTAAGGCCTTTATAATTACTCGCGTGGACGTTTCAGTCCTGCATTAATCCTGCGAATTCTGTGAAGCTCCAATGAGAATGGCCCTTTCAGAAGTTGAAAATGAATTTAAAGAAGTTTTTGACGGAGAACTAATTAAAATTAATTAATTAACATTGTTCAGTTCGGGTGAAAGAGCTGAAGAAACAAAAACTGATCCTATTTTTCCTACGGTATGAATATTACAGGTTCGTATTAATAGTCATTAGTAGAAATTTGTTCCACATATGAGATATTCATATCTGAATTTAGAGTTAGATTTGAGTTTTTTATTTAAATTACGAATCATATGCTATACGTGACATTATATTTGCAATCGTAATTCAGATAAAAAATTTACATTTAACTCTAAATTCAGATCTAAATATGTCACCTGAGGTAAATTTTAAGTAACGACTATTAACATAAGGTCATTATCTTGCCACAACTTACAAAATTCGAGAAACAATTACAGAACACATACACACACATACTGCCTTGATAATAATATATTTACGCGTTTGTGTCCGTGAGAGAGAACGGTATCAAAGAGCCGAGTAAGAGTGTATAACCGCGGAAAGCCAGAATGAGAGTTGCGCGAAGGGTTAATTAGAGCCGGTGGGCTCACGTCGGCGTAAGGATATTTGAATATGATTATGACCTCATAGCATCAAACGACTCGTGCGAATATTATCCCACTAACAATATTAATATTAATATGATAATGCGGCCGCAGCTTCTTTGGGCCGCGCGCGCTCGTTATCCACCTTCGACGGATTGAGGTGAAAAACGCGACAGTAAGAACCGCCGTAACGATTTTAATGAGAGAGCCGCTCGCGGAAATTACGTGTAATTATCTCGGAAGAGAGCTCTTTCATATTCATGTCGCACTACGTAAACAAGAGGAATTTAACGTAAATACGGCACGGTTGGAAGCGGCGTGGGTCCCGTCATCGCTACCCTGGGCTTTAATCGCACCAGAATCGCCGGTCGCGGCGAACCGCAAAAGATAAACATTGGGTACAGAAAACGAATGTGGTCCGCGGCGTAAAGTTTTCAGATTAAACCGCTCGTTAATGAGCCCATAATTAAAAGACCGAGACCTATATTCGTTCGAAGGCGCGTTCGGCGTGCTCGCGAGCTGCTCTCTAATATCAAATTTCGCGATAATTACACGCGATCATCCAACTATCGTTGATTGGCATTGGAAATGCCAAGGTAGAACGCGCGCGCGAATGTTTATCCTCTATTTCCACCTCATCTGTTCTTATTTAATTAGCTACATCATTATTCTCGTATTACTTTATTATTCTCAATTTTATCATTCATACTTCAAACCAAATGCTATTATGCAATATTCTCTTATAATTCTTCACGATGAATAAATTCAGTTCAATTTCTTGCCTTTTCTGCTACGAGTAAACCGTCTCATATACTATCGTCTCATATACGATGGAAATATACGAATCCTGCCAGGACATTGGCGAATGATTATAGACAGCAATATTTAGTCAACGAGTAATTTTTTTCCATAGAACGCAATGATGTCAAATTTGCCGCAAAAATTGGAGCAAACTTTTTGACTGACCAACATTTTAGGCTGTGTTCCGATATTCACTGTTAGTACTGAAAACATATAGTTTATGTCATGTATACTGTAGATTTTCAGTACTGACAGTAATTTCGGAATGCAGCCTTAATCTTCTTCTTTTAAATAATTTATGTGAATTTGAGTGAAATAAATATTACATTAAAAAAAAATTGCTATTATTACATTATGTTTATGAAGGGTGTATGGGAGTTGCATTATGTACGGGTGAAATCCCTGATAGAGATTTATACAGTTTTCCTAGACACTCAACCAGTTACTGTTTAGTATTACTGCATTCTGATTAGTTGTATCAAAACTGTGTAGGAAATGGACAAGAACTTGGTAGAGTTTTGTCTATATCAGTTTTAGGGCAAAACTGGCCATTTTATGAGCAGTAAATTTGCTTATCAGTCGATTGGATAGTTTCATTGTCCATTTATTGTTTCAGTTTTCGTTCAATGGTTCGGATTTTGCGTATGTTTTGTGTGCAATAACTGCGGGAAAAGCGTTATATGTTGATCGGGATTCCAACAGTTTTACTCGTCACTTACTAGACGGAAGTTAATATAACTGTTCCAGCAATTGTTTAAAAATTGTACGAAATTTCCACCAGGGATATAACATCGATATTTTGCTGCGACAAATATATTTAGCAAAGCGACGTTTCTTCATTGAGGAATAAATATTTGAAAATTTGATGGGTTATAAAGCTCATTTCTGCGAAGTATATGAAGTTTATTTTTTTTCGGTGAATAATATCCCACCAATAAATTAAAATTTTTTTTTCTCTGTGTAGTTTGCCTCGTGTTTCGAGTGTAGATACGAATACCGGCACGTGTATGTTACGTAGCACGGTTGTCTCGATATGAGGAGAGGTGAAATCGCGCGAGAACGCGTTCAGTCTTAGCACTCTTTTCTCTCGATGAATCGAGCAAGCCGAAAACAATGGTGACTTCGGTGTCGCGGATAACTGATGGTACCTGGTGGACGCGATGTCTAAAAAGCGCAAGCGCGGGTCACGCGCTAATTACCTCCTTCGAATAATTAATTAATCACCGTGAGCGATGAATTTCGCGGGGTGTGTATACCGCGGGCCAGCGTATCGCCGGCCTGCATCGGTTCGTTTTAGTATTAATTTATATATGATTGAAATAGCGTCGCGAAAACACGTGCGCGCACATACACTCATTTTCGCGTTCAGATTGCAATCTATCATCGCGCCGGCTAGTTGATTTTTTAATGAATGATTGATCGATTGTTGTTATGTATTTACACGCAAACTTTTAAATTAGAAGTGAAGAAAACGCGCGGTGAATTAATGCGCTGATATTAGATTCGCTCCTGGGACGCTGAAAATTGCACGCCCGCATCTGCGTTTGACCCCGCAACGTTAAGGCACTGTTTAAATGCATTACATTGTCTTCGTGTACATTGTCTTTCGTTATTCACGCTCGCACGCGTGATGCCCGATGAATAATTCTTCTCCTTTTAATTTCGCTCGCCAAAATTTCGGCCGCCGCCGATTATAATGGACGAGCGATAATTCGGAGGATGATTTTGACGAGTGAACTGGGTCAAACACACACCCACACACAGTTACGGCATCCTACTGGTCATGCAACGATGAAGTAATTCATGTTTATTTACGCGATATTTATTTAATTTACTCTCCGGTATAAACCGGAGCCAAATTTCATCAGCGGGCCGGTTCACTTCTGGTTTCCATATTCATGTAATAGGTCGTCGTTGCGGCCATTAAAAATGTTAAACGGCGTTACGTTTAATGAATAACATTATGGCGTATCCGACGAGAGAGATGAGCTGCAAACACAAACCGAGTTAACCCACGCATCGCTTCGAGGCTTTATATGATACGCTCGTTCTCTCTCCCCCCCCCCCCCCCCC
>NW_022639455.1:522678-525103 GCF_010583005.1 Odontomachus brunneus | reverse complement strand
CCCCCCTCCCTCATTCCCTCCCTTCCTCTTTATCGTTCTACGACGATAAAACCGCCGTGTATCTACCGTAGAAAAAAATATTCCTCCGTTTTTGAAAACTGTTATTACATGGACGCGCGTTATATATTTTCACTTCTCTCTGCCAAGTTAGATGAGATAGGTTATAATTATAGCTTGGAAAAGTTGTGCGATCTCTAATTGTCCTAACAATATGCATTAAGTTTACAACATCGGCAAAATGCAATTATTGCGTTTTCGTTTTGTATAAGCCTATGATATTTATTCGGTTAAAATGAAATTTGATTAATTAACGCCGTATGCTCGCCGAGCTCAAATATCCAATGTATATTTAACAAATGCCGTGCACATGAAAAATACTCGCACGGACGTGGAGGGAACTCACGGGTCGCCCGGCTAATTACGACAAGCGAGGAGGGTCTTAAACGAAGTGGAAAGAACGGGTCTTGAAATAATCGCGCATTAAAGGGAACGTGTAAGCCGTCACCGTCTCGCATCCGGCGCGATTGCGCGGGCTCAGTGGAAATTTAATTCAAATCCTGCTTAATTTTATTTAGCAACTCGAGTAGAGTTGCACATTGACCAACCGCAACCCGTGCCACTTACATTTTCGTGAAAACTAAGACGAAGTGCGCGGCATCGCGCGCGTAGCGGAGTAGCGCGCGAATCGCCGTAGATTAAAATAGAGAGATTTTCTCCTCACGGAAATTGTACACTCTGGATTTAATCAGGAAGATACTCGATGATATATACCGCGCGACGAAGGAGCCACGCGGAAGAGAAAAGATATGGCGCACATAAATCAGAAATATCTAGTTGTGAGCAGCATGGTTGCGTCAGCCTGGTTACTTTGGGTAATGATGGTAATGTGTATGCTTGATACGATTCAGTTGCTTTGGTATACTGAGTTACAAAACGGTTTGGACGCATTTCGAGCGCTAAGGTTACAGCGCTTTAAGATTGAGAGACACTGCTGACGCATTTGCGTATGAATCGGTTATGACAGAAGCCGAAGTGACAGTATAGGATGTATTAACACATATTAACACGTATTAACACGTCATCACGTAATCTTGTATTTATTTTTACACCCTGTACTGTCACTTTGGTTCCTATCGTAACTAATTCGTTATACAGAATACACAGACGTTAGAAAATTCAGATGGAAAATTTCGACTCGGGTTGTTTCATACTTTACTACTGAATTTGGTTTATGAAAGAAGATTTATATGCGGATTTATATTCTCGTTTCCTCTGTATCTTCGACGTAAAAAGTTTCTTCGAATTTTTTGTCCATAGGTTTTTTCCGAATGAAATTTTATCTCTCTCTCTATATCGAGAAGTTTATTCACGAATTGCATTATAAATTCATATTCATAAAAATTGCAAAAGGTATCGCAATATTTCTCATTTCTGAAAATCTAAATTCAGCGAAAATACTTTCAACTTGCGGCGAAATGTATCGTTAAAATTTGAAGCGACCATGTATCGTGAGACAACCTGTTAGTTAATTCATTAAACAAGTTACTCGAATAAATATTAAACTTTTTTGTCATTGAGATTTCCTTTATTAAGAGATTACGAGAACACCGTGTATCGTCGTCGCGCAAACGAACAAATGAACGAACAAATCTGGTTGATGCATTTTCGTTGAGGGCAACCGCGAGCCGCCGTTACTTTTTCGATCGCCCATAAAATCTGCCGAATTGTCCCCCAGGTGCGAGGGAGAGGAATCGGGACGAGTAAAGATGAAAGATGAAAAAGTCGAGCGGCCGATACGCTCGAATCGAGTCACCATTTCCGTTCGGGCGCGGATAGCCAGCGCAGCTGTTCATTTCACGTAACAGCAATTCTGAAATACGCGCAACGGAACAGCCGCTGACCCATTCAGAATTTCAACTGCACTTTCTCTCTCTCTCTCTCTCTTCTCTCACACCCTTGTCTGCCCCTCTTCCTACGATTATCTTCTTCCATGTCAATCAGTATCGCGCGTACGCTCCTTTTTATCCGGTTTTGCACACATATTCTTTTCTGCATGCTCTGCAAAAACGCACTGCGTGCCCAACGATGAACGCGAAGCTGAGAATTCTTTTCCTCCTCTTTGCCAATATTATTATAGATCGAAACTCGTTCAACATGTTCGTTGCTAGGATTTATTCAGGAGATCTCTTTCATAAATGTATATTTGGATTTTCCTTTTTTATGTGATTGTATAATACGGAATTCGTCCCCACGATGTGGAGATATAGAAACAAGATCTCTGCTGTCACATGTATGTGACGCTGGTCTCTCGTGAAAGATTCGTCGTGTCCATAGAGCTATGGAGACAGCTGCGCATTCCCATGGCCGCATTAGTAGGAGAGAGAGAGAGAGAGAGAGAGAGAGAGAGAGAGAGAGAGAGAGAGAG